>NW_027187372.1:37448193-37459223 GCF_028583685.1 Petaurus breviceps papuanus | reverse complement strand
AGAGTGAATAGCAAATAAACCAATTTATCCAAGAAAATAGTAAACAGAAATTGGAGAAATTGTATAGATCAGAGCACACGAGATGATACACAGAGAAATCAAGAGAAAGAGACTCTCACTTCACCCATGGGGAAATTCCCCCAAATCATCAGGGACGTGTTAAGCAACCAGATTCTCTGGCTTGTCTTCATCTTCCAAAGTCTTTCCTCTCTCTTTCCATCTGTCTGGAATTGGTTTCAAAGTGAGTCTGAAACTACATGTGTTCTCCCAAAAGAGAATATCTTCTCCCTTCCTAAAAGCTTTCATACCAAATTGGTCCCTCACAAAGGCATATAGAGTTATGTCAGTATTCTGTCCACCATATAGGAGTCTCCTTTTACATACATAACTTCATACAAAACAGCCTAGGCTTGGAAAACAGGGTTATGTGCAATTATTACACTTACACAAAAATACAAATGAAAAAGGATATAATAAAGATTATGTAATAATATTTGATCATGGAGTAAATAGTGAGCCACTGGAATTTACTGAATTGGGGTTAGGGGGTGAAATGGTCAGATCTGCTCTTTGGGAAAATTACTTTGGCAGCTGTGCAACAAACTTCAGCAGAGCAATAAACTCCTCCCCAAATCTCCCTTTATAGAGGGCTCAGAATTTTCCAACTAAACTAATTCCATTTCCTACCAACTATTTTACTTAGTTTCAACTCCAAAAGCATCATGCACCCTCCCCCGGTACCCTATGGCATCTTCCCTTCTCCCCCTTTTTAGCCTTTTCTATATTATATTTCTCCATTAGACTGTAAACTCCTTGAGGGCAGGAACTATCTTTTTCTTATTTGTATCTGCACAGTGTCTGGCACAAAGTAGGCACCTCATAATTGTTTATTGACTATTTATTGACTGTAAGGAGGATGGATTGTAGTGGGGAGAAGCTTGAGGCAAGGGGACCAATTTGTAGGCTATTGTAATAGTGCAATTGAGAGGTAAAAAGGGCCTAGACTAGGATAGTGGTTAATGGGTGGAAAGAAGTGGGCAGGTGAAAGAGAAAGGTTGTAGAGGTAAAAACAAGAAGCTTTGCAACTGATTGAATATATGATTTCATGAAGAGTGATGAGACAAAGATGGCACCAGGATTTTGAATCTGGATGACCAGAAATATGGTAGTGTTCTGGAGAGAAACAAGAAAATGCAGGAGAGGAGTGTGCTCTAGGGAGAAAGGCAACATAGTAAGATATATTAGTGGTTTGTGAACAGAAGTTTGCAACAATGGTCAAAGAGGTTTATAATAAAAATTCTGCAATGTCTCCTTAAGCAGAAAATAATTGTCTAATGATGTTACAAATACATTCATCCTCTGTAACAACAGACAAGTGGATGTTTAAAGCATTATAGATTTGTTTCTGCAGCAATATGAAACCATCATGATCCTGCACACAGTGATCATGGTGTTTATGCAGTGATTACATCAAACCGTGACCACTTCTGACTAAGTGCAATGTGTTCTTGCAGTTTCTCAACCTGTCATCAAATTGTTTCCAAGCCACCACAAGGATTTGACATTTGAGCCCAAACCGATTCCCAACGGATGGTTGGCTGCATGAAGATACATCATTTGTGTTCTGTACACTGTACCAGAGTAGCTCCTTCTTCCCCCTGTCACTCTGTAATTGTACCTCATCAGCTGTGTAATCATGTGATCAAGATGTTACAAACATTTTCATTCTTGCAGTGCATATGTCAGGCTGTGACTGAAACCACAAAAATCTATGATTGCTGGGCATGCACATTACAAGCCATTTTGAAACCATCACAAAGCATCATAAATATTCTGTAGACTCAAATCTTACACTGCAGTGTTAAGGCCACAAGGCTTTAGGGAATTTAAACAAATTCTGTTTCATTGAGATATTAGGAGATCAGAGGCATCCTGGGCCATTGCCAGTCATCTTGACCTTTGTCTTGTCACTGGACTTTGATGATCCTGGAGGAGAGAATGAGGTTGATGACTCTGTGAAGCTCTAACTCATTTAAATTTAATTTACTTGAAAGTCAAGACATTGCCCTCATGATGTCATTGGTCCTCTTCAAGAGCAGAGGATAAACAAAAACAACAATTCTCCACTTACATTAATATAATTGAACACTGGTCAATTGTTCAGTAGAGTTTCTATGAGAATGCAACCAATATTGAAAGAGAATGAAATAATATCTGAAAGGAATCTTTCCTTACAAAGTTTAGTTTGTATACTTTAAAAAAAAAAATGAGGCAATTGGGGCGCGTAGGTGGTACAGTGAATAGAGCTCCAGCCCTGGAGTCAGGAGGAACTGAGTTCAAATCCGGCCTCAGACACTAGCTGTGTGACCTTAGGCAAGTCACTTAACTCCAATTGCCCTACTTTCCCCCTCCAAAAAGCAAAAAAAAAAATTTAATTAAATAAAAAAACAAGGCAATATATTCAACTGAATTTCAAGTTCATTTATCATTTAATAAAGTACTTGTCAGAAAAGTAAATATTTTATGTCATAACTAACCATTCATTTTCATCAATTGATTAGATGACTAAAAGTTTTTTTTAATGAATTTCCATCTCTTATGAAGAGAGTTTGTAAAAATTATCTTGTCATTTTCTACATTTGTATTCTGGAGCATTTTTGTTTTTTTTCTTATTTTACATCAAAATATAAAAATAAACTCAATGCAGACCCAGATTTAAGACTTTCTTTGGTGTTGAGCTAAGTATCACAGACCTTTGTTCAAACAGAAAAAGTTCAACACCAAAATTAAGTTCATATGTGATTATTATATTGTGTACACATCTTCAAAGTTGTAGCTTATTTCATTTAAAATAGTATATTCAACAATATTTGTTAAATAAGGAAATTTATATCAAGTCTTGCAAACAATAGTAAGCATACAAGGCCTTGTTGGATTAATTCTTTTAATTCTTATAGAATGTCCTACAAAAATATTTAATTCTATATATGTAAATATATATATATTATATAAAAATAAATATTCTATAAGTGGAGTTTTATAAAGCACCATTATCCCAGTCACCTAAACTTACAAAGGACTGTCATCTTACATTCGTCATTTTCTCTCTCCTCCTACCTATCCCATATTTAACCCATTATTTCCTTTCCCTCTCATCTCTATAGTACAAGTCCTCATCCCCTCACATCTGGACTACTGTAGTAGCCTTCAACCCACCATAAGTCTCTCTCCACTTCAGTTCACCCTTCCACCAAACTGTTAAACTGATCTTCCTAAAGCATAGAAGTGACATGTTATCCTCCTATTCAATAAACTCCAATGGCTCCCTCTTACATTCAGGATCAAATATATATTTCTCTTTTTGACTTTGAAAGTTCTATATCACCCATTCTACCTTTCTAGTCTTCTTACTACTTATTCCCTGCTTTGCCATCTAGCCTCCTTGCTATTCCTCACACCAGGTATGTTATCTCTTGGTTCCAAGTATTTTCACTGGCTATCTCTCATGTCTAGAATATTTTTCTTCTTCATTTCTACCTTCTGACTTCCTTTAAGTCCCAGCTAAATTCCCACCTTCTATAAGACATGTTTCCTGATCTCTTTTAGTGCTCACGTTTTCTCTCTGTTTATTAACCCCATTTTAAACTGCATTTATCTTCTTTATACATAGCTGTTTTCGTGTTGTCTCCATTAGACTATGGACTCCTTCAGAGTAGAAACTGTTCTTGCCTTTTTTTGTATTCTCAATGTTCAGCACAGGCCTAGCACATAGAAGGTGTTTAATAAATGCTTGTGTTGGGTTGTGACTTACCTTCCCTCCTTCTGACTGGTTGACCACAAACCCCTTAATTTCAGAACATGACCTGGGTGGGTATAAAGTCCTGCTACCTCTCATTTTGGAGATCATTGGCCTAGGGAATAGCTTGAGTGAGTTGAGATCCCTTGGGAAGCTAGAAGAATTCCTAAAGGAGTTTTAGAGACTTGAACAGTGGAATATCCCCCTTGTCCACTGGTCATGGATGTTTGTCTGTCTGTCTGTCTCTCTTTGATGTTGGCTTGGGACAGGAGTGAGGAAAAGAATGTGAAAAACATCTGGTACTCACTGGTTTGGTAATATAGGAAGCAGTAAAGATTAGAATAGTTGGGAACCAAGTTGTATGGGTGGAATCAGGTACCAAATGGTATTTTTGCTATTGACAAGTTCTTCATTCCCGCATTTTTAAAAAATAGATGCCTTTTGGGTTGGACTTTTTTTGTTTTTGCATTCCAAAAACCTCAGTTTTTTATTATATGCTCCACCTCCCCACCTGTACTCTCATAGATGCCTTCCTTGTGAAAAGAAAAAGCAGCTGAGCAAAACCAAGGAGCAAAGCAAGGACATCTGGCTCTACACGCAGCATCCCACACTTACCTCCCCCCCACCTTTCTACCAAGAAGTAGCTCCTCGTGATTGCTGAAGACATTTTGAAAAGTTGCATCAGAACAAGATGAGTTTTGACTGGCATCCCAGACACCACACAAAGGTGCTAAGATCTGGAACCTGCAAACAACAGTCTTACCACTCCTTAAGTCCCACAACAGCTTATAATTTTATCTCCGGTGATGGGGGGAAAAAAACTGAATGACTAATTCCATTACAAAAGCAATATTAAAAGGCTAATTAAATCAAAAGCTTCAGAAAGTCAAACAAACTTTTCCCTTCTTGTCTGATTCTATCCATTGCCATTGAGATTTATTAAGTCGCTTAGTTTAGCTTTTCTAAGAAAGGATTACCAGATGACAGAATATGCCAATTCTTTGAATTTTTTTAAAAAATAGTTTGACAAAACTAACAACCTCAGATCATTATTGCATCTTGAGATATTCTCTGAAGGTGGAGGCTTTTTGAGTTAAAAAAAAATTAAAAGTTGGAAGTGGCCAAGATTATCTGGCCTAGTCCCTTCAGGTGAGGAAACTGAGGCTCAGAAAGTCTAAATGCGCTCAGTCATACAGGGTTCAGACCAGGTGCAGGGCTCTGACCAGAACCCAAGTCTCCTGAATCCTGTTCCTATGCGCTTTCTACTACCCCATCCAGAACTTCTGCTAACCCAAGAAGTCATGTGAATATATCAGTGGATACAGTTCCACTGCATCTGGAAAAGTTTCTAGATTAACCTTACCCCTCTCTGTTCAGTCCCTTGCTCTCTGTCCTACAATTTACTTTGAAGTATTTTTGTGATATTTCATTATAATGGAAAAACCACTGAAGTTAAAGCCAGAAGGCCTCAGTTCACACCTTGTTACTACCCTTATGATCTGGAAAAAGTCACTACACTTTTGGAGGCCTCAGTTTCCTTATTTGTAAAATCAGGGTGTTGGATTAAATGATCTCTAAAGTCCCTTCCAACTCTAACTTTCTGTTATTGTGTTATTTTTGTTATTTCTGTTATTTTTGCACTTGGTAATAAATCGCCACATAATTGTTTTTCAATTTCTTCACTAGCTATTCATCTCGATGTTTTACTCCCTATACTGGCTACCACATGTTCTCATTTCTTTTTTTTAATCATACTTTTTTTTGTCTTTATTAATTTGTTTGTTTACTTTTAGTTTACAAGATTCAGTTCCACAATCCCTTGAATTTCAAATTTTCTCTCCTTTCCTCTACTCCACCACTTCCCCCCCCCCCCCGCAATGCCCCACCACCATGGCGGCATGCAATCAAGTATAGGATCTGCAAATACTCTCATATTAGACATTATCAGGTTGTAAAGTTCAATGGAATGAACAATGGGAAAGAGGAAACAAAACCAAACAAGAAAAAGAAAGAGAGCAGGTAGTTTGTCTTTCCATCATGAGTCTTTTGGAGTTGTCTTATAACTTTGCATTGCTGAGAGGAATCCAGTCTATCAAAGTCGGTCATCATACATATGTTGTGTCTGTAATTGTGTACAAGTTTCTCCTGGTTCTGCTCTTCTCACTCAGCATCAGTTTGTATAAATCTCTCCAGGTAAATATGAAGTCCATCTGCTCCTCACTTCTTATAGCACAATAGTTTTCCATTACATTCATATATCACAACTTGTTTAGCCCTTTCCCAATTGATGGACATTCCCTTAATTTCCAATTCTTTGCCACCACAAAAAGTGCTGCTATAAATATTTTTGTACATATGGGTCTTCTTCCCTCTCGTTCTCATTTCTAATAACCATTTTTTACATCCTACACAAACAGCACCAGTTTCTGTTGATTTAGTTTGCCTTTTCTGCAACCCTAAGCAGAGAAAATGAGGGGTCAATTTTGGGGTTCGTAATACAAAGAGAAAATTTCCTGGGAGTTTGACAGCAGTATCCCTGATTTCCCCAATGACTTAAGAATAACTTCGTGGGAAAATGCCCTGGCAAATTAATTCTTCTTGTCAGAGAAGCTTCAAAACACTTAAAAAGAGAACCTAATGGGGGTACTATTTAAGGGACACTGGGACATCAGATATTACCCCTCCTCCAACCTCTTCCATGCCTTATGAGACAGCTAAGTGTCTCAGCAGCTAAAGAGGCTTAGAGATGAAAAGATGGGCTCAAATCTGGCCTCAGACACCTATTAGATATGTGACTCTGGGCAAATCACTCAACCTTTGCCTATCTCAGTTTACTCAACTATAAAATGAATAATAGCATCTACTTCCCAGGGTTGTTGTGAGGATCAAATGAAATAATACTTGTAAAGCATCTAGCACAGTGCCTGCCCCATAGTAGGTGTTTGACAAATGTTTGTTCCCTTTCCCTGGTTTCCCCCCTTCCCATGATCACTGGTACTTAAAATTTTGCATTCCCAGAGTCTTAAAACCTCTCTGATCAGACTTCAAAAAGCCTGCTGTTAAAATACAAATACCCCACTGATAGACAGTGGCACTGTCCATTCTGGCAGTCTGAAAATTCAGAATTTTCACAAAGGAGTCTGACAAGCCAGTAATGCAGAAAGTAATAGGTCTATAATAGCCTACGTTTACACAAGAGAAAACCCAAGACCTAAAATGAACCAACCTGAAGAGGGAGCATGGGATAGGAACCATGGGGAAAGGATATAACCAAACCTCAGACATTTTCATTATCTTCAGGCCATGGCAGGAGGAAAGAGTAGGATACACAATGACCTATAAAGCCGCACCCCAGCTTCATCAGTTCTCAATCAGTCCTCCTACTTAGTGTTTGGAAGGGACGACTGAGGTTGCACCTCCTCCCCAACAGGCCACCTTATCCATGATGGGGAAGGCCATGGGTTTGACAGAGAGGGACATGTCTAATTGGTTGCATATCTCTTCTGTCACAAGTAGGGTGACCCTGGGTATTGACTATGAGATATGCTGACTATTTAAGTGTGGGACATAGAAATTTCCAACATGAGAGATATATGGCAGCTGGTTCACCTCTCCAAGCTCCATCTCCAAACAACCATCCATGACTTGCCAATTCTGTGTTCTAGCTTTCACAGCTTCCTTGGCCCAGTTCTGGAGCTACTGAGCTGCATGGCCAAAGTCCCTAGCCCTCATTTTAGAAACATTTGAGACCTACTTCCTTCTTTGGCCATCCTTTATAAACACTTTGTTGTATAAAGTTCACTGAGATTTTTACTTTTCATATACTTTCATAAACTTGGGCTTTTTTCAATCATGGCCTCACAATGCGTCAAAGGCTTCTATAAATAGTGGTGGTAGTGATACAAAGCCAGACAAATATAGAACTCTATGTATGGTATATGAACAAAGTATGCTGTTCTACTTGGGTTTCAATCTATGTATTTGTCCTATAAACAATATCTTGGCTAGAGAATAAGTTCCTGAGGATAGGGCCTGTATCTATAAAATCTTTTTTTTTTTTTAAAGCAATTGGGGTTAAGTAACTTGCTCAAGTTTACACGGCCAGTTATTTCTGGGTGTGGTGCTAAGTATGAGAGCCTGGATTTCATCCCAGGTTATCCTGACTCTGGGGTCGGTGCTCTTACTCGCTGAGCCACCTGGTTGCCCCTAAGCAATCGGGGTTAAGTAACTTGCTCAAGGTTACATGGCCAGGTGTTTCTGGGTGGGTGCTAAGTGTCTGAGCCCGGATTTGATCCCCAGGTCATCCCGACTCTGGGGCCGGTGCTCTTACTCGCTGAGCCACCTGGCTGCCCCTGTATCTATATAATCTTATCTCTTGCAGGGTCCAGCATACAATAAGTATTCAATATATTCTGACACACATACTCCCTGATTACATATTATCCTTATGTGTTTCTTGACCCAAAGGTGGTACGATAACTCATGGTAAAATGTATCCAAATCTAAGGGGCAGGAAGAAAAGGAATCAGTAAAGGAGAAAAAAGATTAGACAGAGAACCAGATGGAGAACTACAGAAGTTAGTGGGGCTGGGGGTGGGGGTAGAAGACCATATCCAGAAGGTCCAGGGGATGTCCACCATGTCAAAGCAGGATGAAGGCAGAAAAGATTTCTCAATCAGAAGCCATCATTAATGACCTTGGAGAAATTTGTCTCTTTTTCTTTTCAAACAGCCTTTAATTATTAGGGAATATTAAATTAAATGACAACCAAAAAAAATCAAGTAATCAAATCATTCTCTTCCTCTTTGTTCATGAATGGGCACAGACTCTTCTACTTGTGGGGAAAGGAAGTTCCCAATCCAAGACAAGAAAGGATTTATGTTTATTGTACTTTTTTTGTGTGTGAGTAAGAATTGATCTCCAGCCTGTGTTCTCACA
This sequence comes from Petaurus breviceps papuanus, assembly GCF_028583685.1. Taxonomy (NCBI): domain Eukaryota; kingdom Metazoa; phylum Chordata; class Mammalia; order Diprotodontia; family Petauridae; genus Petaurus; species Petaurus breviceps. The sequence continues at coordinate 37,450,489 of NW_027187372.1, read as the reverse complement.
GCTTGGTATTCAGACAGCTGATCTTTGCCTCTTTTTTCCTTTCCTCTCATGCCTCCTTTGGCATGGTCCCTCTGTTGCTGATGTTCGCAGGAACAACCACTGCATCTGCTGAAGCATCTACTCAGATTAGGCGACAGTACTGACTCAGGCTGACCAAGTGGGTCATGCTGTTTGAGTTTGGAATGAAATGATGCATTTGGAGACCACCTAACAGTTGTCAAAAAGTTACTTAGCCATAGCATGGAAGGGATATTCAGCAAGGATATACTGTTTCAGTTTGGCACAGCTTTTCTGCCTCTGCCTCTGTCTCTGCCAAGGTGATTTACCAGCTCCTGGTTTTTTGTACTTAGACCACTCTCTCAAAGGTTCCATGCTTAGCTCTTATATTCAATTAAGTCACAAAGATACTTTCATTCACTTTTAAGGAAAAGCCTGCTTAGTTTGCACAGGAATAGGGCCTTAGGATAAATTATTCTGACCTAGGAGGCATGGACCCTATTCCACCTCGTTTCTACTATAACCTTGTGCCTCTGCTATCCACCTCTGAAGTTGCTACTTACTGATCTCCTGCAAACCTGCTGCTGCCGTCTGCTAAAGCTGTCATCTGCTAAGGGAATGTGATCCTTCTTCGGTATTATACCATACCCATATCAACACGCTGTAGGGACGAGTCATAAGAATTTCAGGGTTTTTGTTGTTGTTAGCTCTAGACAACACCCAACTAACATAGAAAAGGATGGCTTTCAAGACTTTGCTTTTGTACCCATGCAAAAGGTAATTTAAGCTTAATGAATCCCATTTACCTCTTCTCTGTCACAGGATGCAGAATATTACCCTCTCACCACGGCAGGTCTACACTGCTGAGCCTCCCTGAGGCTGGAAATGAGCACCCATATCCCTTTTCACTTATCCTTTAAACTCATGTGTTCCTTGCAGCTAGCCTCTGGACCATGCTTTGATGGTCCCCAAGTCGGTATTTAGCAATGCTACATTTCTATCACCATGGCAAAGGTAGCTGCCCTTCTTATAAGAGGAAGCTTCCTTCTATCCTCAACCATTATGAGTTCTCTCTCAAATTTTTTTTTTCCACTTTTACATCTACTTGTTTGGGTTTTCCCCAGGTGCCCCTATTTAATTCCAACCTTCCTTTTTTTCTCTTATAATTTAATATTTCCCCCAATTACATGTAAAAACAATTTTACCATTCTTTTTTCAAATTTTGAGTTCCAAAATTCTTTCTCTCCCTCCTCTCCCCCCCATTAAGAAGGCAAGCAATTTGACATGGGTTATACATGTGTAGTCATGCAAAACGAGAGATCTGTTTGAATAGATAAATGAAGAGAGAAGGCAGATTGCTAGGAGGCCACGAGTGGGTGGTGAGGAAGTGGAAACAGGGAGTGCAGACTTCTCTTTCTAGAGGATTGGCAATGAAAGGTAACAGAAAGATAAGAAATTAGCTTGAAGGAATGTCAGGGTGATCTTCCCAAAATATCCAGTGCTCTTTTTAGACCACACAGATTCTTCCAGGAACAATCAGGGGACAGGTCTCAAGAGAGAGCTCACACTCATCCATCTGTGTAGAAAGCATGAAAGGAAGGACAGTAGTCAGAGAAAAGGAGATAGATGGACATAGGAGCCATAAATCTAGAGCTCAAAGGGACCCTGAAGGTCATGTCCAATCAATGCCTTCAATTTACTGTTGGGGAAACTGAGGTTCAAAAAAGTTAAGTGATTCCTCCAGGTGACACACTAAATTAAAGAGGAAAGATTAGAAGTAAGTTTCCATAATTCCAAATCCAGTGATCTTTCCATCATGTTACCAGGCTAAATAGCCTCTCATAGGGAGGGAGGAGAGAGGAAAGAAGAGAAAGGAGAGAAGCTAGAGAGAGACAACCAATTCAAAGAAGGGTGTGTGTGTTTTAGAAAGGGAGAAAAAGACAAAAGAGAGGAGGGAGGGTGGAGAGAGAGAGACAGAGAGACAGACAGAGAGAGAGACAGAGACAGAGAGAGTGTGAGAGACAGAGACAGAGAGACAGAGATGGAGAAGGAAAGGGAGAAGGAGAGAGGGAGAGGGAGGGAGAGGGAAAGGGAAGGAAGGGAGAGGGAGGGAGAGGAAGGGAGAGAGAAAGAGAGAGAGAAAGAGGGAGAGAGGAAGAGAGAGAGAGAGAGAGAGAGAGAGAGAGAGAGAGAGAGAGAGAGAGAGAGAGAGAGAGAGAGAGAGAGAGAGAGAGAGAGAGAGAGAGAGAGAGAGAGAGAGAGAGACAGAGAGACAGAGAGAGAGAGACAGAGAGAGACA
>NW_027187372.1:37367260-37448093 GCF_028583685.1 Petaurus breviceps papuanus | reverse complement strand
AGAGAGAGAGAGAGAGAGAGAGAGAGAGAGAGAGAGAGAATTTGAAAGGGAGGGGCCAGAGTTAGAGAGAGGGAGAGATAGAGTCACAGACAGACAGACAGACAGAGAAGGAGGGAGATGAAATCAAATACGTCTGCCTCCTCTGAGCAGCTTGGCACCAAAGCCAGAATATGCTGCTGGGCTCCCTCCTCCCCCTGCCTCCCAGCCTGCCCTGTACTAATAGAAATCAGACGGGTAACTCAATCCTCACTTGCATCACTGCCCTTCCAGCTCCTGGAGGATGCCTGACTTTGGGCTACTGTGTGGGATGGGAGTGGGAGGTGGTGGCTGGAGACTTTGATAAAAAATCAACCCTTAAGACCCACACCTCACACTAGAGGCCTCCTCTCTAATACCTTTCTTTTGTTGTTGTTGTTGTTGAGGCTTTAAGAAAAAGTGGCTGCTTGCTTCTACGCCCCCAGGGCCATCTGGACTGGATGCCTGGAGAGAAAGTGTTTGTGTCTCAGGAGCTTTAGGAGTGAAAAAGCTAATCAAAACCTCCTTTCTCCCCCAACCCAACCAATCACCATCTCTGAGCTGGGCTACCTCCAGTGGCGATTACTTCTAAATCCAACTCCATTTACCACCTGAAAGGACATTCTTGCCTCCTGTCTTTCATAAGAAGACTGAAGTCTTATAACATTTAATTACAGCCCAAGGAGGAATTTTTCTTTATGACAGAGAGGCTAAGGATGGGAGTTGGGCCCATGTCTTCTTGACATAGCCTTGTGATGACTGAGGACTTGGAAAGGAGCACTCTCTGACTGTCTTTGTCTCTCTGTCTCTCTGTTTCTCTCTGTTGGTCTGTGTGCGTCTCTCTCTGTCTCCCTGTCTCTTCCTCTCATTCTGTCTCAGTCTCTCAGTCTCTGTTTTTCTTTTTCTCTCTTCCTTTTCCTCTCCCCCATGCCCCTAATCCTAGAACCTCTGTCTATATTCCATCCTTCCCCAATAGAGAACCAATATGGAAGAAAACCCCAAATCCGAGTTAGGCCATTCAACTAATAATACCATGTATCACCTGAGGAAGAGCAGTAGCAGGTAGGCAGCTCAGAAATGGAGGGAAACCCAATCCCTAACCCCAATGAGTTCCCAATCTGATAGGGACAACCTGGTCCCTGCCCCTGGGGACGTTCCAATCTGATAAGGAGTCAGAGTATATAATACATGAAATAAACAGGAGATACATATAACAAAAACTTATTAATAAATAGCAGCTGGACAGAGCTATAACTAGGAGTTATGATTCATTGTTGTAGTGCTCTCTCTGAAAGGAGAGAATGTGTGAAAATTCTTTCTTTCTGGCTTTTTCACTAGATTATGCTGTGACGCATAGACCACTCTATTGCTATTATTTCCTCCACACACACCCCCCCACTACCACCATTTCCTTCCCTCTCCCTTATAGTAACACTCTTGCAAAATCATATTCTTTGCTTTTTCCAAATCCTGCTCAGAGCTCACTTCCTCCAGAGAGCCTTTGACAGGTAACACAACTCAGTTCCAGTCCCACCTTCACTCTGCAGACCCTCAGCCTGTGTGCAAACATAGTTTAAATTATTATTCAGTGAAACTTGATGATATACTTCATATGTCCTAGATTTGGAATTCCTAAAGGGTTAAAAACTTGCTCTTCCCATCCCTCCACTGAACCCTAAACTCTCAAGGACAGGAGCCCTATTTTCTCCTTTTTTCATATTCCCCCAGAGCCCATTATAGGTTTGGGTTCCGACTAAGCAATCAATCAGTCAGTCAAAAATCCCTCTTGGAGAATCGTCATCCTCAGCAATCACCCAGCCTGAGATCCTCTGTTCTGGCTGCTTCAGGATGGTGCTGTTGCCATGGAAAGAGAGCAAATGAAACCCATGGGAAGGAGCAGGGAACCTCTCTAGCCTCAGCTCTATCATATGCAAAATGACTGGTTTGTACTCCCTAACCTCTAAGCTAAGGCCCTTCGCAGCTCTAAATCCTAGTTCTATGACCCTAGGGCAATGAGCAAATCCATCCACAAGTATTGATTTAGAACCGTGGGAAGCAGGAGGTGGGGAGGGGGAGGGGAATGTGAAGACGAGGTCCCTGGGAGGGAGAATAGAAAATTGATATGACCAGGGGATTTGGACTCAGAGGTCCTGTGTTCAAATCATGATTTTTCTACTTAGTACCGTATAACCTTGGTCCTTCACCTCTCTGGGTCTCAGTTTCCTTATCTGTAAAATGAGGGGGGGGGTTTAGACTAGATGACCTTTTAGGTCCTTTCTAGCTCTAAACACACACACACACACACACACACACACACACACATACACATACACGCATAAAAATTGACCTGTGATGATAACGTACATTCACGCATCAGGTAGGGGTTGGACACTCAGATTCCTTTCTACCATTAATACTATGGTGAAAAGAAGAAATATGAGCAGACACCTCCCTTTGCATCTTTGCAAAGATTGGTACGTTGTCTGTGGAATGTTACATTTAACGTTAGACTTGGTTAGTTTCTTTCGTGGATCTTTTTTTTAATGTTTTGGCCTTTTTGTCTCCAAAATTTAGCACAGTGCCAGGCACATAGTAGGGGCTTAGCAAATTCTTGTTGATTTGATATTTTTTTTCTATCTTTCTCTTTAAAAAAAACTCCATGAGGAATGGGTCTCTAGGAGGGGGTGAGGAGAGGGATACTGAGGGAAATATAAATGATATAAAAACAAAAGATATCAATAAAATCTTATGTTAAAGATTCTATGGTAAGTCAGAATGGTACAGTGGCTAAAGGGCTGAATTTGAAGTCAAGAAGATATGAGTTTGAATCTTGCTTCTGACACTTATTAGCTGTACAAACTGGAGTGAGTTACTCTACCCTTTGAAGCCATCTGTAAAATGAGAATGATACCACACGAACTACCTTCCTTACAAGTTTGTTGGAAGGCTTAAATGAAATGAGGCATATAAATCTCTTTAAAATGCTATATAAATGCTAGTTATCATTATAACAATAGTTAATAATAATGGCTAACATTTACAGAGCAGTTATTATACACCAATGATAGGTGCTAAGTGCTTTCCAATTATTATCTCATTTGAACTTCACAACAACCCTGGGAAGTACATGTTACTATTATCCCCATTTTACAGATGAAGAACTGGAGGCAGTCAGAGGTAAAGTGACTTACCCAGGGTCACACAGCTAGTAAATGTCATTGGCTGGTTTTGAATTCAGGCCTTCCTGACTCCAAGCTCAAAGGTCTCTCCACTGCACAGCCTAGCTGCTCATTGTAACTCTATGATTCAACTTTAATAGCTTTTCTCATTCTATGCCCTTACGGGCGACACTCTGTGATTTACACTCATCATCCAGGATATGTTCACTGACTCAAGGTCCTGCAAATGAACAAGCATTTCCAAGACTTTCCTGCAAACCTCTCCCCCAGATGATGCCTTCCTGACCTTTGTTCTCCTCTTGCTCTCTCCCACACCCTCTATTCTAGTCATGTCAATATGATGGAAAATTATGATATTCGAGGAAGCTAGGTAGCACCATAGAGAGTGCTTGATCTAGAGTCAGGAAGTCCTGAGTTCAAATCTAATCTCAGGCACTTTTTAGTTATGTGATGTTTTGACAAGTCACTTCAACTTTGTCTGCCTCAGTTTCCTTAGCTGCAAAATAGGGATAATACTAGCACTTACCTCAAAGGGTTGTTGTGTGGTCAATGAGATGGCATTTGTAAAGCACTCTGCAAACCTTACCATATTATATCAATGTTGTTATTGTTCCATAGAGGATTTAGTCCCCCTACCTGATAAGGTTTTTTTATTATTATTTTATTTTATTCATTTATTATAATAATTACTATTATCTGCATGAGGATAGATATCATCCATATTTTGAGAGTCAAAGAAGCACAAAGCTTTCCCACATCTTGTCTCCCTTCCTTCTCTCCAAAGCCACTGACAGCAAGGCCCTTAGACTTTGGTAGAAGCCTCAGGACTCTGGAGGGATCTGGCCAGACCTAAGGTTTCAGTCCTGAACTTGAAACAGTCAAAGAAACTCCACCCTATACTTTGCTTGGCAAAGCTAGTGAGACTGGCCTGACAGCTCATGTATCTATTAGCATGTAATAGAACCTCGTTAAACCAGACCCCACAGATTCAGAGCTGGCAAAAAACGCTGGCAGGAGATGAGCTAAAATCTGCCTTTGCCCTTTTTGTGAAAAAGGAGGTTAGCTAGGTGAATGAATAACTCAGACTGGGGAATTGTAGGATTCAGAAAAGAGACTGTCGAGATCCTTGGGACCACCCTCTCATTCCACAGAGGAGAAAACAGGAGCCCAGAAAAGCGAACTTCACTGATTTGTTCAACTAAAGCAGCTGGCTTGAGATCTGCAGCCAGGCTCCTTGGCTCAGAAGCCAAAGGGCCTCTCCACTACACTCATTACACCGTACTGCCTCCCTCCTAACCTCGTTAAGAAAAAGAAGAAAAAAATCCTGTTTCCAACTACTTTAGCTCCATTCTTCTCTTGTTTGTTGTTCAGTCATGTCCAACTCTTCATGACCCTATTTGGGGTTTTCTTGGCAAAGATACTGGAGGGGTCTGCCATTTCCTTCTCCAGATCATTTGACAGATGAGGAAACTGAGGCAAACAGGATAAAGTGACTTGCCCAGGGTCTCTCTGCTAGTAAGTGTCTGAGGCCAGATTTGCACTCCAGGTCCCCGCTCTCTATCCACTGCACCACCTACCTGCCCATCAGTTACCCAGACAGTTAACAGGAGATTACAAAAGATCCTTATCTATTCATTAAAGGAACCCAGCAGAGCTTCTACTTTGCAAACATCTCTTAGACCACTTCCAATTACTGTATGCATTTGAAAGTATTACAACTGTACATTTTTTAAAAATGTTCTCTAAGTCAGAGCTTCCCTAATTCATCTTGGTCTTCCCTGCCCCCACCATCAACTGGTTTGAATTATGAACGTTTGCCTGTATCTATTTTTAAGGGGAAAAAAGGCAACAAGAACTTGGGGGTGAGGGAGGCCTCCAAGAATCACACCAAGGAGACTTCGATAAAGCCAACATACACACGTATTCTTCCCCACATGGGGAAGGGTGCCCGCTGACACACACTGTCAGGAGGGGGCTTGGGAAGAAAAGAGAAAATTCAGCAGCTGCTTCAAACATCTCTGAGCTACAGGGATTGGGAGCAGGGGAGGGAAAGGGGAGTAGAGTGGGAGGAGAAGGAGGGAGGAGAGAGGACAGAGAGGGAACCTTTCCAAGCACAACAGAAAAGGTCTCGCCTGACGACTCTGGATTTCCTCTTTGGTACTTTCAAAGAACGTGTCTCTGGTTCTGTTTGGCTCGGTGACCGGCAGTTGTGGGGTGTGGCTGCGGGCTCCTTTTCCCTCTTCACAGTAACTCTATTGTTTAAAACTGCAGCCAATTTATGGAAAGAGGTGGAATGTTTATGTAACTGACTCTGCTTTAGACAAGACGTTTCAAAGGGAGGGGAAAAAAATGACTGATGGAAGGAGGCCAGTCCAAACAGGATTTTTCTTCCTTTCTGGACACAGATGTTGGAAAAAAGGAGAAGAGACAGAGACAGAAACACAGACACACACTTGCGCATGTGCAGGCGCACACACTCACACATGCATACACACATACTCACACTCACACTCACACACACATATACACACACAGATAGAGGATTCAGAGGTGGGCTGAGCCAGGAATGCCCCCATGTGATATCCAGTCAGTGGCTGCCTTTGGAACGCTGCTGTTTTAATTAAATAGGTCAGCCCACTCCAATGGCCAGGCCTGGTGTGTGATTCTGGCTCCTGTTAGCTAGAAGTGGGTGGGGTGGGAAGGGGGGAATGGAGAAGGAGGAGGAATGGATCCCCTGGAGAGGGCTGGGAGGAACGGCTCACCCCAGAGCCAGGCCTGAGGCATCCAGAGCTGCCAAGAAGGCCAGACTGCAGATGGGGAGTGTTTTGCTAAGCACAATACCCCACTGCCTGCAGGACCAGACAGCTGCTTGAAAAAAACAGCCACATCCAGGGGGTTTGGCAGGGCTTTCTCTCCCTTCCTCAACCCAGCCACAGGGAGTATCAAGTTAGGGGGTGATTAGTCACGCCCCTGTACTTGGTGCCCCTAGGAAACAGAGCCCTGACCTATACACTAGATGCATGGAGGGAAGGGGGAGAGATTGGAGGGGAAAGTTAGCCTTCTATTTAATGAGAGCCATTGGGGGTGGCTAGGTGGCTCTGTGAATAGGGCACCGGCCTTGGAGTCAAGAGAACTTGAGTTCAAATACGACCTCAGTCACTTAACACTTAACTAGCTGTGTGACCTTGGGCAAGTCACATAACCCCAACTGCCCTAAAAAAAAAAAGCCAAAAAATATGAAAGCCATTGTCCCTGCTCTGCCCTCAGAGAGCTCCCAATCTGATGGGGGAAGAGAGAGTATTCCTAGCCAAAGGATCTCCAATGCTGTCTACAGTATCATAGGGTGATAACATTTGAAGTGGAAGGAATCTTAGAGAGCTTATAAGGGTTTCTGAACCTTCTGTGTGTCATGGTCCCCTTTGGAAGACTGGTCAAGTCTTGGGGTCCCTTTTCAGAATCATGTTTTTAAATAAAATACAAAGGTTTGCAAAGAAAACCAATTGTGTTGAAATACAGTTATCAAAATATATTTTAAAAAGCCAAGGTCACAGACTTTACATTAAAAACCTCTGACAGATGAGGAAACTGAGACCCAGAGAGTGACTTTCCTAAGGTCACAGAGATATTAACTGGTGTCTTGGAATCGGACGGAACCCAGGTTATCTGACTCCAAATCCAGTACTCTTTGTACATGTCTCCAGGGTGGAATGCTATCCCTCCTCACCTTCCACCCCTAGCTAGAGCTTCTCAGGCTTTCTTTAAGACTTAGCTTGAAGCAGGGGCGGCTAGAAGGCACAGTGAATAGAGCACCTGCCCTGGAGTCAGGAGGACCTGAGTTCAAATCTGGCCTCAGACACTTAACACAAATACTAGTTGTGTGACCTTGGACAAGTCACTTAACCCCAATTGCCCTCCAAAAAGTAAAAAAAAAAAAGACTTAGCTTGAAGCCTACCTTTTACAGGAGTTCAGTTCCTGTCCAGGTACTCTCAACTGCTAATACCTTTCCTCTTTCAGATTAGTTTCATCTAGTCTTCATAAGGGCAGCTAAGTGGCACAGCAGATAGAGTGCCCGGGTCTGAAGTCAGAAAGATTCATCTTCCTGAGTTCAAATCCAGCCTCAGACACTTACTAGTTGTATGACCCTGTGCAAGTCACTTGATCCTATTTGCCTTGGTTTCCTCACCTGTAAAATGAGCTGGAGGAGGAAATGGTAAGCCACTCCAGTATCTTTGCCAAGAAAACCCCAAATGGAGTCACGAAGAGTCAGACACCACCCAACAACAACTCTTTCTGTATCTTGAATGTACCTAATTATTTATGTGTTGTCACCCCCATTAGTATATATGCTTCTTGAGAGGAAAGGCTTTTTTTTTTGCCTATCTTTGGATACCCAGAGTTTAACACAGTGCCTGGCCCAGAGTAAATATTTAATAAATACTTGTTGACTGACTGTATCACATGGAGACACTGTTCCTGCCTTCAGAGAGGTTCCAGTGTGATGGAGAGGGGGAGGGAGCAGAAAGAGGGAGATGGCAGCTCACTAATGTGGGACAGAGTACTGGATGAAGAGACAGAGGACCTGATTATAAATACTGATTTTGCCCCTACTACCTGTGTGACTTTGGGTCAAGTCTCATTATTTCTGTGACTTGAAGAGGTGTGAGCCTTGGCGGGAATCAGTGTCTAGAATCACATTCTGCCACCTTCACATTTACCCAAAGATCTTGAAGGTTCCTTCTGGTTCTCAAAGCTGTGATCCTATGAAATTAAACAGACCTCAGGCCTCTTGAATAATGCCAAGAAAACTCGGGTGAATTAGCATTGTGTGAGCTGAGGGAGTGAATCCCAAAGGGATGAAGAGTGAAGGATTGATCTGATTAGGGGCATGACTAATTAGGGAAAGCTTCCTGGAGAAATTTTGAGCAGTGGCCTGAAGGAAAGGCTGGGTATAGACTGGCAGAGGAAAGGGAGGTAAAGCAGGTTAGTGTGGGGACTCCTTTGTTCATATAATAGACTCAAGATGATGAGAGCCCTTTTCACTCACCTCTGGGAGAGCCATACCCTAAGGCTAAGGAAGTCTGGGCCACACTGTGGTAGCAGTGTCCCAGGCTGAGCCGCATCCAGGGGCAGAACAGAATCACATGGCCCTCTTCTCTTTCCTCTCTACAATCTCTCATTCCAGCTCCCAGGGGTTCAATTATCACAACCATGCAGATGACTCCCAGATCTCTCCTTGTAGTCTACATCTATATATAGATTTATTGTCTATTTCTAGAGATCTATCACCCTACTCTCTCTCCTCAGTCAGAATCGACTGCCAATTGGGCATTTTGAACAGATGTCCTATAGGCCTCTCAAACTCAACATGCACAAAACAGAACTTATTATCCCTTCCCCTACCCTACCTACTCTTCTCTGGGCCTTCTCTATTTCTGTTGAGGACACTACCATCTTGTAGTCACCCATACTCACAGCTTTGGAACAGTTTTAATTCCTTATTTTATTTAATTTTTTTGGACTCCTTTTTTTAAACTCCTTATTTTACCTCACTCCAAATATCCAATCTGTTGCCATTCTTGTTGTTTCTCCTTCCATAATATCTCTCTGTTCTGTTCTCCTTCTCCCCACTCACATGGCAAGCATCTTTATTCAGGAATTTTTCACCTCTTAGTTGTTCTCTTACAAGGGCTTCTAGTCAGATGAACCTATGGTTCAGTAATCTCCTTCCCTCAAGTCTCTCTGAAATCCAATTTATCCTCCACAGAATTGCTGAAATAATTTTGCTAAAACCAAGGTCTGATTATGTTTATTCCTTTACTCAACAAACTCCTGTGACTCCCAGTTACTTCAAAAATCAGATGCTGTCTTCTATCTAACTTTTAAAATCCATTATTCACAACTTGGCCCCAGCCTATCTATTTAGGCTTTATATACATGGCTCCCCTTCACAAACACTGCAATTCAATCAAATTAGTCTTCTTACTGTTCTTTATACGTGACACTCCATTTCCCACGTCTTTGCCTTCACATTAGCTGTCCTGCATCCCAGGAATGTACTCCCTCCTCATGTCTGCCTCTTACAATACCAGTTTCCATCAATGTTCGGCTCAAATGACACTTGATACTTGAAGGGTTCTCTAGTCCCTTTATCTACTAGTGTTTTCTCCACAAAATTACTATTCCACATCAGTTTTTTTATTTTTTTGTACCTTGGTTCATTGAAGGTGCTTAATAAATGCCTTTTGATTAACTTTTGAAATTGAAGATTGATCCAGAGAGATTCAATGTAGATAATTCTCTAATACCTGAAGAATGGAAGGTTCATTTGAGACAGAAATGAGGACTGGCATGTTCTCAGAGCACAGGTGGGATGTCAAATGTATGTCAAGGAGCACTGCACAAAATCCAACTCAGATTACTGACCCTTTTGAAATTGGATTCAAGAAAAGCTCTGAGCTAAAAGGCCCTAGGAACCATTAAAAGAACTGCTTTATCAATGACATCATCGGAGTCTCACAATTTCCATCATCCTATATAGCAGTGGTGCAGAAGAAGACTGACAACTTATGGATGTGGGTAGACCATTGGACTTTGAAAGAGAATTGAAATAGAACAATACACCATGATGCAAGTTCAAGATGTCTAAGATGCCCTGGACTGTTTGCCAGGCAGCTGGTAGGCTTCAGTGCGGCACCTGAAGAGCAATGCTACCAAAGTCCCCATGGCTGAGGAAGACAAAGAGTTTGTACAGCCCGATTCTACTTACTTGAGCAAATGCCCCGAGGGTTCTTAAGAACACCTGCCACATTTCAAGGACTAACAGAGAAGCCCTTCGGAGGCATGAGCTACCTGGAGGCACTGGTGTACCTGAATGACTTCATTGTATTTGGGAATAGAATGGAATGGAATGGAAAAAGCATTTATTAAGCAGTTGCTCTGTGCCAAATACTGGGGTAAATGCTAGGAATCCAAATTGAAAAGGGAGACAGTCCCAGCTTTCAAAGAACTCACATTTTAATCAGGGGAGACAACATTATAGGAAAGTCCACCTGCAGGGAAGATGGCAAAGTCCAGGGGTCCACAGGGAGCACTGTTGCCAAAGGTAGAACTTGGTGGGATTTGAGTGGCCAGCGGTTAGTGGTAAGTTCATTAGTGATGATCTTTGGGGAATCAGAGAATGAAGGGTTCCCATCATTGGGAAGACTTTGAAAGCACATGAAAGAACTAATGAAAATGTTAGATCAGCAAGAAGTTAGTCTGTGGATGTCATTTTATAAGTGCCATTTCTTCAAAACCTCTATCAAGTACAAGGGGTTACACTGTGTCTCAAAAGTAAGTCATGTCATGACATTCATTCCCAACTACATGGGTATCCAGATCCAGATGGCCCCAGAAAAGATGAAAGCTTTTGTCATCTGGCTACATGAAAAGAATCTTTAAGAATGAATGTCAGCTCCAAAAGACTCATGATGGAAAGGGCTATCCACATCCAGAGAAAGAACTACAGTGTCTGAATGCAGACTGAAGCAAGCTACTTACTCTCTCTATCTTTATTTTGTTTTGTTTCTTCTTTCTCATTGTTCACTCCATTGGTTATAACCCTTCTTTACAACTTGACTAATGTTTAATGTGAAGGTACTTGTAGATCATATATTTGATTGCATTCAGGCATGGGGGGTAGAGGGGAGGAGAGGGAGGAAAAGAAAATTTGAAACTCAAGGGATGGTGGAACTGAATGTTATAAATGAACGTAAATAAATAAATTTTTAAAAAGAATTAATGTCTTTTTAAAAATTTAGTGGCTATTAAAGGTTTAAAAAATGTTAGTAGTTATTGTTAAAAATTTTGTGAAGAATTATGCTATCATGTTTAAGCCTCTAAATGATGAATGAGAAAAAGCATGGTTCAGGGGAAAGAATTATGGATTTAAAGGCACAGGACCTGGGTTTGTATACCTGTTCTACCACTTATCGCCTGTGTAACCTCGGGCAAGTCACAACCTCTGTAGGCCTCAATTTCTACACCTGTAAAATGAGAGAGTTGGACTAAATGACCTTTAAGGTCCCTTTCAGCCTTAAATCTATGATGTTACTAGAGGATATGTGATTGGAAAGAACCAAAATCAGAAGGAAAAAAAGAAGCTATATGGCCTGACCCTTTCGATATCATTTGGAGATCATTGGGACAAGAAATATGATCAGGATTTTAATGATTTAGTCAAGTGTCTCACACAGGCATGAATGTTAGCAAGAAATCTCTTTTGTGCTGCATAATAATTCAAGCCTGGAAGGCTTGAGAACAATTTTGTACCAGGAGAGTGATGGTTACCAGAAACCTATGACTATGGACTTGATGACAAGGAGAATCCTTACTCCATACACAATTTAGAGTTCTTGGTCTTGAAGTGGCTGTCATGGAAAAGTTCACAGGGTCAACGATTTAAAGCTGAAAGGAACCTTAAAAGCTATCAAATTCAACACTTTCAAATTTCAGATGAGGAAACTGAGGCAGAGGTTAAGTGATTTGTGATGGGTCCCAAGGTCAAGTAAGTGTCTGAGGAAGGATATGAACTCAGGTCTTCTTGTCTCCAAATCCATTAATCTCAAGGTTTTTCCATGATGCTTTAGGAATATTGAAAAAAGTGGATACCCATGTAGTTGGGAATGAATGTTATTCATGAACAATGTTCATTGTTGGGATGTACATGGCATGTACTGTGTAACTGCAACAACACTATTAAGTGTTGTCATATTGCTTGTGTTTGTCAAGTAATATGCTTTTATAGACCTTGTTATTTCTCTCATTATATAATACTATGTCTATATAATTGCTTCACATACATGCGCCATTTCTACATGCAATGTAGGCATTCGGTCATGGTATACAACCATTATGTGATGATATATTTTGTATGTTATATGTCTGTTTCACATGTGCAGTATTGTCATGTGGTCTATTATGTATTATTTGTTATGTTTGTTATGTGTTTTAATGCAAGTCACATGTTCTTCTAGTGTAAATGTCATTTGTTAGGTACTTGCATATCTATTACAATATCTACTTGGGGTGCCTATTACCTAGTTTTTGGCATCTATTGTATATGTTGAGTTAAAATGTTTATGATATATGTATGTTGTATATGTCCACAGATATTTATGTGGATATCTGCCAAAGCCCATGTAATTTGGAACGACAAGTGGTTCACAGGCTGGGGGGAGAATTTTACTCCTAGTTCTGATTCCTCCCTTCCCTATTGCAGGGCAAAAGGAGGAAGGAGGCAGAGGAAGAAGAAGGAATGAGGCAGCTAATGAACCAATTGACCATGACCTCCAAGCTTTGGAAATAGCCAAAGATCAGGGGAGTCAGAATCATTATGAGGGAAATGACATCAGTCCCTAAAGCATGAATTCATCGGAAAAAGAGACCAAGACAAACCAGCCACAGGTATGGAAGCTGCCTGTTTCTAGTCCTCTAGCGAGGTTCCCATGGTAATACTTGAATTGATAAAAGATGCCCACTAGTCAGTAATACCCCCTGGTTGTTAAATACAAATTTCTAGTCTTATACAAAGGCTTGAAGACTGCAATCCTGTCTTCTAAATCTTCTTTCATCCAGCTTAAACATGTGGTAAACACTAAATGGGCTGTTTCTAGAGACAAAGGTATGTAGCAGCATGAGGCAGTGTGGCAGGGGAAGGGCTTGGAGAGGATTCAGCCAGAGGTTGATCCAGGTAGTTGGTAAAGGGGTCTGAGCTGCTCTCAGGGAGCTTTGAATCTGAGTACCTAAACAATGTCTCTCTGAATATGAGTTTTTGGTTTGCCTGAATTTGAGAGGGACTGTAGGTGAGGAGGAGGCCTCCTTGTTGTTTAATGTATTGGGGCTTATTCTTTTTACCTCTTGCAATGAGTAAAGTGCTGTGTACAAATGCTATCCTTGTGTGATTGAACACCTCTGAAATATAGCATGGGGTGAGGGGCATAGGTGGTACAGTGGGTATCAAGCTAGGCCAGGAGTTAGAAAGATCTGAATTTAAATCTGACCCATGCACTTAAGATCTATGTGATCCTGGGTAAGTTACTTCTGTCTGCCTTAGTTTCCTCAACAATAAAATGGAAATAATAATAACACCTACCTTCCAGGGTTGTTGTAAGGACCAAATGAAATAATATTTGTAGTGTTTAGCCCAATACCTGGCAAATGGTAGGCCCTTAATAAAAACTACTTCCTTACCCACACTCTTTTTTTTTTTTTACCAGTGGATGAGGGTTAAGTCAGAGTCCATTTGATAAATTAATTCTCACCCTTAATAAAAGTAATTCCACTACAAAAGGATCAAAGCAGAGAGAGAGAGAGAGACAGAGAGAGAAAGGCAGAGAGAGACAGAGACAGAGAGAAGGGAGAAAGAGAGAATACCCTAGAGCCCTCTTAGGTTTTAGGAAGGGGGCATAACCACTGGGAAGAGCAAGTGACTGACAGTACTTGGCTCATTACTGCAATGCCTCTGGTAATTAAATACAAATTTGTAGTTTCATACAAATTCTTAAAGACACAACTATGTCTTCTGTAAATCTCCAATCTAGGTTCAATGTTTCTAGTTCTTTCCATCATTAATAATAACAATGATAATAATACCTTGCAAGCTTTAGTGCTATATGGTTAACATTGTCTTTCTTTGCATCCATCCTTGGAGGCAAATAACATGAATATTATTAGCTCTATTTTTACAGATGAGGCTAAAAGAAATTAAGTTATTTCCTCATGGTCACATAGTCAGTAAGCATTAGAAGCAAAATTCAGATTCTTCTGAATCTACTTCACCATAATGGCTACTGGGCTTTCGTTTTCTCCCTATATTGGTCTCTTCTTGGCATCAGTTTGTGCACTGATACTCACCAGGAATATGAAGACAATTAAACTTTTAACACTTGACTAAATTAGTTATCTGGATGTTCCTAGGTTTTCCCAGGGATTTAAAGTCCAGTTGACAGAATCTGCCCGGTCAAGCTGCTTTCAATGTTAAGTGACTTATTACTTGATACAGAAGACCAGAGCCATCTGTGGACAAATATTGAAAGGGAGAGAGAAAGACCTGGTAGATACCACTAAGAACTATTTGGGACATAACCAAAAACACTTAATGTCATTGAAACTGGCATTCCCATTCCACCGGACGTGGTGAGACTACATAACACACAAGCAGAAACACACAGGGTGAATGGCACTGACCTCTTCTGCTCTTTAGGTGTGATTCTAGAGTTCCCTGGCCTCATTATCCCTTCCATTTTTGTAAGTCTTCTCACATTTCTCATTTCATTGTGTCCTCGTACTGTTCATGAGAAGTGAGGAAGGGTAAGAATGATTCTCTGCCTTTCATAAGCAAAGGAAGAAAAGGACACCTAGAGAAAGTAATGGCTTGTCTTTAGGTCCTTCATAATAGAATTGAGTCAAGAAGTCAGACCTCTTAACTCTTAGACAAGGATTCTCTCTCCATTGGATCCTGTTGTCTCCGTTATAAAGACAACTTCCCCCTCTTCCATTTGGGGTACCCTCCCTCAAATTGGGATTTCCACAGAAAAATAATGGGATATTTGTCTCAGGGTACCTTTGGATTCTTCCCTTCTCCCCCTCCCCTTCTTTGCCTTTATCTAATGGGGTAGCAGCAGTGACTTGAGCATTAAACATGGCACCCTATGGATGTCTAACTTCAACTCCCCTTCTGCAGGACCTTAGAAATAGGAACATAGAACTAGAAGAGGCCTTAGAAGTGATCTAATTGAAACTCTCATTTTGATGATGAGGAAACTGAGGTCTAGGGAGAGAAGGGCTCATCTAAGCTTATAGAGACTTGAACCCAGATCCTTTGTCTCCAAGTCTATTGTTCTTTCCTCTCCACAGAGCTTTACCACCTTCTGAGTTTCTATGGAACTCCATCTCTCTGCATTTCCTGCCCTTTATGCCCCCACCATAGACATAGATTTCTTATAAATAGAGACATGTATGCCTTTTCCTTCCCCTCCCAAGTTCTGTGTCTATCTTTCCTATCATCTTTCTATGTTTCTCCCTCTATATTTCTTATATTGTAGCCCATACTCTTCTGTTTCTAGCCCATGAGATAAAGTCATCATTTGTCAATGTTCCTCCCCCAGATGACCTGACTTCTCTCTACATTTCTTGCTTCCTATCCATCCCTTTTACTCCTAGCTGTAAATCTATTTGTAGGGGTGATTGAGAAGATCACAATCAACTTGAAGAAAGTACATGGTGTTTGCCTTTGTCAGAAAGGGGTGCTTTCCTTGAAGATGGATATATGTAACTGTCTTCTTTCTGAGGAACACATGACTTAACCGAGATGACAGAACAACTCCTGAGTGTTCTCAGTGGCTGGATGCCATCTTGAAGAGGATATGTAATTGAATATCTCTAAAAGCTGTGGGAATAACTATGTCTTATTCTTTTTAACCTCATTTGGGACATTCAGCGTTTTCAGATTTCCTGTAAGGTGGAAAAAGAGATTTCTCTGTCCCTGCCACCCCAGTAGCAGTGGTGACTACAAATATGTGGTGGTAGAAATGTATGCTTGTCTAAGCAAGGTAAAGGCCCTAGACTTCTTGTTCTACTTCCTATTTTCTTCTCTGAGCGTAGCCACCTATCAGCAATCTTGGAAAATGGACATTTCCTATAGCAACTTTACTGGGTTAAAAATTCCACACTGGAGCATCAGTCATGAGAGGGAAATTTCCTTAAGAGTACCATAGATGACAGTAACCAGGGAGGGACCCTGTGGATTAAGGACTGAAAAGAGTCATGCCCCTGATGACCAGAGACATAGACCTTGTAAGTGAGTTAGACAGTGCAGATCTGAGGTGAAAGTGAAATATCTGTTCTGCAGTCCCACAAAGTATCTTTGCCTTCTGAGAAGGGCATAGTAAGTATAATGGACTATTTGAGATGTTTCATGTTTTCTTCTGCATCCTAATACACATCTGTGGGTCTTTATCTGTGGTAGAAGAAATAAACAGCTGTTCTTTACCTGATATCCATATTGTATCAGAGGACTTTTTCTAGAGTGGACTGTTACCCACATTTTGGGGAAACTCTAGACATGAGCCATATCTAAGCTTTGTTTTACTAATTCTCTTATACCCCAGGGTTGGAGCAATGAACCAAAGGAAATCAAGAGAGACTCCCCCTGCCCTCCATTTGGGTCCAGGCATCACCCAAGACAATTTAGATCCAGAGGGGCCCAGAACTTAGTCTCCCTGGCAGGAATGTACCCCTGGGGTCACCTGCACCCTAGTCACTTTGATTCAGCAAATACCTCTTGAGTGCTTACGATGAGCCAGGTACTGAATATCCACTTCATTCAATCATCCTCCTCTGCTTCTGAGCCTTTTCCAAGGCCCCAGCCTCTCCTCAGTTCACTAGGGTTACTATGCCCTTATTTCTTTAATAAACACTCACTGTTTGCAAAGCCTAAAACCAGGCAGGCCTGAGAGTGCTCCAAGTCTGATGGGAATTACACCAATTTGCCACCTAGTTGAACAGAATGGGGGGAGCTTAGCTATCCATAGGAAAATGCCTCTGTCTTTTAATGGTTGGCTCAAATCGGCCTTCCCTGCTTTGGTGTGCTACATCAAAGAAGGGAGAGTGATGGAGTCAATGACTATTCCAGGCCTGTGGCTCCCCTCCCTGTCAGTTATTTTCCTGTGGCAAGACCTCACTTGCCTTCCACATTCTCTCTCTCTGAGTAACCAAGACAATGAAAGGGCCCTGCTCTGCTCCCAACAAAGTCCTTCTTCACCCCAGGAGCCCTCTCCAGCTCCAGGCTCCCTCTCTCCTGGCCTCCCAAATCCCCAATCCAGCCCTGTGCATCCTAGCCCTCTCTTCTTCCTACCAACTCTTTCCTTATAGGGCAGAAAGAGATGGGATGGGCAGAGCTCAGAGGCAGCAACACTACTCCCAGAAGAATTCATTGGTGTTTTCCCATGGATTTCTTCTTAAGGGGAAAGTAGCAAAACTAAACATCCATTAAAAAAAACCCAAAACTCACCTCATCTGTGGCTGCTGGCTCTACATGAATAGAAAACCAGTATTCTATCAAAGATGTTACCATTGGCGAAGCTAATACTTGGGATCCACAGTGTAAAGGACATGAAGATGCAGGGAAATGTACACAATAACTCGTCTATTTGGTTCTTTACAATTTGCAAATTATTCTCCTCTCAATCACTCTATAGGCTATATTGTGCAAATGTTATTATCCTCATTTTCATTTTACAAATGAGAACACTGAGCCTCAGACAGATAAGATAACTAGCTCACAATTGTACAGCCAACGCTTGAATTCAAGTCTCCTGAATCAAAGCACCAGGCTCTTTCTACCATATTATTTTGCCTCTCAAAGATATATTATCCCAAATCTCTGCAACAGCAGAAACCATACAGAATATGATCTGTGGATGCATTTTCTTCTATGTATCTCCAGGCTGAGTCCCATTGCTAGGTCGCTGTGCATGATATTCAGGAGCTCAGGACCCTACTGCCCTCTTTTCCCCTGAAAACTTAGAGTCCAATAATTCTTGGACAATTGTGTTCAATGGTAGGTCTTCCCTGTTCCTCCATATCTAGGTTGGATAGAAGAGAAGATGGTACGTCATCTCTCTTCCCATAGTGCGCTGATTTTAAAGAGTTTTAAAGTTTGTGAAGCACTTTCTTTATATGATTTCTAAGTCTCATGGCGATCCTGTGGGGTAGGTCTAGAGGTACAGAAGGTATCTCTAGGATAAATCTTCTATCTATGGCTCTACATCGCCAACAAATCATACTTTACAGATGGGGAAAACAGTAACTCATAATATTGCCCACAGATCTCCAGCAAATCAGGGCAGAGCTGGGATTAGAAACCAAGGTTCTTTCCAGTGAAATAGAAATAGACACTGCCTGTCTATTTCTGGGGTCATGAGGAGTGAATCTCAACACTGACCCAGCCAGGGGCTACCTCCGAGAGCAGTGAGACATCTCTCTGGGGGGAGCTGTCACTGCCTGTTCAGGTTGGCATCTAGAAACATGAGGAGCATAATCCCTATCTTACCTCCCAGCAAGGTGAGCTGTGATCACGTACAGGACACTCAGAAAATTAAAAACCCAATACAAATGTGAGTGAATGTTAAGAATTTTTATTTGGTTATTAACCCTAGGAAGGGCTGTCCACTCTGACCTTTTGGTTGGATAATTGGGCTCAAGGACAAATAAAAAATAAAGGGGCTTGATGAGGAGCAGTGTTGGTTTCTGCCCCAGGGGTCCTGGGAGGTTTCTTCTATCTTGCCTTTAGAAATGAGGCAGTTGCTGTATAAAATTGAGCTTTATTAAGAGCATGTCCAAGTAGCAACAGCCTTTGGATAATAAAGGGCTATGGATAATAAACCGGATACTTTCTTTGAGAAGGTGAAAAAATATATATACATTACAGGTATTACATTACATTACACGTGGCGAACCTAAGGAAACTTACCTGTTTGATTATGTGAACACCTCTATTTTAGTAAGAGATAGACTATTTGCAATTCAGCATTCCTTTGAATAAGGCAGGTTTTCTATAGCAGGACTCTGCAAATAATTTAATGTGCTAATAGCTGTAATCAAGGCAGAAACCCTTAAGCAACAATCCTTAAGGGTAAAAAATTGTAAAGAAGCCTTCTGGGATTTGCTAATTGTTCTTCCTTAAAAGGGACATTTAGTGACTTTCAGGTCTTTAGGAATAACAGGATCGTGGCTGTTAAAGTCATAGCTCAAGGTATCACATACCTGTTAACAAGAGCCTATCGATAACTACTGAAATTGCCATCTAAAGTAGAATACCAAATGCTGTTCACTGCTCCCAACTCCACATCTAGGCCCAGCTTTTCTCCATCTTGAAATCTCCAGACAAAAATCTACATTTTCAAAATAGATCAATTAGGCCATGATTATTCAGATTATAAAAAGAGCCTTACTTTCTAAAATCTCCTTTAAATATCTAAGAGTCCCAAGTGAAAAAAGTGTTTCTTTGAGGTCTTCAGTTACTTGATAGTGAAGCCTGGACAGGGAGGGGGTGGGGGTAGGGAGTGGAGGTAGCACAGGAAACTTAAAGGCAAAGTATAAACTGTCCCAAAAGTCTTAGTGTAGTTTTAAGCTTTAGTAGCTTAAATTAGGGACCATTGTCTCTGTATTAGGAAACACTATCTCTAATCAGAAATGAAGAGAAATCATCCTTGGCATCATAACATGTCAATGAGGGAAAATAATAGGAATTTAATTTACAAAAATTTTAATGTTCAAGCAATTCAGGATGGCAGCTACAGTGTGAATTGAGGTATACCTGCAATCCACACATCTTTTAACTTGTACTCTAGATGAAGGAAATAATCCATTGGAAATACAGTCTTGACTTTGGACTCCAACATTCCTTTCATTCCAAAATTCCTCCTTAGTACTTAGAACTCTTATGTATTTTTGTACACATCTTGGTCCTATGTGATGTGATTGCATGCACTTATGAAGTGCCTACTGCATACTGAATTTCATAATGGGCCCAGTAGGGAACAAGGAAAGAGATCACACCAAAGTAGTAGAAAATATGGGTCCTCTCCTGAAATGACTAGCCATCAATTTAGTTGGAAAGAGCACCCACAAACACCCATCTCTACAGAGGAGCAAGTATGAAGTACTATAGATGGGATGTCTAAGTATAGGGCAGCCAGAGTGAGTTAATGAAATAATGGTAGGAAGGTTTCTGGAAGAAATGAGCCTTGAGTTGTATCCTTAAGGAGATGATAAACATAGTTTGGCAAGGAAGATGTAAGAGGACAAAGGCACAGATATGAGGATATGCAAGTCCTATGGGAGTGAGAAAACTCAAAAGTGAGGGAGGTGTAATAATAAAAATAATAGTGGAAATGTAATTAGAATTTTAAAGTTTGCCCAATGCCTTAGATACATTATCCCACTTGGTCCTCATTGAAACTCTGTGATGTAGGGGTGATTGTTTTTCTTTCATTCATTTATCTATTGCCTTTCTATTTTCCATCTAACTATCTATCATTTATTTATTTACTCAGGTAAGTAGGTAGACAATTAATTAGTTAGTTTACTGGGCCTGTCATTTCATCGGTATGGGAAGTTCTCTGAGGAATTCAAGCTCCTTTGTACAGTTCTCCCTTCCACATTGCAGTTTTCCCCATCTCAGTTTTGATATAACACAAGTAGGCACAAGAAATTAAATGGGAATTTGGGGAGAGTTTTGCAGAAGCTACAGACAACACAGAAAAAGCTTAGAAACTGAAGAAATGCATAAACTATACATATATAGTATTGTATAATATCAACATATTTTACTTTTTAATA
The DNA here is from genome assembly GCF_028583685.1 of Petaurus breviceps papuanus. NCBI lineage: Eukaryota > Metazoa > Chordata > Mammalia > Diprotodontia > Petauridae > Petaurus > Petaurus breviceps. Next base: position 37,427,516 of record NW_027187372.1, on the reverse strand, counting down.
CCATGATAATTCAGACTTCTTCTCTGGCATAAAGGGAGGAGCCAAAAAATTTTACTCAGATTTTCCATATTGCAGGGGGCCCTCCCCTAACTCTGTGATGTGGAAGGGTTAACTGTAATTTATACTGCAGAGTTGCCTGGGGGCACTGAAAGGTTACATTTCTTTTTTCTAGGGTCATATAAACCCATATGTATCACAGGGGAGATTTGAATTCAGGTCTTCCCAGCTCTGAGGCCACTATACCTCCCAAGGTCTAATATTATCCCCATTTTATAGATGAGGAGCCTGAGGAGGATAAATGTTAGGTGACTTGTCCAGAAGCCACACAGCTGCTAAGTATCTGAGGTAGGATTTTAATCCAGATTTTACTGAATCTAATCCCAGTACTCCATTCACTCAGGAATGTGATGAAAACCACGGTAGAGAAACATGTGGGACTCAGAGTTCCCAAAGTACAAGGGAGCTTTTTGTCCTGCTTCCTTTATATCTTTCCCTAGTTCCTTGAGGCCTGTATACAGGATAGTGCCTGAGTGATAGACTTGAACAAAATCCAAATTTTGACTCATTTTGACATGCAGAAAAACTCCATAATTTAGCTGTTACCTAACCCTGAAGGTAACCTTTCCTGGATCAGATCCAGAGCAATCCTATTCCCTCTCAGGTTCCCAACCGTATTGCTTAAGGACAAGAGCCTACCACAGCACCCATACTCCCCTTCCCCAGCCCCCAGGGCCCAGCCCCATTTCCTAAGCCAATCCAATCACACTACTTGCCCCAGGGTCCTGTCCCATCTCATTCCCTATGACTCATACCCACAGGCTTTCACTGAATCCTTTGAAGACAGATCTGCTGGGAAAATGCTTTCTTTTCTCCACCCAAAACAGTCCTTCATTACTGACATGTCATGTTGCCCTGCCCTACAGGACTGGGCTCGCTCGGCCAGAGAGGTTAGCATGCAGGTGGCTGCCCACCTTCCTGCTTCTCCCATCTGTCCAAGTTCATAGGGAGCTTGGTTGTGACACTGATTTCCAGGCAGTCATAATGGGTGGATTAACTCCATTAACTGTGCCACAGTTAATGCCACATACTGGGAATCCCTTCAGGGTTAGTTGGAGGAAGGAGTACAAGGAATTTGGAACAGATAGGATAAGCAATAGGGTGCTTCTGAAGACCCTTTAGTAGAGAAGCTGCACAAATGAGGAATTTATTTTTATTTCTAGAACGAGGAAGGACTTTAAAGATCACTTTAATACATAATTGTAGAGATGAGGCCACAGAAAATTGGAGGATTAGAGTGACTTGCCTGAGGTCACCCAGGACAGGATAGAAAGGGCAAACAAACACTCTTAGGTCTTCAAAGCTCAGTGTGATCTCACCATAACCCAGTGGCATTACGATCCTCCATTTTACAGATGAGAAAACTAAGGCCAAAAGAGCTTAAGAGACTTGCCCAGTATTTGTACCTGGGTTTTCCTGAATCCAAGTACAACACTGTGTCACCTAGTTGGTTCACTGTCAGCCAAGACTAGAGGCAGCGTGGATTCAGGAGAAACTGGGTTCAAATCCTGCCTTAGACATTTACTAGTTGTGTGAACTCGGGCTGCGTAGGCTCTGTGCCTCATTAATTCACTAAGGTCACTTCCAGCTCTCAACTGATGGATGATCCTATGGTCTTAAATTCATAAATAGCAACAGCATTTGCAAAACCAAAATCCATGTAGGTTTTTTTTGGCTGCTGTATTATGCAGTTGACTCATTGAGCTCTCAGCCTACTAAAACTCTCAAATCTTTTTTTAGATGAACTGCTGCCTAGCCACTCTTCCCCTGTCTTATGCTTATTAAGTTGGATTTTGAATCCAAGAGAAAGCCTTTACTTTGATCCCTATTTATTGTTTCAGTCGTTTAGACCCTGTCTGACTCTCCATGGCCCCACTGGGAGTTTTCTTGGCACAGATACTGGAGTGATTTGCCATTTCCTTCTCCAGCTCATTTTACAGATGAGGAAACTGAGGCAAACAGGGTTAAGTGACTTGCCCAGGGTCACACAGCTAGTAAGTGTCTGAGGTTGGATTTGAACTCAGGAAGATGAGTCTTCCTGACTCAAGGGTTGCACTCTATACACTTATGGTGCACCTAGCTGCCCTGATCCCTATTATACAATCATCTAATGAGATTTGCTTGCCCCAAAATTCCAGGTACCAAAATCTTTTTGGTTCCTGACTTTCTCAACTGATGTATTCATAATGATCTCTCCTAGCTTTTCTTCACCTGCAAATCTGATAAGCCTTTCAGAATATAAGCTCCTTAAAGGCATGGTCTGTTTCACTTTTGCTCTTGTGGTCCCAGCTTCTAGCACAATGCCTGATATACTGAAGATACTTAATAAATGCTTGCTAACTGATTGATCTATAATTTTATCCAAGTCATCAAAAAATAGAACTGTTATACAGCACAGGTTCCTGAAACACTCAATTCCAATTTGACATGGAAATCACTAATGACTACTCTTTGGGTCTGGTGTTTGAACCAGTTTTGAATTAACTTAATAATGCTATCATCTGGCTGAATTCCTCCCCATCATTTTGGGAATAACATGAGAGACTTTGGCAAATGCTTTGCTAAAATTAAGGTTAGCTACATTTAACAGCATTCTTCCGAGCTACAAAACTAGCAATGCTGGCAAAAAAGAAAGAAAAAAGAAATGCTGTTAGTCTGGTCTAACCTGTGCTTGATGAAGTCATGCTGGCTTTGTGTGTTGGCCACTTCATTTTCCAGAGGTTCATTAACCATCCTTTTAATAAAACATTCTAGAATATTGCCAGCAATCAGAGTTCAAATTGGCCTTCTGTTAGCAGTTTCTAGTGTTCCTCCTCACCCCCGTAAAAAAAGGGGGGCTATCTGTCCTTCTCTAATACAGCAGTGATGTTTTTATTCTCAATAATTGATCTGTCAAAGATCACTGGCAGTGTTTTAGTAATAACATCTGTTAGTTTATTTAGTGACCTTGGATGTAGGTCATTTGGGCCAGGTGACTTGAACACATCAATGATTGTTAAGCACCCTCTTTAACTAGACCCCTACCATTCTGGAGTATCAACTTCTATTTGACAGAAATTTTTGTCCTATCCTTTTCAGTCCAAAGATCATTCTCCTTGCCTGGAAAACAATAACAGAATTAAGATGGACACAACTTAGTAAAGAGGAATAGAGTTGGAGAACCTGGGTTTGAATGCCAGGTGTTCCATTTCTAACCTGTGTGACCTTGGATAAGTCACAACCTCTCTGTTCCTCAATTTCCTCTTCTGTAAAATGAGGGAGGTGGAGCAGATGACCTTCTAGATCCATTAAGGTGAAAGGGTACTTTCTTCACTCTGCTCAACCTATTATCCTCATTCTATTCACCATGAATTCACCCAATCTCTTCTTTAGTCCTGATTTTTTCCTCCAATTTGCTTCAGAAAAAAAGGGCAACCCTCTTTTTGTTGTCATTAGCTTTCCTTACCAGCCAATTCAATTGGGAGCTTTAGCATTCCCAATACTACACTTATAGGACCATGGCATGCTTTTATTGTTATTTTCTGTTGCTTACCCTTGCTTCGATCTTTTGTATTTGTCTTTTCAAATTTTAATTTGGGTGATGAGTTCCTCAAGCAGTCACACTGATCTCTTTAGAACCCTTTTCTTTTTCCTTGTTAGATTGTTTTTATGATGATTTCAGAATTTATAGGATCATAGCTGCAAGGTAAGCTGAGGTCACCCAGTCCAATTCCTTCATTTTACAGTTGGAGAGGATGATCTAAAGGTCATCCTCTCCAGATGGGAGATCCTCAGACCAGAGAGGATAAGCAACTTTTCAAAGGTCACACAGATGTTGAGTCATTTCAATCATGTCCAACTCCAAGTCCCACTTGTCAAAGATACTAAAGTGATTTGCCATTTCCTTTTCCAGTTCATTTTACAGCTGAGTGATGACACAGCTAGGAAGTGTCTGAATCCAAACTTGAACTCAGGTCCTCCTGACTCCAGGCCTGGCACTCTATCCACTATACCAACTAGCTACCTGCAGAGAGTAAGTGGAAAACCTGGGACTCAAACCCAAGTCCTCTGATTAAATCCAGTACTCTTTCCAGTGACCTGATCTTACAAGGTTCCTCTTTCTTCAGAGATGATTTTTTTAAATAGAATTTTAAATGGGATCTTACCTGCCCTTCCTCTAAAGTTTTTGAAATCTGATTTTCTAAAATCTAGGGTTCATGTTAGGTAATATTTGACTTTTTCCCCTTCTATATACTAATTCTATATGTTCCTTATTCTATAATTCTAATTCTATATACTGATATACTAATTCTATATAGTAATATAGCAGGTCTCCTGGGGCTCATGCCTCCAATTCACACTTGTCCTGGCATATACCTTGGGTATTAGGAGTAACCCTATGGTAACTGCCAATACTGTAGGGTACCATCTCCAGTCATTCTGATCTATATCTGGATCTAGATGGCTCTGGAAGAGAAAGTGAGGCTGGTGACCTTTTCCTTCTAATATTGTAGCTATTCTCCATGACATCTAGCTTGGTGACTTAAAATAGGGACTTTTTCCTTTCTCCTTTTCAGGCTTTTTCATTAGAATGTAGTATCCCATACATCGCAACATAGGTCAGTTTGGCAGTTCTACTCTGGCACTGAATGTCATGCAAACCTAGATTAAATACTTCCTTTTCCTTATTCAGGTATAGTGGAACCTTGAAATCTTAATTCCAGGACCTGGACCCGGCTGTTTTCTTCTTCCCCCAGAGACATTTCTAATAATAGTTAAAATGTAGATAATGATAAAAATAAAAACAAGTTCTTCCTTTAGGGGATTATGATCTATTTGTAGAAATACAACGGAGCAATGGTGGGGACGGGGTTTATCGATTAATTCTAATAAATTAATAATTAATTAGATTAATTAAATAAATATAAATTAGGTTAATTTACCTTTCATTTGTCCTGCAATCTAATGACATTGATCTACTTGTTCCTTACCTTCCATCTCCTAACTCCAGGCATTTTCTCTGGCTGTCTTCTATTCCTGGAATTGTCTCCCTCCTCTTCTTGGCCTCTTGACTTCCCTCTCTTCCTTTAAGTCTTGGCTAAAATCCCATCTTCTACTAGAAGCCTTTCCAATTCTTCTGGATGCTCTGGTGCCTTCTTTCTGAGGTTATCTCCAATTTGTTCTGTTTTATCTTGTTTGTACAAGGTGTTTTCATGTTGTCTCCCCCATTAGACTGTGCTTTGTGAGCAGAAACTGCTTTTTTACTTTCTCTGTATCCCCAGTGCTTACAGCTTAGTGAATGCTTGTTAATTGACTTTCATTCAGCTCTAAGTAATAATAACTACAAGTTAGAGAGCACTTTAAGTTCTGAAAAGTGCTGTGCTTTATTTTCTCTTTTGATCTTCACAACAACCCTACAAAGTAGGTGCTATAATTATCTCCATTTTACAGATAGGAAAAATGAGGTCGAGAAACAAGTGGCTTTTCCAGAGTCAATACAGCTAGTTATTATCTGAGGTAGGATTTTAATTCAGGTGTTCCTGACTCCAAGTCCAGTGTTTCTACCCACTGCACAACCTAGCAGAGTATGAGTAATGCAAAAGTCCTCATAGGAGATGTACAATTTGAGCTAGATCTTAAAGGATGACTAGAATTTAGATAAGAAAAGAGGGTACTATGGGCCAAGGCACAGAGGTAGGAATTTACACATATGTAGGCCACAATGCAAATCTGAGAGGAGGAGAGGGTGTGCTGAGTGGTGTGAGCTGAGATGAGGAAGACCTAGGTCAGGCTTATGACAATAGGAAGGACTGAAGAGGAGGGCCTTTGAGAATAAAGAAGTGATGAAATTTTTTAAATTGAGTACATGAATCTTCATTTTGACAAACTTTCCTCTCTCCTCACTGAGTCACGAGAGCACAGGATGGATGCTACTCTTAGGCACTTCCAGCTGTGGCCTCTCCCATCAAAATTTTCCAGTCCCTGCAAGTTAATTCATATATGTATATATATGTATATACATATATATTTGTGTATATATATGTATATACATGTATATTTGTGTACATGTATATATATACACACAGATATAGAAAGATAGATATGTATATCTATCTATATATCTCTATCTATCCATATTCCATCCATTTGTCTATGCGGTTCATTCACTCCATTATTCCAATCACAATTCTCTCTGACTTTCCTGGCCAAAACATTCCTTCCTGGCCTCCACTCCTCTGCATATGTTGTCTTCCTCTATTAGAATGTAAGCTTTTTAAGGAGATGGACTGTCTTGCTTGCTTGTATTTATATATCTCTATCAATTAGCACAGCGTGTGGCATATAGTAAGTACTTAACTTTTTATTCATTTACACATAGTAAAATTAGACAGCAGACCTTACATAAACTCTATTATCTATTTACAATCCTCCACTAAATCAGGATATTGCCCTGAGCCATAACATATACTCAGGCTGTGACCTCCTTGTCACAATCCATAATCAAAAGTCCTTTGTGAGCATTCATATTCATCTCTCTGTATCAGTCTTCCTCCAATAACTGGGCAGCCCCAAGATTGTCACTCACCAAAATACACCCAATAATTTGCAATTATATAATTCCTTTAGGTTCACCTCTCTTGCCTTGAGATTTCAAGGGTGCTGTCACAACATGAACACTTTTATTGCAGGAAGTTTAAACTAAGAAAAAATGATCTAGCCTGGACAAGCCCCCAAAATGTAACCCTTAGGTAAGAGGCTCCCTCCTGACACAAAGGGCCTAAATCATTTTCAGTACATGCCTTCTCTCTGGCTCATCTCCAGTCTGGCACCATCTATGGAACGTCAACCTATGGCACAACTCCCTCCCAAGAATGACCATCAGTTCCCCCTTAAATGCAATCAGGTTCACAAGGCATCACACATACCACAAATTTAATTTACATAATAATGAACATAGAAATAACCCACTCCTGAGCCCAGAGAGAGTGAGAGTCAAAAATGTCCTTATCTTTCCTCTGGGTCTCAACCTCCCCTCATGGAACTGTACAGTCTTTATAACTTAATAGTATTACCTGGACTGGGAGTATAGAGAGTAAGACTCAAGTTTCCCTTCTTCCTGTTAGTGAGCTTCAATGCTCCCTGACCAGCCTTTCCTTCATTTGCTGTTCTCCAGAAGACAATCTTTTCTGGTTATCTCTCTGCCACCTCTCCCTGCTTGTGACTCTATTGCTGGTCTCTCTCCTGTTGGCCTTCTGTCACTCCATGGTGGTTGTCATTTGTTTCCAGCCAACATCAAGGTCATTCTTGCTGCTTTCTACATATGTTCCCTGGTGTACTTCCATCTTCCATTTGCTCACTGCTGTGGCTTGTCTCTCACAGGTGTTTCCTTACAGTTTCTGCTTCTCTCTGGGAGACAGTCCTGGTTTCCCAGTGATACAGCTGTTTTTCACATGTAGGATCTGAATACCCCTGGGTTATTTGAAACTTTCTAGCTCTTTTAGACTCAGGGTCAGAATGGCTCCAGGTTATTTAAAAATTGATGTTCCTTTACCTGGATCCAATAGCTTTTCCCCTAAATGTAAGCCTTCCCACTCACAACTCATACACAGAATCTCCTTAATTGGCTATGGGAACAAAATAGTGTTTCCCTCTAAGATATCTGTATTTTCCACTCAGGTAAGGTCATGGTGAATCCATTTGACAACTGCTCTATCCCTTAGCCTAGATAATATCTTCCACTGAATCTTAGGGTTTGGAGGATCTCCTCCATTCCCTCTACCTACTTGTCTTCCCATTCCCACTCATCTTCAACAGCTTTAGCAAGTTATGCAAATTACCCAGGTCAGCTCTTCTAGAGCTCTGTTGAGGTGAGGAGGAAGGGCATTGCTAATGCCTACCAGTATAGGTACCTGTGACTGTTTGTGGAGAGAGATAGCCTTGGGTAGTGGCAAAGATGAGATAGAGTAGAGTAAAAAGGTTTAAAATAAAAGAAAATGATAGAGTGGTAGAAGGATGCTGCCATAGAAAAACCTTCCAGTAGCCTGCCACCATGAACCTCCATGTCTGTATAAACATATCCCTGGGATTTTGCTGCTGTTTAGTCATTTCAGTCTTCTCTAGCTCTTTATGACCCCATTGGGGTTTTTCTTGGCAGAGATACTGGAGTGGTTTGCCATTTCTTTCTTCAGCTCATTTTACAGAAGAAGAACTGAGGCAAACAGGATTAAGTGACTTGCCTAGGGTCACACAGCTAATAGGTGTCTGAGGTCAGATTTGAACTCTGGGAGATGAATCTTCCTGACTCCAGGCCCAGCACTCCATCCACTGTACCACTTAGTTACCCTTCACCTTATATAGGCCCCTCTTCCACTCTGAACAAAAGTCTCAGTCATCACCCATTTCTCTTGTCCTTTTTTCTAATTTTGTGAGATAAGATTCCCAAATTGCCTTTAATTAGCTTTAATAAGACTATCTTTTTTGCTAATTAAAATAATTATTTTTTAAAACCATATTTATTGAGAATGAACAGAATTATTCAAACTTGAAAGTCTATACTTTAAAAACACCCACCACCATCACCACTAAACCTATTCAGATGACCTGTTCCTAGGTCAGGCCTTAACTAGGTGGAAGACTAAGTTACAAATAGCTTCCTGTTTCCCAAGAAATATCAACTAGAATTCCAGACTACCAGTGAATGAGACGATCCTCAAACCCCAGCTCCCTTTCTGCTCAGGACACAACAAGAGGGGCATACAATTGCCTATTTCCTCTTCCTGGATCTCCCACTTAGAAGTAGTTCTCATAGCACAAGATGTTTAAGAGTGAATATTTGTATTTGATGGAAATAAAGACTAAAGATCATCATAGGTTTAAGAGCTAGAAGGTACCTGAGAGATCAGGTAAGGAGACTGAGGCCTGGAGAAGTAAAGCATTTTGCCCCAAATAATACTGGTGATCAGAGCTTGGATTTGCAACCATATTCTCTTACTCTAAATCCAGTGCTCTTTCTAAATACCTCATTGTATTCCAACTTGTGGAAACTACTGTATGTAGAGTCAAAGTACTAGAGTTCAAATCATGGATTTGGAGTCAAAGAGCCAGGTTCAAATCTTGACACCAGTACTGACTACCCATATGTCCTTGGGCAAATCATTCTCTTTGGGACTCAGTTTCTTCATTTGTAAAACAAAGAGGTTGGGCTGGATGATCTCTACAATCCTTTCCAGTTTTCTATCTATGACCCTTAGATTTTATGACTACAAATTGGTTTATGGCTTCCATTATGTCTCCCAAATGGCAGGAGAGGGAGAGAGAATTGACCAAAGCTAGGCTATTAATATGAGATTTGTTCTCTTTCACTGCCAGAAACTCTGGCTTGGCAATGGAGGCTGGGGTGGGGAATCTATGTAGAGTGAGCCAGAAGTTTTTGCTTCAGGGTAGGAGGGAGGCTGAGTGAGAACGAGCTCTGAGAAATCTGTTCTCCTGGAAGCTTGACCCATCAATACACTGCCAACCCTGCTGCCAGGCACAGGACTCAGAGGAGGACCAGCTTCAAATAGCTACTCCACAGATTCCTAATTTCTTGTCACTTGCCTTCCCTCCTAGCTTAGATTATGAATCTTTTTCAGCTTTCTCTGGCTCAGTGGAAGAGAGATCTTGCTGTCATTTGGGGGGGGGTTTGGTACCTGGGGTATAGATCAATTTGTGAAACCAACTTGTAAAACCAGTCTGTTCAGCTGTAACTGCAATTTGTCCTTTCCCAGCCTTGAGATCTGCCCCTTCTCCCAATCCTACACTCCACCTAGGCAACACCCGGTGACCCCTTTGTTCTTGCTTAATCTCTTCATTTCTTCTGGGCCTGGCCCACACCCTCCTTTATCCTTGCCTTTTGTCTCCTTCGGCTGGCCCAAATCTTATCTAAACTGTCTATTCACAAGCTCCTCTTGGTCAGCTCTGACCTTTGTCTATGCACTGAGGCCCCTGCCGTCTGGTCAGCCATGACAATGGCAGCCCTACCCTTTAAAGGTAAAAGCATGTACCCCTCTCACTTGCAGGTCCCCTAAAGGACTCTTGCCCGCTTCTCATAGAAGCATAACAATAAACTTCTACAACTCTCACTCCAATTAAGCCTGAGACCTTGAATTCTTTCCAGACGATATTGCAGGTTTTCTGGTCTTAGATAAGATCATAGTTCCTGCTGAACCTATTGGGATCCCGTCCCCCATCAGATTCACAGGTGAATGTCTTGAAGCCAAGCCCCCCAAACTGAAGTTTGAGGCAGAAGAAGCAGGTGGGGATGCTTCTGGTAAGCAGGACAAAATGATACTGACATGAAACTGAGTGTGAAGGTGGAAGTTCAGATAGTGCCTTTCCCCACCATTATTAGGTGTTTCTGAGCCTCTAAGAGGACTGACTCTATTATTGATTTTCTCAGTCTCAGTACTGAGTCACTTAGGCTAAGCCACCTATGAAGTGCAAAGTATTCTACAAGGTGCAGGGGGAGGGAGATAATAATAAAAAGTGAAAATAATCTTTTCCCCCAAGGAGTTTATAGTCTAGCTGGCAGAAACAAGCACAAATATAGATTAAAAAGGTAGCTTTAAGGGGAAGGCATTAATGATGGAGGGTGGAGCAGGGATCAGGAAGGGTCTCCTGTGGAAGAGGGTGCTTGAGTTGAGTTTAAAAGAAACTAGGGATTCTGAGAGTTGGAGGTGAGAAGGGAGTAGATTCTAGAGAATGGAGACCATCAGTAAAAAGAAGCAGGAGTGTCATGTATGAGGAACAGTAAGGAGGTGTTTGACTATATCGAAGTGTATGTGGAAGGAAAGGCTATGATCAGGTTGTAAAGGGCTTTCAATGGCAAAGAAAGTCACACACACACACACACACACACACACACACACACACACACCCCTGTAATATATATTACATATGTATTTGATCCCTTGAGGCAGTTGGGAACCATTGGAGTTTATTGAGTAGGGAAGTGATATGGTCAGATTTGCACTTTGGTAAAAATCAGGTTTAGACAGCTAGGTAATTCAGTGAGTGGATAGAGCATCAGGTCAGAAAGACCTGAGTTCAAATTTGGCCTTAGACACTAGCTGTGTGAACCTGGGCAAGTCACTTAACCCTGTTTGCCTCAGTTTCCTCATCTGTAAAATGACCTAGAGAAGAAAATGGCAAACCACTCCAGTATCTTTGCCAAGAAAACCCCAAATGGGGTCACGAAGAGTCAGACACAACTGAAATGACTGAACAACAAAAAAATCAGTTTGGGCAGCTATGTGAAGGATGGATTAGGGAGGAGAGACTTAAGGCAAGGAAGTTATTGCCATGGATCAGACAAAAGGTGGTGAGGGCTTGAACAAAGGTAGAGGCTGTGTGAGTAGAGAGAAGGGGGAAGCATGGGATCCATGTTGTAGACAGAAATAACAAAAACGTGCAACTGATTAGGTATGTAGGGAGGAATGTCTGGGATGGAGATCATTCTGGCTCTCTTTGATTGGCCAACAACAGGTCCCAGTCCAAGTCTTACTTGATCATTGTTTGAACCCTGATTAGTTCAGAGTTAATAGAAATGGCAATTGTTTTTGTTTTGGCCAGAAACCCTGAGGGTTTTCCCCTTCCAAGGTCATTCTCAACCTCATTTCTTATTTAGACTTATTCACTGAAGGGGTGTTGCCTCAGGCAAACTGAGACCTGGGAAAAACCTTAGCTTGAAATGGCCAAGGTCCCCCACTGCATCCTGGGCCATCTGCAGTTGTCCTGATCTGTATCTCACCACTGGACTCAGATGGCTCCAAAGGAACAAGTGAAGCTAGTGACTTTGCACAGCACTCCCTCATATAAATACAATCCATTTGCATGTCATGGCATCACCCCCTTGATGTCCTCGCCCTTTTTTGAGAACAGAGAACAAATAACAACAAGCCTTAACATAAAAACAGAAGTTCAGAAGAGAAGCTAGTTTTGGGGGAAAGATAAATTTATTGTAGGACATGCCAAGTTTGAGATGCATATGGGATATCCAGTTTGAAATGTCTAGAAGGCAGGTGATGATGCAGGATTGGCGTACAGGAGAGAGACCAAGGACTGGAAATAGATGTTCCAGTTACTGTACTAGGTCTCATCCCAGTGACATGAAGTCATCCAATGGAGGCAGCCAGAGCTCTCTACATTTGTTTTAAAAGCCTTTAAACTAACAATCTTCTCCCGTCTTTTGTCTGTACCTTTAATCTACATGTCATGGTTTAATAGGCTACCTTCTTAAAATGAGTCTGTTTTTAAGAGCTTTTAACTGAAGAAGCCAGAGGGACTGAGGCCAGTGTTGAGAAGTAAAACAAAATCTTTTCTCTAACCCACTTTATGCAGACAGTTTTTTCTGCCAGCATTGTCACCACCAACTTCTCATGGAAAGAACCATCCATTGTCCCCTGTGCTAGACTGGGGCAACAGCTGTCCTCAGAAAGGGAAGCCCAGTCGCCCATCCCAGTTTCTTCCTCAATGCCCCATAACACACAGCATCCTGCCCAGTGCATCCTCCCAGAAATGGCTCAGAGATGGGGAGAAGTGATTGGCACGTCCTAGGTGGAGGGATCTTCAGGCCTGGGAGTGCAGATTTGGAAGTCTGTTTCAGTGCATGACAGAGCCAGGATATCTAGAGCCCCAGGGCCCTTATGTTGAGCTTCAAACTGTACAGGGCAATGCTGTACTGTGGCTCTTTGTTATGCTAATTATCCTTCCCAGCTGGTGCCAGCTGCTTGCACAATGAACGCCTGGAGTCAGAGCCAGCCCAAGCCAACACAGGGAAATGAGGGGGGCAACCTTGCCCAGTACCTTTGATCCCTTGGCCAGCTACCTTCCAGAGCCCAGATCCTTAGGCCTGACCCAACCAGGAACAGTTCAATAAATGCCACGTAGAACATTAGGAAGGCAGAGTGCCCATCAGGTGCCTGCAGGACACTGATTGATCTTCAGGTACCAGGGTTGGATAAAAAGGAAAAGCTTCTTCCATAGCTTTAACACCATGCCCATGAAAGAGAAACAGCCTCCTCCCAGACCACACAGCTAATCCTCCCATAAACCTAGAGCAAATAAGGGGAGAGGAAGAACAGGCTGACTACAGATGTGGTATGCACCCTCCGGGGATCCCCAAATTAAAACTCATGCAGTGGAAGTGTTTGGACCACCACCAAATGACACTAATTGGGTTATGGGACCATAATCTCAGTTCATTCCAAAAAAAAAAAAGTCAGAGTCACAGCTGCAAGTTGGAGGATTATCTTCATAAAAAGAAGGGAGGGGGGGAGCTCGCTATTTTATTACTCATAAACACAAGAGAGAAGGGGGTCCGCTGATCATCTCCATGGTACAAACTGATTGCTTGAACTGGGAAATGGTCTTGTGACAGTATGAGCTGCTTTATGCCTGGTTGGCAGTGGGTGTTTTTTTTTTTTAATCATATTAAGACACCATGGGGGAGGACAGCCTATCTGGAGGAATGGATTACAGACATGACAATAACAGCCATATGTGGAAAAAAAGAGTAATTTCAGACAGGAAAACCTAGTGGCTGGTTTGGGAAGAGAAATTTGGAGGCAGTTCCGTAATTTAATTGGAAAAGAGAATTTCTGGTGAAGGGAAGATAAAAAACTGAATAGTACATACAAAAAAAAAAAAAGGGAAGAAAGATTTCTTTTAAAAGCATCACATTTGTCATTAGAATAATGGGGTTTTAAAGAAGTAGAAGAGGCCTTAGAGATCATTTATTCTGATACTTTCATTTTACAGATAAGGACATTGGGGGCCACAGAGTGAGGTGGCTTGTCCAAGGACACACAGCTAGTTTATGCAAAAGATAGGACTAGAACCCAAGGCTCCTGACTTGTCATCTGGTGCTATTTCCATTTATTTGGTTACATTTTCATGATTGGTTAGGTCTTATGCAGTGCACAAATTATTCTCTATGTCATTTGAGTTCAACAACCCATTTATTAAGCTCTTAGTATGTGTAAAACACTGTGAGGCAAGGTGTAAGTTATGAAAGTAATTAAGACATGGTCCTTGCATCCAAATAATTTTATAGGAGAAAATAATAGAAAATGAAAATATTGAAATTACGCTAAGTTCACCTGAGCAACAAGCATTCTTCCTTTATAGGTATATACACATGTCTGTATATGTATTTATATAGGGGTGTGTGTATAAATTTTTATCCTTATGTCCCCACAAGATCACAGAATTCAGAATTGGAGAGGGCCTTAAAGACCCACTAGTCCAGGGGTTCTTAACCATTTTAGGGTCATGGCCCCTCTGGCAGTCTGGTGAAAACTATGACTCCCTTCTCATGATGTTTTTAAAAGCAGAAAGCAAAACACACTGGGTTACAAAAGAAACCAATTCAATTGAAATAGTTATAAAAAATTATTTTTTAAAAGTTGATAAACCCCAAGGAACCCTGCTCTGGTCCAAACCCAGACTTTCTGAAATGTACATTTTTCTTCCACAACATCCCTGAAAAGTGGTCATTCAGCCTATGCTTGAATGACACTTCAACCCCCTTAAAAACCTACAATGCATCCCTCCACCTTGAAACTGCTTCATTTGGTCCCCTAGGCAATCCTAGCCCATTGAGGAGGCTTAGCTTAGGGACAGGATAGTTTTGTACCATTAGCTCTTATCCCCAAAGTGGAGGATTGGTATGTTGTCCTGATGGAGGAGAAAATATTTCCCAAACTAAATTAGGAGGAGTGATCTGAAAGCAGAAACTGGGAATGCCCCAAATGAGCAGCTTCTTTCCAGGCCTGTAATTGCACCTTAGTCCCATTCTCTTCCTGTCATTGTGTGAGGATTCAGTGACTGCTTCAGATGTAAATTTACCTGGAAATGCCTCCCCTCCCTCCAACTGGTGCTCCCATACTCTGATGGCCCCTTTTTCCTTTTCTTCCCTTGCATAAATGAAAAATAATACAGGTCTTTTGCTTTTGGAATCATGGACTGGTCTGCTTCTAAAGGTCCCAACTCCCCCCATAGTTACTGCAACAAACTAGTTCTGGCTTTATCCAAGTAATTGATTTGAAAAAGAAACAAGCAAATAAATCACAAAAATCCCTCAAGTTAACATAAGGCCAAGCACAGCTTCCTGGAGCAATGCACTTGAGGTCTTCTTCCAAGATGGCATCAAACCATTAATGACTATTCTAGATAATATTCTAGATAATTCCAAATTCATCTCACTCTTATCATCTATTTTACGCCTCTTTGTCTTTTTCACAAGAATATCACGAGAGATTGTGAACAGCTTTGTTAAAATCTAAACAAACTACATCTATAACATTCTTTTCATTTTGAGTCTAGCAATGGCCACAAAAGGGAAATGAGATTAATGAAGTCAGTGGCTTCTTGATGAAGCTATCCTGACACTTTCCTGGATGTTCACTAGCCATTCTATTAATAATACATTTTAGAATTTTGCCAAAAACCTGCTCAGTAGCCTGTAATTTGCAGGCACTTTCTTTTTTTTTAAACTGAAACATCATTTACTCTTCTGGTCTTTCAGTACCTCTTTTCATTATCTATGACCTTTTATTGATAATTCTTGGGGATCAGAGAATTTCCTTTTCCACTTGTGCCACTGCCCTCCCTGCTGTCTACCCTTCCAGACAGACCCACAGAGAGTATGACTCCTCGAAGAGGGCAAGCCCTTACTTCTATACTCTTGGGAACCACATGACCTCTTTCCCACTTTCCACATTGTTTACCTCTTGCCTCAACAATATGATTGCTCAGAGTACGTCAATTAATTTCTCTGTTGTTCCATTCACCAACCCTGTGACTTACCAAAGCAAAACACCCTTCTCTGGTGATCACTCCCCAAAAAGTTTTATCTCCCAGTAGAATGTATGCTCCTGGAAGGCAGGGTGAGTCTGCCTTTTGCATTTGTATTCCTAGCAGTTAACACAGTGATTGGCACAGACTCAATGGTTTTTCCACCCAGTCTGCCAACCTGCGTTCTTTCTTTCACCACTCAGAGTGGCTAAATAATACATGAGGTTGGTAGGTACTTTAAGGATTCATTTATTAAATCAATAAGCACTTACTAAGTGCCTAATATGTAGAACAAACTGTATGTAGCCTTTAATCTCATTTTAGACTGAGACCCCAAGATCTTAAGTAGTTTGCCCATAGTTAATGCTAAAAAGTTGTAGAACTATTACTAGAATCAAGATCTCACAACTCTTAGCCCAGAGTTTCTTCCAGTTCTTGACACATTTTTGTGTGTTGTGAACCTTTTTGGCAATCTATGTGCCCCTTCTCATCAGAATGTTTTTAAATTAAAAAAACACAGCATTACAAAAGAAACCAATTATATTGAATATATATGTATATATGTATGTGCAAATACACACACATACATACACAAATACATATACTTATATACATATACATACACACTTCTGAGAATCCTTATGTCTAGCTCATGTAATCTAAGGACAAGTCTTCACCTGCATACAACAGGGTCTCCTGAACAACTGTTGCTAGATTTTGAAAGTTTACATTTCTGGGACAAGCAAAAAAAAAAAAAAAGGCACAGAAGCTATACCCTCTTAAAGAAGCACTATTTCCAGAGATGTTATGTCTCCTATAGATAAAAAAAAATGTTGACTATTACCATATTGGCTAAAGTTACAATTGGGGGGGGGGGGAATCTCATTTGCCTTATAACTAATTGGAATCCCATTTTCTGGAGAGAAGAGGTAGCTGCATTAGGTATCAATATCATAGAAAAGAATCTGGAGATTAACAGACTGAATCACATTAGTTTGGAGTTCTTAACAAAGGTTAAGAATCTAGAGTCCACAAACTCTTTCCAGGAGTCTACAAACTCTTTCCAGGAGTCCACAAACTTTTTCCAGGAGCCAATGGATAGATTTCAGAAGAGTCAATGAATTAGGATGCAGAAAAAAAAAATGTGTGTATGTATTTTAATGTAATTGGTTTCCTTTGCAATTCTGTATATTTTATTTTAGGCATTTAAAAGGTATCATTTCCCAATACCTCCCCTTATTTGACCCTCAATATGCTTTTAAGTGTCAAGGGAAAGAGTAGGAGTTTCCAATTGGTGAGCATGGTAAGTTTTTGCTAGTCTGCAAGGTTAACAAAGTTCTTTCTTAAAACTGTAACTTTTAAAAACTGATTTCTATTTCCCATCTTCTTCCTGACTTCTAATTCCTGTATCCGGAGAGCAGGTCCCTAAAGCTTTGGAGGGCAGAGCAATTCTCAACTAATAGCAGAAAAAAAATAAATATTTTACTATTTCAAAGTCTAGTTTGACTTAGAGAAAAAAATGAACTAAACCCAGTGCTCCAAAAAGGATGGAATGATAGCTTGTTTTTCAAGCGAGGCTAGGAGTTACTACTAAAAATTTGCATGCAAATTTAATTTTTGTAAATAGAATTCTATTTTAAAAGCACAAATACTTACAACTTAAAGGAAACTTGCAGTAAACAGTTTTTTCTAATATATCTAATTCCTAATTTGTTTCATAAATCTGGGTTGTCATATGACAGATTTTCTTTAGGATATTTGTTTTCTCATCATTATATTTGGGCTATATTTGCAAAGTCACAATTATCCTGGGAATACTGATTTGGCCTGTCTTATTTAGTAATTGGGCCAAAATTGGGAAGGGCATTTTGACCAATTTATCCACATTATTGCTCAAACTTTGACATATAGGAACCTGAACTTGTACAGACATTGAGCCCCAAATTTGAATTGAATCCCTAAGTAATCATGTGTTTGCTGTACAGACTGATGAATACAGTTGGCAAATCTTTCATTTGTAGAGTACTTAAGAGCAACGGAGCCTTGGGTATTGATTAGTCTAGTCTACAAACCCTAGCTCATCATAGAGGCTATCTTAATGGAGAGAAGTCAGTGTTCATTCCAAAACTAAATTTGAAAAAAAGTTACCTTGAATCTGTGCTTCTACCTGGGATGGGGGCTGTGGGAGGAGCAAGAGAAGAAAGAGGGGAGGGATTCAAACACATAAGCTTTAGTCAGTGCCAATTAGTCTTCCTATGTTTCTTAAAATCCCAGAATTATATTTATCCTGGCCACTAGAATCTAAGAAATACACAAAACCCCTAGCAGTTTTGGATCCTGATATAAAGACTGGTTAACATATCACTGGACAGTATATTTTTGTTTTTGCTGTTCTTAGTCTTAATCCAATATCCTTATTGCCACCACCACCTCCCCAAGAACATTAAAAGGAGGGCTTCACAGTGATTAAAAAAAAAGCGAAATGAAACATATTCTCAACTTGCTTCTCTCTAACCACAGGATAAAAGAAATGGAATTGTGTTCAGACTGCAAAGACAGTGAATCTTCCAATTTCTACTTTTTTCCTGAATTTTATGACAAATGATGGATCTTTACCATTTTTCTTTCCTCTTTATTTTTTTTCTTCCTCCCATGTGTACATTGTCTTTTGTAGAAAATGAGACCATGTTAGTTCAGCTCCAGGTGGCATTTCAGCAGGCTCTCCCTACTGACCTTTTAGTTAAAACTATACAAGTAGACTCTTCATTAGTTGGCACACCTGAACTACAGTCAAGTGAAGTCTCCTCAACCTTTCTCTTCCTCTCATAGGCATCTACAGAAGAAGACAACATATCTCAGTCTTCAGGACTGAACTGACATTCTGGCAGAGAGCAAGTAGCTGAAGACCACATATTCCGGTGCTTGGATTCCCTGCTCCCCTGTAATGACTTGGATAGAGAGAGAAGCCTGTTGAAATGGCTTCATTGCTTGTGCTGTCAACCTCCTGAGCTACTCATGAGCTTAGACTGTTCCTAATTCTCACACTGGTATCATTGTTTGTCCCCTTCTTAGGAATCTTGATCGAAATATGGCCTCTCTGTATTCAAAGAGCTATCAACCCATTTCATGGTCACAGGCAGACAACTCAAATGCTATGCATCGCCCTTTTTCAGACTCAGAATTACCTTCTAGAATTAGACAACCTCAGAGGCCATCCAACCCAATTTTTGCCCAAATCAGAATTCTTCTCACAGCACTCAAATGAGTGGTCATCTGCTAAGAGGTAACACATTTTACTTTCGGACTGCTTTGTTTAGTAAGTTTATCCTTATGTCCTGCCTGAATATTCTATTGACAAATACATTACTTAATAACTTCCATTGCTGCTAGCTTTGCCTCTACAGGGCCAAACAGAAGAAGTTTCCTCTTCCCCATGACAACCCTTCAAATATTTAAAACAGCCATCATTTCCCTCCTAAATTGTTCTTCTCTCCACGACAAACATCCCTGACTGCCTTCAAATAATCCAGATATGGAATGTTTTTGAGGCTTCTCACTCAACTGATTAAACTGACTGCTCTCCTATGGCTTCTCTGCCATTTAATGCCAACATCCTCCCTGGCATGTGGTAATACAGATGTGATCTGACCAGTATAGAATAGGATGTATTAACACCTCCTGGGAACAGGAGGCTATCATGTCTGCTAATGAGACTAAGATTATATTAGCCTTTTTTGGTTGTCATATCACAATGATTTGATACATTGACCTTGAAGTCCACAAAAATCCTCAGGATCCTTTTTTTTTTTTTTTTTTAAGCAATTGGGGTTAAGTAACTTGCTCAAGGTTGCACGGCCAGTTATTTCTGGGTGTGGTGCTGAGTGTCTGAGCCTGGGATTCGATCTCCAGGTCATCCCAACACTGGAGCCCGTGCTCTTACTCACTGAGCCACCAGGCCACCCCTCAGGATCCTTTTCATATGAACTGTTGTCTAGACAAGTTACCTAAACTGGATTAACTAGACAAAAGGTTATGGATAGTGCAACAGAGGGATGTTTATCTTCAAGAAGATGGACTTCATGGAAATGGTGTGCAAATGATGCTAGACTAGCTTGTGCAATTCTCTCGGTTTAGTCATCGCTCAGACTGTCACAGACACTGAAGTGATATTCAGAAACAGGAAATTACAGACTATTTTAAACAGCATGTTTTATTAAACTCACTTGCTGATGCATTCTATGGCAGGATGCTAGGTTTCAAGTGTTCATAACCTACATCTTTGCAAGTGCTTTTTTAAGTGTGTTCTCCCGCCTAATATATGGCATGTTCACTGAGATGGAAAAATCTCTACTGTGGTTACTATTTCACCCCAGGTCATGTAACTATTTTACATAAAGAGAATAATTTATAGCTATACTGAAGGGAATACACCTTGCTAGAAGTCTCTCATGCACTGTATAATCCTAGGAAAGCAACAGAAATGCCTCACAGAGACTTTAAAGTTCCTGAATGCCTTTATTCTGTACCCAAAGTCAAAACATAGCAATCTTAAAATGAATACCAGTTAACTGTACTTAGAAATTGCCTTACCACCTTATTTTCCATTTCAAACTATGTATCTTTCATCAAACCAATACTTCTACTTCCCCTTCTTTGGATAATTTTATATTTTTAGACATTTATGGTTACTGTTATCCTGAATCTTTGCTTTTTTTTCAAGGCCTGTTTAAGCTAGAAAGTATAGGAGACTACAAATCATAATTATGAGTTAATTTTAAAACAAGGAGACAGGAATGTGAATAGTGTTTAACAATAACATGGGAAAAGATATAATGAAAAGTAATCAACAAAACAGAAGGGGTAAAGGCAGTGAAAATGTGTGCATTTTCAATCTACCTCGAACATGTTTTTATGCTCACATTCTGTTAGGAAGGGATTGAGTTGGGTTTTACCATATAAAAATCCTTAACACCATGACTTAAAATTTATTTTAGGGGTGCCACTGGTCCACTGATTGTTCTGTGCTCTGCTCTTGCTACAAATGTCAACATTTCAAAATATGTTCAATTTTATCAGTCAGTCCACTGACACAAACAATGATAAACACCCACATTTGTAGATGTTCTTCATCAGGTCATGTTACCCATGCCCACTTTAATTTACCACATTTTTTAGTGGCTGACTTTGAAATGATAATTCTCTCTGAATCCACTGCATGGCTTGTACTCAAAGGTTTTCCAGCTTGGTACAATCTATTAATACTTGCATCCAATGGACCAACTACTTCTGAGAACTAACTACAATGCCATGATGACACAAGCAAGTATCATAAGGGACTTTACTGGAGACCTTAATAGAATTAAAAAAAAAATATTCCTTGATACAAACAAAATGCTGTTTTAACAATGACTTGACTTGAATGTTGATATTATTTTACGTAATCGATGTGCTCCTCAAAAGTTGCATGCAAATTAGACCCGAAATTCCCAGGCCTAAAAAATTACTTTAAAAATGCCTTTTATTCATTTTTGATTGATCATTCTTAAGCAGGTGGAACCTCAAAATATTTTCTGCCTTTTCCCCCATCCTTCCTTCAGACTCAAATAGGATCAGAGTTAGAACTGAAAAGGATTTTAGAGATTATTTAGCTCAACTTCCTCATTTTAGAGATGAAGGAAGGCAGGTGACTTACTTTCATCAATTAAAAGAACCCTTGGGACAAGGTTTGGGAAAATAATTTATGATTTCTTTACAACAGGTTTTTTTTTTTAAACAAATTGTGGAATTCTAGATTAGAGATGAATGGATTTTTAGTGGCTCAGGTATAATTAACCTATAAACAGCAACACAGGCATTTCAAACGAGAGTGCTTTGCATTCCTATAGTCTAAAAGTATGGAGTAACAAGAACACATTCACTCTTCAAGTAAGCAGCTGTAACTGGTTCTAGAATGCAAACATACTGGTGCCCAGTTTGGTAAGATATGATTAGCTTTATATAAAGCTTATTGTTAAGAATGTGGTTTCAGAAAATCAATAACCAGGCCCTTTAAAAAAAATCTTTGGTTAGAAAGGAAAAAAAAAAACCCTTTTGATTAGCCTTCCCCTTTTTCATATTTAAGTATGTTATTGTTAAATTTATAATAAACATGTTACATTTGACAGATCAAGTTTCAACTAACTTTCCCTCTCCTTAACAAATGAATATAAAATTAGGCTTTAGTTTACATCAGAATTTTGTTTTAAAAAATTATAAATTATTTAAATGTTAGATATTTAACATTTTCCTAAAGTCCACATGATATAACGGAAATAGATGGTATGAGGAACTTAATGTTTTATATATTTTCTAATAGATAATATTTTTCAAACCAACAAAAATTACTTTAAAATGCCACAAGTCTGCCAGATAAGTTATTTAAAACTCTGTACTGCACCTTATATAAGATAAACTTCTTTGGTCACTATCTACTTTAACTTCTAGGCATTGTCAGTATTGTGGTGCTGAGAAAGAAGAGGGAGAGAGAAATATATATATCCATTACCCATTAAAGATATAAAATCTTAATGAATTTTGGTAATTTTAATAAATATATACCAAGTAAAACCTTACTTTACTACAACATGTTGGTATACAAGCATCTAATATCTAACATCAAATGTTTATCAAATATTGAAAATAAAGAACAAACATTACTAAACTATTCAGCTATAACACAAAAACATATTTAAAAAATTGGTCCTTGTGGACAATTGTCCAAATGATGATCCTACTCATACACTGTATGAATGAGACCTATATTTAATATTAATAGCAAGAAATTTTTTTTAAAAAGCTTTTATCTTGGAGAAATTGGGGGAGGGAAGGGACAGAACATATTTATTTCCATCATTTGATATTTAATTCCTGTGAAGTACTGTTTAAGAATGTCCAAGTCAATTCATAACCTTGTAAATGGGAATATACAAGACAGGTTAGGGGGTAGAGAAGGATGAGAGGGATGTTTTGGACACTTTTGAAAATGTATATGCTTAAGTGATGAAAACGAAGAATTTTGACCAAATCTATTTTAACCACTGTAGATTCAAGTCCCATTTCTCCAAAATAACTTTTCAGAAACTAAAATCTTTACATTCAAGATAGAACCTTATTGATCGCCACATCATTTATTAAGATTGTGCTTCTTAATTAACAGCAAAAGTCATATATAAAAAAAACCACATGCTTTTATAATCTAAAGAAGTGAAATTATGCAAAACAGATTAAAGTATAAAGCATGCCACTGGTTCATGAACTTCATTATACAAAAAAAACCAAACAAACCAAAAACAAAAACAAAAAACAACAAACCCCAGCAACAGACTGTTGCCATAGAAATGCACAAGCAGCTAGTGCTGGTTTATAACAGATCTCTCTATTGTTTCCTCAATCCCTTTCTAAAAATGCCAAATCCAAAAGTAATTGGGCATTGAAAAAAGGAAGAATAGAGATGTCGAATAAAAAGTTGAACTCAATATTTCAAATGTAACAGTTTTCGAACAATATTGATCCACCCTGTGTGTTATTTTCTGTTTGTTAAATCCCTGCTGTAACTCTGATTTTATCCTTAATTTTCACAATGGTAAAAATTAAGATAAAGTAAGGCACCAAATAACGCCCTGTATGACAACAGACCTCCAAAAACCCCTTTACTCATCACAGGCAAGCTAGAGACTTGCGAGTGACTCCACTCCATGTAGTTTGTTTTTATTATGGTTCCATAAACAGGTGTGTTTCATTATATTACATACCAATTTCTTCAGTCATCCAAGACTGTTAAATACCAATATTTAACAGTGTCTATACCAAAGTGTGAAGCCAGTTCACCTGGGTTCACTATATCCAGTCTTTTACTCAGAATAAATACTGTATTGTATATACGAAGCAGATAACCCTAGCTGGAAATATTGATGTGCTTACCAAATAACTCGCTAATTAACTGGCAAACTTGATGACCTTTCTTAGTTAGTCACAGACTCCTTGCAAGGCAAGGGACATATAAGAGGGCTCGTCATCCCCAAGTTGATCTACTGGTCTTTTCTGTTACAAAACTAAGATAGACTTGTAAGCAGTAATTCAACTGTTTTTCTCTGTGAAATCTCCATATTTATAAGTAGCTCACTGATGCAGATTGTACAGATGTTTTATGCAATCTGCTCTCCAGGCATTAAAACTACACGACATGTTCATGGCATAATTGTATCAGTTGTACAAAACTATAAAATCCATTCAAAATAAAATTTATGATAGCTAATTGATCATGCTGCGCATGCTTCAAAGTTACAGCAGAAAGATGGCTCACATTTTACTTCCTTTGCTGCAGCACAGTTTATTACTTGGTAAAGACTCCTTTTTCCTTAAGGATTTTTTCCAAGATTCACTTACATTGCTTTTTTCATTACATCCAGTCTCAAAATAATCATAAAATTTGCCTTTACATTCAAGAGCATGGTCGCTTCTCATAGGTTCCCGACTTAGGGTTATGCCATCTCTCTCAGTTTCATTACTTGCTTTCTCATCATTTAATTTGGCCTTTTCCTGAATGCCAGGAGACCTGGCATTAGTAATGAATATTTCATTGGCAGGTATCTGGTCATCACTTCTGTAAAGAGGTGCACTGCTTATGCCATAATCCACCTGGTGGGAACAACTTGGCAAAGACATAGGGGGAGAAGAGGAGGAAGAGGAAGAGGAAGAAGAGGGTGAGGCAGAAGAATTTCCCCCATGAGCACTAACAGAGAAAGGTAAATTTAGGTAGTGACCGCCACATTCTTGGTAGAAGCAGCAGGCATGAAACTTCTCACAGTCCTCTTTTGTCATCCGGATGCGTTTTCGGTAAGGACAGTCTTGAGCCATGAACCACTCCTGGGCGGAGGCTCCGCTAAAGGAGCAGGCAGAAAAGCACCAGTTATTCTGCATGATAATTTCTCCATGGATCCTTTTCATTAAGTTATTTATAAGCACAGATCTTCGGAGATAGACTTCAGGGTCATCGATAAACTTCAGCTTTTCTAAGGACATGTAAAGGATGTGAGCTCGTTCCTCAAAAATGGAGATGGTCTAAAATCAAGAGGAAGAGAAAGGTGAGAAGGTTTAGAAGCTGACCAGGCCAACACTGAACCACCACCACAACACAATGCCTTCTCTATCTACAGTCACATCATTTTCACTTGGGAATCTTGTGGACTTATTTTCACAACCCCCCTCTCCTGAAGAAGCCTCTGTTCACCCTTCATCACACAGATCATCCTGTTCCAGTGACTCCTCAAGATGACCAAGTAAATCAGGAGCCCACCTCTCTTTCCCCAAACAAACCTAGAAGTGAGGGACATACAATCTTCTTACTGCCCCAGGATTTTGTCACTGGGGAAAATCATTAAGATGCCAAGATGCAGCTAACAAGGCACATTTCAAGAGTATTTCAAACCCAAAGTTCCAGGAAGCCTCTGAATCTCAGACAGTCAGCTGTGACTAAGAGATTCTGGCTTTAAACCTTGGCCCCCTTTTTAATCTTTCCTGCCTCATGCTTGCTACTGGACAGCAATAATCTAAGAGGCCCAGGACCTGACAGGATCTACCACATGAAGGTCTGTTAGGGACTGGGGAACAGTTAAGGAGAAATTAGATAGCCTATGAACATACTGAGTGATCTATCTTTGGATATGTTCCACTATTTGAGAATCAATGTAAATCCATAAAAAACCAGAAAATTTTGTTACCCTCCTAAAGCAGAAAATAAAATGGATTAACCTACTCTCACATTCACAAGAAAAGCAAACTTGTAGGTTAACATAGTAAACCATGAACTGTCAGTCTATGCTACCCAAGAGCTATAAATATGTGTGTGTATGTGTGTGCTATGAGACATCTTTCATGAATGACCAAAAAAAAGCAAGATAATCAGGAGAGAAAATGAATTTATAAACTCTACAGATCACTATCCCTGATGAAACTGGTAGACATTTTAAAAAAAGGTAAGAATAGGCTCTGAAATGATTAAATTGCCAGTTTCATAATCATAAGTACTTTGCTATCCTTTGTTTGCCATCCTACCACAAAACACACATACACACACACACACGCGGCCATGCTTTTTATGTCCATAGGCAGCTTGGGCACACATTCAGGAACACCTGTCCTATATGTTTGGATACATGTGTAATTAGCATTGATCATAATGGCAGCCACAGGCAGATCAAGATTCAAATGTGTTTGGATATAACAAAATGTATATTATGTGAAAGTCTGAAGAGTAATCTCAACCTATAGTTCAATACCAAAATAATAAAACCATAAGAAAAATGATCATTCCTTAAGATTATTTCATTTTGTTGCTTCTAGTGAAAGGAATCTCCACTTCTTTATTTTTCAAACTCCCTCTGAAAATTAAACATCTCCCTGCAAAGTAACAATTAATGTGGCCTAGAACTAGTTCATTTTCATTGCTTGGGTGGAACAATTTAATTTCTGGAACGGCATCAAACAACTCTTCCTAAATATCTTAAACTCTTAATAAAAATGACTATTTCTTTAAAAAAAAAAAGGCATACTTTATGGTTACAGCTGCTGAGTGGTGGGTGAAAATCCTCTTCTTCCACATACTTCCTCTTAAAGTATGTGATCTTGGATGTTGTGATAGGATTTGAAATTCCCCTGTAATGTGATCCTGTGGTAATAAATCAGATATGACAAATGACATGTGGTTTGCCAGAGGTTCTCCAAACAAAACACTTTCCTTTCCTTTCCTACTACAGGATAACTCTGCTACATATTTGTCTGCACATGTGGTGATTAAAAATAAACATTTGTCATAATAGTAATAGTAACTATCTCATGGAATCCTGGGCCCCAAGTCTTTTCTTAAGGCAATTTCAGGGAAAATAGTTTGCTTAAGCATTACTAGAACACTTGCCTTAATATTTTCAATTGGAAAATTTTCACTCTTTATTTATAGGCAAACAGCAGAATTAATTAGTGGAAAGAATCCAAAAGCTCTGAGTTACAGTAGTTTTATTTTCAAAACACTTAATAAAACTCATACACCAATTAAAATGGTAACACAGCACTGTACCCAAGTATACCTCATTGTATCTGTGTGTATACATACACATAGACACACACACACATACTCTTCTCCTGAACAAGGCCACAGAGCCTATACTAAGGCAGTAATGAAACTATTATTTATATGTAATGGCTACTTTTCCTAAATTATTAGTGGCCCTAAGCATGAAAACACATCAAACTGTATTAATAAAACTTTGTATTTCAAAGCTAAAATTTCACTTGCCTTACATAAAAGATTTAGTTAGCACAGGTCTATGCATTTAGTCACAAGATATGATAAAAATGAAAAGAGATTTTAGAACCACAAATTCATGAGAAAATCTATTTTGTACCCTTTTAACAGTTCAAAATTTTATTAAAACTGTCTTATACTTCATGTTTTCCATAATAATTTATATTTCATTAAAATTCAAAAAGAATTTGCTGTAGTAGTGTAAGAGCAAAAGAGATGGTCATAAGCAGGAGAAACAAATTTATTTTGTTGGCTTAAAAAAATGCTCTAACAGTCTTTGAAAAGCCAATTGCGTGCTCGGCATAAAAGAAATAGCTCAGAACTGCTGGCCAAAAGTACCATTTCTTTTTATTCCACTGGATAAAGATTTCATTGTCAAGCCCACCAAGGGCTAATGTAGCTCTAAGAAAACCATATGCTTCTACAGAGGGTGAAATTAAAACCAAAATGTCGCCCCGGGTTTTTTCCAGGTTAGGCTTTTTAATGTTAATTTTAAAAAAACAACAACAGAACCAGCTGCAAGACCTACATGAGCCATACTGGTCCACGTAGATACAGGGGATGTAATTAAACACTATGTTCAGCTCTTTCTCACTAAAGCTCTGGCTTTATTATCAGAGTCAATATATAGCTCTCCAGGAGGATTCCAGTAGCATCCCTTCTAGCCATTCAAAAAGAAGCCTGGAGGCATCAGATTGGAGATTCCCTCCACCCCCAGCCCCTAGTCTGGCTTCAGTGTGGAGCAGGTGAAAGGGAGGGACAGTACCTGCCAGAGAGTGGCAAGCCCCTCGGTCCCCCTGGGGGGGAGTCTGCAGAGGACCTGAGGGGCTGGAGTGGCTGTAGCAGTCGGATTCCCATAGTGTCTGGTACTCAGCAATTTCGGCAGCTCCTTCCGAAACAATAGGATCACAGAATCTATTCATGGACAGAACCAGAGTCATCTCTGACAACCTTAAATCTGGAAGAAGAAAAATAACCTTAATCAAAATCAAACTGGTGGCTCCGCGTGGCATTTTCATTCCTTTGCAGCAGGGAGACTATAACTTCTAGGTTTTCCTTCAGCCTCTTAAATATTTTCCATTCTAAAAAGAAAAGGCTAAGAGCCCAGAGCTAAACTCTCTGGCGGCTCTCCTTTAGTACAGCCTCTCGTTCAGCAATCTGCATTTCATGGGCGGATCTTTAAAACCCCATTTCTTATTGTTCTCTAGATTCCCTTCAGCCCTCTCTCCAAGAGCTGCCTGGCCTCCCTCAACACATTTTCCTCAAGACCTTCCCATAGAAAACTCACCACTAAGAAGTCAAAAGCCCTGCATTTTTCTTTCTATTAATAATGGAAAATCAATTTTCTAGACAGTCCCTAAAGGTTTTCCTTTGATGAAATCCGTTAATCAATCAATCAATCAAAAAAAAAAAAGTGAAAGCCCCTAGTACAATACCAACTGATGCTCACAGGTCTACAAATCAGTTCAGTTGTTTTCCACTCTCCTCGAATTTCCAGAAATGCTGCTTCCTCTATAACATTGTGGGGTGTCCCCCTCCCTTTTCTTATCCAAAAATGAAGCAGACAGAGACACTTGGTAGTTGTTTCCACTAGCCCTGATCGGACTGAACTGGATCTGCCTCCAGTCAAAACACTGTGAGATTAAGACAGAAAATTGGCTCCAGTTTCAAGCCGTGAGTTGCAATCCCATAGGAGCCAAGCACAACATCAACTGAGCAGGCAGAATATTAAACAGGAGCCAGGGCTTCAGGGCCAGAGGCAGCTTACAACTTCTCACATTGCAAAACCTAGACACCAGAAGAAAACTTTCCGAAGAGACTTCATCATCAGTGGCCTTTTCTCTAGCTCATTCCTTAAGCACAGAAATAAATGCAGTTACCACAGGGAGTCTGTGTTCCTACATAGCCCTGTAGTTTCTACCTCATCCCCAACCTCTCTCCTCCAGAATTCAAAAAGTCCCCACTATTTCCCTAAGGAGAAGGAAATGGCAAACCACTCCAGTATCTTTGCCAAGAAAACCCCGGCAGTTCTGTCCGTGGGGTCACCAAGAGTCAGACATGACTGAACAAAAATTTCCCCAAGGATAAATTTCTCTACTAAATTCTTAAAGAGGTTTGGGGGAGAGGAAGGCTGGTACCCCAAAATGTGGGAATGACGTGGATTAAAAATAAAAAAGTGAAACTATGACTATTATTACCCTTACAACTAGAACCCAGTGCACCAAAATAAGGTACGGCTAAGTCCCAATTAGGGCAAATCATGAATCTCTTAAAGTGGCTGCACCACTCAAATTTACACTGTATATTTCCACTAGGCTGGAACCAGGTTCCCCACTTCATGTAATTTTATAACTTTGTATAGTATAAATTGTGAGATACATTTAACCACTTTATGAGAATACATCATTGCACTAATTGGGACCTCCTCACCAGTTTGTCACCTACTTGATTTCAAAGGAGACAAAGCTTCTCCCATCTCCGTACCTAGTTTAAAGGATTGTCAAAGAGAATGGTGACAAGCCTACATTCTTTTTAACACTGACTGTTTCTCACAACTTTCAAATATATATGAGAGGTCCAATTTACTCTTCCTTCTACAAATGTGCAATCTGGAATGCTCTAAGTAAAGGGAGAGATGTGTAGAAGGATGACGTCCTCATTCCTTATTCTCATATATCTGAATGTTCTCTGGAAATAAAGATAAAGAAAACACAATCAAAAGAAATAGATCAATTAAAACAATATTGGTTTTTGAACCTCAAAGCACTTGACCTACACTACTGTTAACTGAACATCCTGTCATTTCTCAGACTCAATATATTCAGGAGATAAGGCAAAGCTAAGTGGCGGTCAGGTGGTTTCCTCAGGTAATTTCAGTCCTCAGTTTGGCTCCGAGATCCTCCATGTTTCTAAAGAAGCCATAAAGAGTGATCAGGGGAGCTCAATGACAAATCCTGGAATGTTTATGCTTAAAAAGTTGAAGTAACACTTTGGAAGAAAGAGTTGGTGGCCCATGCCATTTCTTTTGCTACTTGACAGTTGTTACCAAAAAAATTTGGCCTGGAGAAATTGAACAAAGCAAATCATCTTGTCTTCCCTTCCAACTTGGCACTCTGTGTGTGTGTGTGTGAAATCTCAAATGACAACGTACCTGGGAGACAGTCATATACCTGGTGTACTTTCTTATTAATCTGTTCTACTAGACAACTGCTAAGACCAACAAGATCATTGTTTTTCACCAGTCAGCAGATTTCCCTCCCTCACTGACTCTAGCACTGTTTTCCATAATATTTGTCTTTCCATTTGATTCAGAGAATCAGGTCCATATATACTTGCTTACGTAATATATACAACTATAGACAAAGGTCAACAAGTCTAAGTTCCAATTTTCAACCTGTTATAGCAGTTATTTTGTTTACTAAAATGAGGCTATGCTTGTCCATAAAGATAGTAAAAGAGTATTTTTATTTGATAAAACTATTTCTATCACTCTGAATTTTAATTTGACTGGAGCTTGTTGGCATAAGTATTTTTGACGGGCCTTTTTTTTAAAACCCTAACAAGCTTTCCATTTTGAATTAGAAACATGCACACAAGCAAGTATACACTGGGGAAACAAAGTACTACAAGTGGTTTTTCACAGTTCTGTGAAAACAGAAAATAATAAGGATTTGGAGGGGTTTGGGGAAGGGGGAATGTGGTAGGGACAGAAGGAGTGGGAGGATGATTTTGGTAAGGAAGGTTTTGCAGTTACTAAGCCTTTATGGTCAATGTTTCACTTTTACTACTGAACTAACAAAGGAATGGGAGGCAACTTTATTAAACTGTTAAGAAGGACCACTATTTGCTTAAGTCAGCTCCTAGCAATAAGTACCAACGGTTTATACTATTCAATTCAAAATATCATTGACTAAGATAACACTTCAAATGAGATTTATATTTTAACTCTTCCCCTGGATTCAGAAGATTAAGTCTTATGTAGAAGCTCTCACAGAATATAACCATAAAAGTTGGCATTTAAGACAGGATTCTTTTTGGAGAGGAGAGCCTGAGGTTAAAAGGATGAATGGAATGACATCTACTGGCATCCCCAGAAAGTTTAGGGTTAGAATGTTAAGCGTTGGTAGCGGATGTTCCTATTAGTTTACATTCATTGCCACCTCTTCTGTTTTTCCAGGTAACCTGGGCTTCTTTCCTTACAGCCATTACAATGTTAATTGGAGTATATTGATAACCTCACAGTGAAACAGCATTTTATATAATGATACCTAGGAAACTGAGAAGGGGCTCAATCCTGAAAACTAGAGGAAATTCGATTAAGAAATTCACTTGTAAAAAAATGTTATTATTCCGATTCCTTTCCTTGAAAGCAAGGAAATAAAAATGTAATTCACCTTTAGCTTTGCAGTACTGTCTCGTTCAGGTGAGTGACTATGGAGGTCTGCTGACCCACTGAATTCTGTAGCGAAGGAAAGCTCTAAAGGGAAGGAACAAAACACCCCGCCTTTCAAAACAACAACCGTTCCCTGGCTACCACTTTTGCCAGTGGGCATCGGTTCACCCTTGGCCCTGCCCTACTGATTCTTCAGCCACAAAGGGCGAAAGGAGGTTTTAGTACGGACAGCTCCCTGAGGCTTTGCCTATGGATAACAAGCGAGGCTTGAAGGAAGGGGATTCGGGAAATTGGGGTCAAGAGGCTGTGGCCAGGCTCTCCCCGCCCCTGGAAGGAAGGATGATCCACCTCTAAAGGGCTCTTTGGGGGACAGGCCGGCACACCCCACTCTCCGCTTGCGGCCGCCTCGGTGGCACAATCACTGCTTATGTGCCCAGTGTCAATGCCATCGTAAATTAGCAGTTCTCCGGGTTAATGAGCACTGCCTTTTTCTAGTCTGTCCCTCGGAGAAAGTAAACAAAACCCGAAGTGTTTGGGAACAAAGGGCAAGTTGTCTTTCCGTGGTGTCGTATGTTCCTTTCCCCAAAGAATGAGAGCTATTATTACACATACACTCTCCCTCTTTTTCTCTCTCTCCCTCCCCCTCTCTCATACTCTCTTTTAAAACAAGTTTCCTTCTAAGGGAAACAAACACCAAAGGTAGGATTCCAAGGAAATGACTCATGGCTCTTGGCAGGGGCGCAGGCTCGGCCGGCTCCGGCCCCGAGCTCCAGCCTGCAGCAGATGCCGAGCTTTCCTCGCCGAGCATGCCAAGCCTCTCCTGAGCCCCGAGGGATGGATGCGGGGAGTCTCCGCGGCTCCCCTGCCCCACGCCCTCCACCGCCGCGGGCTGGCGGGCGGGGCTCTCCCGGTGACCGCCTCCCCGCAGCTGCACCCGCGGCGAGCCGGGCACCCCGGGAAAGTTGCTAAGGCCCAGGAGGAGGAGGAGGGAGGAAGGGAGGAGAGGCGGAGGCGTGGACCAGGCGGGCAGTAGCCTGAGCCCCGCCGTGGAGGTGAGCTGAGGACAGAGCAGCCGCCGCCGCCTCCCGCCAAGCCCGCAGCACAGCTCGGCGGCTAGGGGAGGAGAGCGCGGGGGTGGAGGTGGCGGGGTGGGGGGACAGAGGTGCCATTTAATGCTTTTCTTTTTTTCTTGCAAAGGCGCGCTCCTGACGCCTCCACGCCTTCCCTCCTCCCCCTCAGCCGCGCGGCGCAGGGGGATGGGAAAGGGGCCGGCCGGGGGCCCCAGGGGGTCCCCCTGCCCGTCTGCAGCCAGCCGTGGGGTGCAGGTGGGGAAGGGGGAGCCGCTGGAGGAAGCGGTGGCTGGAGGGGGCTCCCGCCGAGGCGGGCGAGCAGCGGCGCGCGCCAGCCCTGGGGAAAAGGAAAAACCCGCGCTTCTTCCCTCCCTCCCCGGCCGCCCGCCCGCGCGCGCCCAGCTCCGCTGCCGCGGGAAAGGCCGGCTGGTATTGTGTGGGTGCGCGCGCGCCCGTGGAGAGCACCCCCCCACACACACCCCTCCCCGGGCAAGCGGTCAGTGGCACTCCAGCCCCGGCGGCGCGCGAGACCCCTCCACCCCGCCCCCGGCCAACGGCCACAGCGGCCGGCCCACGAAGCCCGCGCGGGCTCTTACCGCGGGGTCAGCTGGGAGGTAGCGGCGGCCGTGGGTGCTGCTGCTTCTCCTCCTCTCCTCCACCTCGGCGGGAGCGGCGGGCGCTCACCCCACGCCTCGAGATCCCGCGTGCCCCTGGCCCCCACCGCGCACGCCCGCCACAGGGATCCCGGGAGGCCCCGCGGGGTTCGGCTCGTCCCGCGGCCCGGCGTGGGGAGGTCGGCGGCTGGGGCTGCCCGGCAGGTCCCGCTGGCCGCGTCTGAGCCGCCGCCGCCGCTCCTCCAGACGGTTATGATAATGAGCGGCTCAGTCTAGCGAGGAGCGTGTGAAACCCGTCAATCCTGTTTCCCATTTCCCCGTGGGTTTCCGCGGAGAGGTTTTCAGGATGCCCCCAGGGTTAGAGAGCGAGCATGACAAGCGCGCCTTCCTCGCCCCCTCCCTCCTCCTCTCCCTCCTCCTCCTCCTCCTCCTGCAGCCGCCGCCGCTCCTCAGGCTGCACACGGGGCTCCTTCCCTTCCCCCCTCACCCCCACCCCTGCCCGCCCCCTGCCTCCTTCCCTCGCTCCCCCCCGCCTCCCGCTCCGGCTCCCGCCGCCGCCGCCGGGGCCCGGGGACGCGCGGGCCCTGCTCCAGTCCGCAGCGCAGCCGGGGCCCGCCGACCCGCGCGCTCCCAGGCTCCCGCCCTAGCCCCGGGGACCCGGCTCCGGCTGGGATAATACAATCCCTCTGCATCCTTCCGAGATGCCCCCCCCCCCCCTTTTTTTTGGTGTAGTTCTGCTGCGGTTTTTTTTTTTTTTAAATCTGTGCCTTTCCCACCCTTTGCAAGACTTTCCTCTCTTTTGCTACGGCAAAGGGAGATGAGAAACAGATGCCTTGCAGGGGTAAGCAGTTATATTTTTTTCCCCTCTTTTCCCTCTCTTCCCTCCACCCCCAGCTGCATATGCATAAAATAGCATTCGTGGTCCTGCTACAACTTGAATTGGCATTTTCTCTTGTAAGGGTGGGGAGTAGAAAAAAAAGACTCCAGAAAAAAAAAAAAAAACGTAACCCAAGTTCCAGAATCACTGTATTCTGCAAAATTATTTTACCCCTAAAATGGGCCCAAGTGGGGTTTTTTTTTGAAACATTAAATCCATAACTTCTGCCAAGGGACTCCCTCCCTAGTCGAGATGGGTCATTTCAGGTGTAATGGAGGCATAACATAGCCTTTGCAGGTAGAGACAACCTAGCAAAATTGCACCTGCACGAATGTGTTACAAAGACTATAATGTTTGTTTACTGCTACTGTGCCAGATGTGCTAAATATAACACTTCTTTAAAGCAGTGATCCTCAGCCTGTGAAAACCAAACCTCTTACTGCCTGGCACCCTAGGAATCAGGGAGACACATCCACTGAAAATCAGGGAGGAAAGGAACTAGATCTAGGATGGGGATTAGCATTTGCAAATTGAACTCTATCTAATTTGCATGTTTATTTCTTAGAATTGTAATTAAATTTGTGTAATAAATGTTTTCCATTTCATTTATAGACTTAAAATTTGGGTGACTGACATGTTGTTAAGTGAATTTATTTTTTAATGCACACATAGTTTATTCAATAAGACTGCAAACATTATAAATGTTAAACATAATTAAAACTAATTTGTTTTGAAGACTTTTGTTGAACTTCGTACTTTAAAGAATCTGAATGGTTTAAGTGCATTAGAAAGCTGAGAGGAGAGAAATTATGCTGAAAAGAGAACAACCCAACAAACTATTTCAGGAGCCAGACTTAATTTTTCCAAATGATGTTCCAGGGTTGCATGTCTAAAACCTGGAATTGGGCACCCAACTTGCATACACTCAAGGCCATATTAAATTGCATTGGCACATGCACGATTTAGGCCATTATGATGGTAATTTGAGAACTGCAATGATGCCATATTGTGCTATCAATGGGAGTTCCATGCCCAGATTAAGAGGAGGATATAATTTTCAATGGGGTGGGGGTGGGTGAGGAGTGGGAAGAAAGGGCATTTAAAGCAGTGTAAGTACTTGCATATCTAAATCAGTATCTAAAACTAGTGAGTGCCTAACTCAAAGAACTAAATGTAAGGGCTTGAAGGCATGGCTTATTATTGTTTTTATCTCCCTGTATTAAAGTTTTATAGCATTTAAAGGACCATGGGGAAAACCCTGCACACACTTGGCTGTGTTGAAATACATAAAACGAAAAGGAGCAAATTAAGCATAAAATTGAGAAATAACATAAAAATAAGTATCAGCATGGGTTACATTCAACACCTCTGGAGTTTTGGCTTAGAGGGAGGAGCCTTTCGGGAAATTGGCATGCCCTGGGGCGGGGTTGGGAGGGTGGCAGGACTCTTCAGCTGAAATGTTCCAATGGAATGACATCATAAGATAAGCAGCACATCATTATATGGCAGCGCTCTTGTTATGTGTCTTGAGCATGAACTTGACCCTGCCCTGTCCTGTTGAGATACGTTTGCATGCTTTGCTGACAGCTCTGCCCACCCCACTCTTAATCTGAAGCTTAGCGTTCTTTCTGAAACTCAATGCCCAAACGTCGACAACATAAGCGTGTGTCTGCACGCACAAAAAGGCAATAAAATGTCCACTGAATGAGAATCATCATTTTTAATTGTAAGGTTGGTCCATGGCAGTAACAGTAGCACAGAGGAAGAGTTGGAAAATTAGTAATGAGACATTAGTAATGAAGTGAATGTCATTTGTTAACAAGGTTCCCTCAAAAGGTACATAGACCTGTCTTCCATTCCCTGTGGCTTTGAACTACATGCCCTCTGTGTCTTATGCTGGCCCTCTCTCACTTCCACCACTCACTTTTTCCTTAACTTTCTTCAAGCCTCCACTCAAATCCCACCTTTTGCCAAGAGGCCTTTCTCAGTCTCCCCAGCTGCTCCTGGCCTTCACTCCAAGATTTTCTCCCATCTGCACAGTGTACATTTTGCATACCGGTCTCTTTCATTAGGATGTGGCCTCCTTGAGGGGATGGGCTGTTTTTAAAGTTTCTTTGCATCTCCAGAGTTTTTTAGCACACCACCTGCTCATAGTGACTACTTAATAAATTCATTTTGGTTGGTCACTTGATATCCAATTTAAAACCATAATGTTATTTATCTTTCTTTCCAAGGTTTCTATTCAGAGCCTAAAGGAAATTTGGAGAATATCTATTCCAATCCACGAATATTTATAGATGAGGAAACTGAAGGCCAGAGAAGGGGAGAATCTTACCCAAGGTATGTAGACCCAGCCAGTAAGTGTCAGAACTAGGACTTAAGCCTTCTGTCTGGTCCAGTACACTTTCCACTCTCCCCCCTCTGCTATTAATAAAATCTAAAACACCTTCACAGAAGAGAGTGATTATTTTTCTTCAGTTGACAATGAGAAAGGTAGGCCTAAAATGCTGAAGTAAATTTCACTGAGAATTTGGCCGTCCTTTGAATGAGAGAATCTTTCTCTGGTTCCCTGTTATTTCTCTTCCCCTTTCTGCCTATTCTAGACTTTTATTCTTTGATTCATGGCCCTGATACTTATTAATTCCTTCTCTAGTCTCTGTATTCCTCATGTAATTAAAGTTTCTAAAGGCACCTATTTTAAGTTCTCTCTTCTAAACAGTTTCTATGTTATTGTCTTACCCTTTTCTCCCCTCTCCCCCTTTTCATTTGTACAGGAGAGAGAGAAGATATAAATATTGCCCCATTTTAGGAATTTTTCCTGTGTCCCTGGTTATGTAGTTCATCACAAAATCCCCATGATTATTATTATTATTTCATTGGCCATGAAATCTCCTCTCTGGGTCCATACTCTCCTGCTCTTCTGAATTCTCTGATTGCTCTCCTCCTGAGGCAGGCTTCAGTCCAGGGAAGCTCAACAATCAGTGTCAGACTAGTGCTTTCATTCTCTAATGCAGATCATACCCATGGTGAGGTCCCCATCTCCCTTTACAGAATATCTCTTTTTCCTGATGTCATTGTTCTTCAGGGGAACTGCTTCCTGACACTGAATTGAGATTTTTCCCTTTCTTTTCCCATTTTAGTCCCTCCTTATGCCTTCTTCCCCATTCTCCTATAGGTTCTCTAAAAGGGAGAATCTTGGGAAATCTTAATTCAGAGCTTAGTTGATAATGCCAGTCTAAATGAATAAAAACTCTCAGTTCCAGAATATTTTAAAAGCATATGATTTTTATGCTTTCTAATGCACGCAGAAAATTAGGTTGGCAAAGTGCAGGTTGTTAGGGTAAGTAAAGCTGCTGCTGCTGCAAAAAAATTAGAGCTTTAAGGTTTATTTTTTTTTTATTAAAAACGCTTCTCATTACCAGTGTGAGATGGGGAGGGCAAGAATTGTCACTCCAATTTTATAGATGAGGAAATGAAGGCTCATAGAGGTTAAATGTCCCAGGCCTCATGGAGTCCAAATCCAGTGTTTTTTCGATGCCACCTCATCTGCCTCTCCCTGGCAGAATTGTAAAGGGGACAACACTCCCAATTTCTACCTAGTGTCTATAGCCTATTACTCTCCTTAGGCCTTCTAGCCTTCCAGGAACCAAAGCCTAATACTTCACAATATCCTGTGCTCTGTCAGTTACCTTCCCAAGGACCTAAGCTGTAAATAGTCCACCCAGACCTTCCCTCAGTGCTGGGTTGGCCAGACCCATCCTCCCCTGGGTAATCCAGCAAAATAACCAATGCTGTCCTGTTAGCTCCCGAACCAACCTTCAGTGTTAGCACCACCCATAGGCACCATTGTAAAATTCCTTTTGAGCATTGCCAGGCCCCGCTTTTCTGAAGTGCAAGCCAGGAAAACCTGTCAAACTCATTTAATAATATATGTTCTCTCTAACAGGGGCATCCACATTTTGACATAGTATAAACTCTTGCATGGCTGGAGCAAAAAAAAAAAAGCTTTAATGGCAAAGTTTCAGGCATTTTGAAGGATGAATGAAGGATCTTAGAGGCAGGCAAGGTCCCTCTAGAATTCCTGAAATCACAAGAAATAAGTGTTTGCTTAAGTCACTTACTCAGATAACATAAACTTTGCTCAAATAGGTAAATTAAGTGACGTGATAAACTGATCCCTCTGGAGAGGGAAGGGATTCCAGTCACCATTTTGCTGTGCAGAACACTAGAAGTTAAGTGACTTGCCCAGGGTCATACAGCTGTTATATATCCATCAGGACCTGAACAAGGGTGTGTTGCTGGCTCTAAGACCTTTCTATCCATTGTTCCATGTAGGCTTTCAAATATCCGCTGATAATTAACCTATTACTTCTTCCCAGGAGTATTTGCATTTTATAGCACTTTTGATTAACTTATACTTTAACCCAAGGGAATTAATCTCTAAGTGTGGGCCTTATGACTGGTGAGTTATTTGGTGGTAGACTTGCCACCTATACATAAATAGTGGCCCAACTATTAGGGGATCTTCTTTAGGAATAGATGAGGAGAATTTTTAGTTCACATATTAATTGTATGTGAAATAGCTGCTACTAAAGTGGTTTTTAAAAATTGTTCTCAAATATTCCATATTTTTCCTTAAAATATTACATAACTAAGGACTAATCCAGCCTTTGTCTGAAGGCACCATGCAAGTAACTTGTGAAGAATGTGCAGGATTTGGATTGGTAGAGAGGGAAAGAGAGAGAGAAAGAAAGAATATTCAAGATGAGGGGTGGTCAGTGAAGGGACACCATGAACAGCACCAAATTGATGTGGTTACTCAGAGGAGGAAGGAGCTGAGTGAATTGAAGATAGTTGTCTTTCATGCCTGGTTGACTGTAAAAATGCTGGGTCTATTGACAGAAACAGGGAGATGAGGCAGGAAGCCTGGAGTGGAAGTGGAAAGTGGGAAAGCGGTGGTGAGAGAATACTTCAGTTTTTATACCTGTTGAATTGAACCAAATAACCTAGATATTATCTTTGGGAACGTTCCCACTTTGCTTTTTTATCCTTGCCCACTTTTCTCCCAAGAGTAAAACAAAACAGCCTAGTAAAAGCAAACAAAAAATCTTTTCCTTCCTTTCCTTGATCTATCAAACCAAAGAGCCAAACACTTATACTAACTGTGTACATACAAACTACATTGTTTAAGGACTGTGAATTACTGAATCCCTAAGTGCCATATTTCATTTAGAAATGGCCTGCTGGAGAGGGATTGTATAGGGAGACTCAGAGTAGATAGCAACTCAGTCATTTTTATTGCAAAACATCCAAATACTCCTCCTGCCAATATCAAGCCTACATATAAATCTAACCAAATACCTAAAGTCTTTAAAAAGATACAAGATAAAGGAATGAAGAGATCACAAGGCCATCTTTGTGGGGATAATATCTCAACCTCTAATTTGTTTTCACAATTCTTTTTTTTTCTGATGCTCCATAGTTAATAATACAGGTCAGTCAGTCAGCAAGTATTTATTAATAACCGAGTATGTACCAGGCACTCTGCTAAGCTCTGGAGAAACAAAGAAAGGCAGTAGGCAGACCCTGCTCTCAAGGAACTCACAGTCTAATGAGGGAGGACAGCTTGTAAAGAGCAGTGTACAAAGATATGATAAACTGGAGACAGTCAATGGAGGGAAGGAAGTAGCATCAAGTCGGGTCAAGAAAGGCTTTTCACAGAAGATGGGATATTTTAGCCAAAAGTCAAGGGAAGCCAAGAGACAGAGATGAAGAGGGAAAAGTAGTGGGAAACAGCCAGTAAAAATGCCTGGAGCCTGGAGATGCAATGTCTTGTTCAAGGAACAGCAAGGAAACCAGTATCACTGGGATCACAAATTAAGTGTGTAGAGGGGTGTAAGGTGTAAGGAGACTGGAAAGGTAGGAGGGATGCTGCCTTTGAGAAGGGCTTTGGATTCCAAAGAGAGGATTTTATATTTGATTCTGGAGGGGATAGAAAACCACTGGAATTTATTGGGGTATAGGGGTAGAGGTTTGACATAATCAGACCTGTGATTTAGGAAGATCAGTTTGATAGCTCAATGGCAGAGAGACCGAGCAGGCAGTTATTGTAATAGTCCAGTCAAGTTGTGATGAGAGCCTGCACTAAAAGTTCTATAATCATTAAAATGGTCCCTTTAGGAGATGTATGGGTTTTGTGGCATGGGCTTGTACAACTGTCCTCAAAGTGTGGTTCATGAACCTTCCAGGGGATCTTTTTCGGGGATCTGTGAGGCCAAAACAAAAATAATAATACTAAGGTCTTATTTAGCTATTGAAATACTCCCTTTTCTAACTCCATGTCTGTGTGAAGCTGGATTTTTTTCATATACTTCAATTAAGACAACGTGGAAATTGAATGCAGAAGCAGGAGAGTCTAGTTGTCTTCTATTGAGCAAAAATATGTAAAATAAAGCCACTTTCCTCATTAGTTTTTCATTTGTTTTTAAAATACAATTATTTTTCATAAAATATTTTATGTATATTAACATGTAATGGGTTTATTATTATCCTTAAATGATTTGACATTTTAAAATGTATCCTTCAATATCTAATATGGTAAATATTAACAAAT
This sequence comes from Petaurus breviceps papuanus, assembly GCF_028583685.1. Classification (NCBI taxonomy): domain Eukaryota; kingdom Metazoa; phylum Chordata; class Mammalia; order Diprotodontia; family Petauridae; genus Petaurus; species Petaurus breviceps. The sequence goes on along the minus strand of NW_027187372.1, from coordinate 37,386,741 downwards.
GTCACCCATATAAACAAAAGCTCTTTGGAGTCCTCAATAATTATAAGAGTGTTTTGGGGTCCTGAGACTAAAAAGTTTGAAAACCACTGGTCTAGTGAAAATCAAATCAGAAAAATAATTTCAAACCTCTTACTAATTTCAAACCTGTTTACTAGCTGTGTGACCATAGATGTCACATAACCTCTTAGAGCCATTTTTTCCTTATTTGTAAAATATAGATAATACTTGCACAAGCAACCTCACAGGATTGTTGTCAGGAGAGCCATTTGCAAACTCAAAAGCACTCTATCATTGTGAGTTTTTATTGATCATTGGTTCCTGATTTTTGACCACATCACCAGCAAAAAGAATTTATTAAACAATTATTTGATGTATTAGGTACTATTCAGAATCAATCTCATATGCATGCAAATATCCGTCCCAGGGGTTTCTTTGTACCTATTTGTATGCTGATTTTATTTTTTACCTTTAGTATGCTTTTTAATGATGAAAATATTAAAAAAGAAGTTTTAGTGGCCTTCAAAGGACCATATTTTTAGCAGAAGTAAAATGCTGGGTGGCATAAAACATACATGTATCTGTAGCAACAGTAATAATTAGGATAATATTTACATTTCTATTGTTAAGTGTAATCATTTCTGCATTTTACACACATTGTTTTGTTATTGTTTTTGAAATCATTAATTCCCATGAGTAAATGATTATACTTGATTTTCACAAGCATATTTGAATTTCCTAGGTCTTTATCTCCAGGTACCCCATCTAAGTTAATTATTTAGTGTTCAAGGCATAAGCTCTTAATTCAGATAACGAATGATTATCCTTTTCTATCGAACTATAGAGAGTACCCTGGTTGTGAATTTGCTAGCTGTACTAGCCTTCTGTGGACACTGGCGACTGGGTTTTTGTTTTTAATATCACATCTAAAAGCATGTATGTGTTGTGTATGTAAATATGTATATATAACATATACATGTGTATGCATAAAGTATACATAAATGCTGAGGTGATGCTATTAGCAGTAGATGTCAGAGAAAGAGAAGCCTGGAATCATGTTCTGCAAGGAGAAGCCTTTAAAACCAAATTGATTTTCAAGCATTTTACTTTACAATCTTACTTTCTCAGTAGTTTTAAAGTGTGTGGGCATATCAAGACACATAACAAAAACGGCTCATGCCATTAGGAAGATTTATTCATTTCCAACAATGTAAAGGGAAAAGCATACAATTGTGGGTGAGAGGAAAGGAGAGAGACCTGAAGCAGACATCACCTGAGTGGGAAATTACACATCACACACATACACAGAGAATACTGCTCTGACAATTTAATTGTTTAATGGGAGGACTAACAAGGAATCCTTTCTAAAGTAATGGAACATAAAGGCTTCCTAGAGAAGTTAATATTCTGACTGCATTTGATGGGTGTTTCCCATTTGTGCTGTTCTGCCCTAACAGGCTCTTGGTGATTTGATGGGGGTGCGGTTACTGTATCTCTAATAACCGTATCTGGAGAATGCCTTAGCCTGTGACCTCAGCCAATAAAGCAATAAATCCAAGGCCACAATTGGCACCAGAGCAGTTGCTGACATCAGCTGGAGTGCCTTGGCTGGCAGCTCCTAGGACCACATCTTCCCAGGCTGGAGGCTGGGTGTTGAGGATCAGAGGCCCCTTGACTACCTTATCTCTTTTCACTGTTAGTTCCCCAGGACCAGGTTTGGGTGGTCATTGTGCTGAGGGTGCAGCGTTTCCCTGTGACAAGATTTCTTGCTAATAAATTGCACATTGCTTCAGATGGTATCTTGTGAATTGCCATCTTGAGGTAGCGGCATTTCCTCCTCATATTTCCTTATCTTTCTACCATACTCCATTCCTGGCTTTAATTGGATCTGGGTGTTTGTGGTCTGCCTGTTGGTTGTGGTGCCCTCCACAACAATGCATGCCACTCACAAAAAAACCCAACATTTCTAGGGACTCCAAAAATGTTCAAATTAGACTAAAAAATGGTCCCATTTTCTGAGCCTCCATACTAAAATCAGGATTTTTCTATTCGTTACTGCTGTTCTTTGGCTTTCTGAGACACATTTCCCTGACTCACACACCTCCGAGGGGAATGCAGGGCTCCACATTCAGTTCCCTTTCTTGTGGGAAGCAGGTTCCTTTTGACTTTAGACTCTCTTGGGGGGCCGTCAGTACTCCCACTTGTGAGGTGAGATTTGTGTCTTTCAGTCAAGAAAAAGGCTTAGTGGGCAGAGTGCAAAACAACAGACTATTTTTAACATAAGCTTTATGTTCTGCAGTTGTGGTTCCCACTTGTATTATCATTACTTATTCATGGTTATTTATTCCCACATAGCATGACCCTTTACAGTAATAGGTTCAACAAAACAACCTCTTAGAGAAAAACAAAACAAACAAAAACATCCAAATCCAAGCTGCACGCTGACATCAGGAGACAATAGCCCTGCTCTCTCCTACCTCTGTGTGCTACTAGGCTTGGTACCTGGAGGAGCAGCAGTGCCTGTTAGTCACCGAGAGGTAGGTATCTCTGCTTCAGAAATACTAATGCAAAGGGATGGGATGTGGCTACTCAGGAAAGACACAGGCAGCTGAACTGAAAAGGCAGGAGAAATTGTGATCTATGAAAAAGAAGGTGGAAAAGGAGGGGGATGGAAGAAGAAGGGAAGAGACAAAGGAAGATTTTAAAGCTTCTGTTCTCTGAAACTCAGTCACAATACAGGACAACCCGTTTAAATCGGGCCCCACTGACTTGGACAGGATTCTCAAAGCGGGGCCCTTTTAAATAGGTAGGCCCTAATTTTAAAATGCTTCGTAGTTATACCTATATCCATGGTTGGGGATATATCTGGCTCAAGGTATATTCTGAATAAATACTGGTTGATTGATGAATCTACAGGATTCCAATCCACAAGGAATTCATGCTGCTTTCACTGCAGAATCTTTTTTTTCCCCTTTATGCCTTGGCAAATGGGATATCCATGGAATGACCAGGAAGACTTGTGTTCAAATCCGGCCTCAGACATGTTCTAGCTGTGTAACCCTGGGCAAGCCACTTAACTCTGTTTGCCTCAGTTTCCTCTCATGTAAAATGATCAGGAGAAGGAAATGGCAGACCATTCCAGTATCTTTGCCAAGAAAACCTCAAATTGGGTAGCAAAGAGTTGGACATGACTGAACAGAGCACATTGTTTACTTCTGTTAAGCTTAAAGTCCCAGTATAGTCCTGGGATATAGACCTCTGCACTGGTCATACCACATTTGGAGTGTTGTGTTAATTTTATGTGTATCACATTTTAGGAAGGATACTAATAATCTGGAGAGTGTCCAGAGATTAGTATTAAGGAGAGAGGAATTCAAATTTATACCACATGAAAATTGGATTAAAAAACTAGGGATGTTTAGCCTAGAGAAAAGATTTCAATGGGACATGAATAATTGTCCACATTTTTGATGAGCTGTTATGTAGAAGAATATATCAATTAAAACCCCCAGATTTTTACAGACAAATTTTTGTGTAGTTGTGCCTACTTATTTTGTACATGGGAAGTACAATATAGAATTAGAGAACCCGTAAAGTTAGAACCTTTGAATTCTGATTGTTTATCCAGTTGATTAACCCTTTCCAAGACTGTGTCACCTGAGAGAATGATAAATCTGCATCTGTTCTTTTATCCAAGTCAATGGTAAAAATGTTAAAAACAGCATAGAACCAAGTACAGGTCCCAAATACACTCCCCTGGAAATCTGCTTTCAAATTGATATTGAACCATCAATGACTACTCTTTGAGTCTGATCATTTAATTCCTTCCAAATTCACCTAATTTTACTATTGCCTAACCCATGTCTCCATTATTCCCAGTAGAATAGATGCCCCCAATTATTTAGTTGATTTTTAGAGTACCTTTAAGTACTAATGCCCCCATTAGTTGATTTTTAGAGTACCTTTTAGTTCTTTGATTTTATAAAGGATTAGATTAGCATTTATTATTGTGATTATTCCCTATTTAATTGATTAGCCCCGCAATCTAGTGGAAGAACAGAGTAGCTGAAAAAATATATCTTGTGTCTATGTATCTATACAAGGTAGTCTGTCATATTAATCCATTAACAAGGATATCTTAGACAAATTCTTCAGATGGATCATGGGTAGGCTAAGAAATGAGCGGGAGAAAAAGAGTAGGCTGGGTTGCATTTGGGAATTTTTATAGTGCCTTTAATGATCCTAAGCTATTCATTGCAGACAAGTTTATCTTTTAAATACCAGTATTCTTACTGTGATGTTACTGGGTTGCAAATAATGGATCACCATGATTGCAGAAGTATTACAATGACAAATAGTCTAAAGGTTGAGAAGATGAATAGTGGGCATAAGTAGACTGTCACATGTCATTAATGCTGACTTGCTGGGGAAAAAAAAGAGGGATGTAAAAGACATTCCTCAGGATATTTATGACTAGAAAAGGAAGTGGGCCTATCACAGAGCAAGAATAAAAAACAAAAGATGAAAGGCCAGAATAGGACCCGTATATTAAAAGATGAAAAAGCCTTCTAGTACAAGGAGCAGAACCTTTTTGGGAGGATTTGTGGGAAAACACAAAGAAGAAGAACAGAAAATGATGAGGCTTTCTGATATGCATTGGTGGAAGGGCTATCTACACTGATGAAATCATAGTCAACAAAATCTCAAAGTATGCAAAGCAAAATGGCTTGGCTAAGGTGCTGGCAGAGCTAATGCTCAAGCCAGTGCTTTTGATGATTTTGTATTAATTTTGAGCACTGCATCATTGTGCACAGAATATCTAATGTCCTGGCACTTGCTAGAGGTGCTTAAGATTTGGGCAGATGTCATTGTGGTAAACACTGGTGATACACCTGGTTCACCCACGGTTTAACATGTGCTCCAGACCTGTCTGGAATGTGCTCTCACCTTTCCCTCAGTCCAGTCATCACTATGTGGACCCTTCTCAGACCCAGTTCAGTTCCCCAGAACACCACTAAGCCTCTTAAGTCATCATCCCATGACCAATTCAAACATCTGAATTCATATCTAAATACCTTGGGTATTATTTAATTACTTTTGATAATAGTTGTTGTTGAGTCATTTTAGTTGTGCCCGATTCTTCATGACCCCATTTGGGGTTTTCTTGGCAAAGATACTGGAGGGATCTGCTGTTTCCTTCTCCAGCTCATTTCCCAGATGAGGAAACTGAGGTAAACAGGGTGAAGTGACTTGCCCAGGGTCAGACAGCTAATAAGTGTGTGAGGCCAGATTTGAACTGAGGAAGATGAGTCTTCTTGACTCCTGGCCTAACTCTATCTACTATAGTGTGTGTGTGTGTGTGTGTGTATACACACACACACACACACACACACACACACATATATATACTCATGTACCTATATATGTGTGTATGCATGTATATTCATTCATGTATGTATATTATATACACATATATAATAATTTCGAGCACTTACATAGAATTTTAAAGCCTACAAAGCACTTTACAGTTGTTCTCTCACGACACTCAAAACAACCTTATGACATAGGTGCTATAATTGTCCTCCAAGTCATTTGACTTAAGCAATATCACACAGCTAGTGAGTATGGAAGGGAAGATTTGAACTGGGTCATCCTTACTCCAAGACCAACACTCATACTGGCTCTAAAGAGAAAGGTAAGTATAAAATGGCATGAAAAATACTTGATGTGGTAAGACATCACAAACATGCATTGACCATTTTCTAGTGCTAATTTACTTTTTAATAAGAAATAACATGATGAGTGAAAAGAGAACTAGGCTACGGATTAGAAGAATTGGTTTCTAATCTTGTCTCTCATTTTTACCAGCCTTGACACCTTGGACCACTCATTTACTCTTTCCAATATTTCCTCATTAGTAAAGGGGTGATTACGTTTGCTCTTCTAACTGAAGAGATTTCTAGGTGGCAGTGTGGCTAAAGCCTGAATTTGGAGTCAGGGAGACCTGAGTTCAAATTCTGCATCAAACTCTTACTAAGTGTGTAACCCTAGGCAGGTCACTTGTTCAGCCTCATTTTCCTCATTTGTAAATAATAATAGCACCTACCCTCAAAGGATTGTTCTGAGGGTCAGATTAGATAACACATGTCAAGTGTGGTGCAGACTTCAAAAGCACCATATCATTTGAGCTATGATTACTGTTGTTTGGATCAAATGAGATAATGTATTTAGAAGCAGTTTGCAAACTATAAAGCACTATACAAATGTAATTTTTATTATTGATTTGTTTGTCCATTTATAAAATAGCTATGCCTTGTAAGTTTTGGACTCAATAAAAATTTGTTGAGCTAAACTGAATCACTCAGGTTAAATGTTCAATTTATTGCTAAGAACTTTTTTCCTCCCTAAATGATGGAGGTGGTGCTTATACATGTAAAATAAAGTAGAATATTATAGTAATTATCTGTGTAATAATTCAAACTAATAAACCCTGTATTTCCCGGAAATATCCAGATACTCCAAGCAAAGGGTCTAAGGGAATGTTCTTGGCTTGAACTCACATCAAGATAACTTAACTAAAAGTCACTAGGGAATTACTGACTCGATCAATAAACATTTATTAAGCACCTACTATATGCTAGCCATATAAACACTAGGAATATAAAATGAAGCAAATGATAATTCCTGCTGCCAAGAACTACAATCTAATGAGGGAGACCACATGCAAACAAATATATACAAAGCAAGTTATATAAATGACAAATGGGAAATAATTAACAAGGGAAAGGCACTACAATTATGAGGGGTTTGGGGGAAGGCTTTTTGTAATTGGAGCGGGGGAGGGAGAGCATTCCAGGCACCGGGAAACAGCCAGAGAAAATGCCCAGAGCCAAGAGATGGAATGAATATCATGTGTGGAACAGCCAGGAGGTCAGAATCACTGGATTGAAGAATATGTGGCGGGGTATAAAGTGTAAGAATGGAATGTAGGAGCCAGGTAAGGGCTTTATATGCCAAATAGAATTTTGGAGGCAATAGGAAGCCATTGGAGTTTACTGAGTAGAAGTGAGACACCGCTTGGCCTGTGCTTTAGGAAAATCACTTTGGTGACTGAATGGAGAATGGATTGGAATAGGGAGAGCCTTGAGGCAGGCTGGCCCACCAGCAGGCTCTGGCAGTAATCTACGTGTGAGGCGATGGGGGCTAGCACTAGAGTGGTGGCAGTGCTGGAGGAGAGAAGGGGCACATTCAAGAGATGTTACAGAGGTGAAATCCACCAGCTCTGGCAACAGCTTCGATATGGGGGGTGAGAGATAGTGGGGAATCTAGGACACCTCCTAGGTTGGGAGTCTGGGGGTCTGCAAGGATAGTGTTACCCTTGACAGCAATAAGGAAGAGAGGAGGTGGGGGAGGACTTAGGGGGAGAGATAATGAGTTCTGTTTTGGACATAATGAGTTTAAAATGTCTACTGGACATTCGGCCTCAGAGTTCTGAAATGAAACTGTAGATGTGAGATTGGAAAATGGGATATGTCTCAGAGGTTGAGTTGTCTTTGGGACATCTAATATAAACCAGAGCTGCATGTTCTTTCTTATGTGCCAAAGCATTTGTAAGTCATCCTCTAAAAATGGGACACATTATCTCTTGCTTTTGATAAAACTATTCAGTTCCATTTGTGTTCACTTCTTGTTAAACCTTTTAGCATTCTACATAAAATATATGTCCCACATAGTATTCTTCATCTTATAATAAAGTAGCCTAGGTGTGGAATAGAACCCCAACTCTTGTTCTCTGGGTTGGCTTTGCTCACCCAAAACTGCATTCATGTTGGCACATCTAGGTTGTCATTTCTTTCTCTGTCTCTGTCTCTCTGTCTCTGTCTCTTTCTCTCTCTGTCTCTGTCTCTGTCTGTCTCTGTCTCTGTCTGTCTCTCTATCTCTCTGTCTCTGTCTCTGTCTGTCTCTGTCTATTTCTGTCTGTCTGTCTATTTCTGTCTCTGTCTCTGTCTCTCTGTCTCTGTCTCTCTCTCTCTGTCTCTGTCTCTTTCTCTCTCTGTCTCTGTCTCTGTCTGTCTCTGTCTGTCTATCTCTCTGTCTCTGTCTCTGTCTATTTCTGTCTGTCTCTCTCTCTCTGTCTCTGTCTCTGTCTCTCTCTCTCTGTCTCTGTCTCTGTCTCTCTCTCTCTCTGTCTCTCTCTCTCTCTCTCTCTGTCTCTTTCTCTCTCTGTCTGTCTCTGTCTCTCTCTCTCTCTCTCTCTGTCTCTCTCTCTCTCTGTCTGTCTCTCTCTGTCTGTCTCTCTCCTAGAGGTAACTTTGGTTGAGGGAAATAGACTACTCCTACTTATTAGATATCCTGAGCCCCCACTGGTGTGCTTCCCATTTATACAAAATCAATCATGATACCATGACTTCTTAAACAGAATATATTTACTAAAGGCAAAATCAGGAGTAATCATAACATTTACTTAATAGAAGGCAAAAGGAAAAAATAATCAAAACATCACATCTACCCATAAACAGACTTCCACCAATGAATGGAGTTTCCTTGGGGCATACACTTACAGAAATCTAGTAGGGAGGCACAAGAGTGGGGAACCCATGTGCCCAGGGTAATTTCTAACTCTAGAGCACAGACCTTAATATCCTTGGTCCTTTCAGAAAAAATATGCACCATGTGGAGCCACTTCTCTGCTATAGCTGCTCAACTTCTGATCCTCACTGTCCTTTTGCTGGTCAAAGGAAGAAAAAAGTTCTTTTGCTCTTGAGCCAATGAAGCAGCGACAGGATCATTTGTTTCTCAAGCCACCCTTACAGGGTACTGAAAGTCTTATGCTCTTTCAGTGACAAATAGCTCTATTAAAACTGGAGAATTGCCAAGTTCCTCAGACCTACAAAGAGGAGAGGGTACTGCTACTCCAAGGCACAGGAAAGCACAACTCACAGCAAAACAGAAGCAAAGTCTATCTTTCCTCCTCAGTTTCTATTTCTCAATTAAGAGAGGATAACACAGGAACAAGACAGGTACCCTTGAGAGATTTCTCTCCTCTCAGAATGTAGATAGATCTAGAGATCAATAATCCTTAATATTTCTTCACATAGCAGCAGGATTTAGCTCTTTTCCAAAGAGCCTCCAGCAGCTACTCCAGACTTCCTCCAGTCAATCAGAAAGGCAATGACTCTCTTCCAAACAGCTGATTCCCAGCAAAGCAGTTAGTCAACTAAATCATTTGGAAGCCTATGTCTTTTGTTCTTGTCTTCTTGTGACACCTCCCCAGCTCAGCTTATTCTCCTGTTCTTTCTTTTATCTATTTCTTTCAATACCGTCTTCTACTGGTGGCTTCTTGGATCTTCCAATGCCTTAAATCAGAGGCTCCTGGCTTCTGATTCATTCATTTTTGTCCTATGAGGTAAAACTCAAAAATCCACCTTTCATTCACTTATGAATCCAGAAGTCCTTATACAAGCTTACCATAGTCTCCAGGCATTTTTTGGGTAAATAATTGTCAGTTATAATCCTTAAGACTCTAAAAACAGTCACATGCAAATGATGAACCACAATGACTAAAAGTCATTGGTCTTCCTTCAAACAGGTCCTCTCACTGCATTCATATGAGGCTCCATTCTTCATCTGGGTCTCAGGACATTCTTTGCAGAACTTTTGACAGAAGATTGACTTAGTCTCTTAACATTTTATCTGGGAGATTGTTTCTTCACAAATTGATTTTCATAATTTTTTTACCCAAATGTTCTTTCATCTGCCCCTGTCAGTAACCAAACAGTTTGCAAAACAAAAGGGTAATACCTTAACTAAACAGTATGAGTCTAGGGAATGTGATCATCTTTGTTTAATCCATTTGCCCCCCACTGGTGTTTCTGCTTTCTCACCATGACCACTTTCACCTCATCCAATGGAGAATATAGTCGCAGTTCTTCCTGTCTGCAGAAGCAATCATAATCTTATTGTGGAAGTATAATAATAATAATGGCTGGCAATTATCTGGCTCTTTAAGGCTTGCAAGCACTTTATAGGTATGAACTCATCAGATCCTCATAACAACCTGGTGAGGTAGGTGCTATTTTTTATCACCATTTTACAGATGAGGAAACTGAGGTACCTATAGGTTAAGTGATTTGCTCAGGGTTACACAGCTAGTAAGTGTGTGAGTCTGGATTTGAACTCAGGTCTTCCTGACTCTAGGTCCATTGCTTTATGCACTGTGCTATCTAGCTTCCTGTTGTATGTTGTATGTAAGGGCTTAAATTCGTGACTACATTATCACCTCACCTCCTGGAGGTCTTTAAGCAATAGCTTGAACTTGTTAGAGATCTTGTAGAGGAGATTCCTGTTTAGTTATGGGTTAGACTAGACAGCCTTTGGAAGGTCCCTTCCAACTTTGAAATTCTTTGATTTCTACTGACCTTGCAATTCATGGAACTTTTACCTACAAGATCACCAAAATATGGTAAGATGTCTAAATAACTATATCTACATTTTACTAATATAACACATTTTAGAAATATGTGACCCAGATTTGGATCCATCTCCAAATTTAAGAAATATCTTTCCTATATACCTACTTTCATTTTTCTTCAAAGAGAAAAGAATTAGGGAAAAATTCCTTCCTTAGTCCTATAGGGTTTATCTTGACTGATACTCTGCTGTTTCCAAATGAAGAACTTATAACTGGGAGAACAGAAGCTGGAATCAAGATTCCTTATGTAGAAAGACTTCAAAAACCATAGGCAATGACTTGTACAATAAACATTAAATTTACTGAACTGAAAGATTTTTAAAAGAAAATTTGCCCAAATTAGCAGTAATCAGACTATCTCATTATAAACAAAATATGTGGGCTCCTGATATGGAAGGAATAGTGGATAAATTCCATTTCTGAAAGGGTAGTGTTTGGAAGAAGTTATGCCCTTGATGAATCTAAACTAGTTTAAGATCTAAATTATTCATAGAAGAGAAAATTAGATCATTTACTTATTCTTTCTACAATATTTTCTATGTACAGAGAATTCTCTCTTCCACTGGCTACTTAGTTTCAAAGAAAAGAGGAAAAAGGATGTTTGGGTAGATAAGCAAAAGGGGAAGGTAGAATGAAAAAACTAGAGAGTATTTTCTCCTGGACATTTGGATCCATTGCTCCAAAATTGTTTACATTTTTTTTCTTTTCATTAGCGATTTTCTTTCTGTTGAGTACTGCATTACTGTTCTCTTTTCCAAGTGCAATACAATGATAACTCAATTAAAGAATCCCTTGGAGATGAAGCTCCTTTAACACAAAGTCAGTCAGCAAAAAACAAATGGAAAACAAACAAATCTTTCAAAAGTCAGGTGAAGCAGAGCTGCCTGTGTGTGCATGACAATAATTCCATCCACAGCTTCACTTTTCCTAGTCTGGCCAAAGGTAATACAAGGCAAACCTAGACAAGACTGTAATATTATCAAAGTTGTTTCTCAGTTTCTTCTTTCTTCACCCTTCCACCCATACTCCATTGCCATTCCTTCCCCCCATCAAAAAAACAAACAACGCGCCCCCCCCCCCCCCAAACCCAACTTCCTCAAAAGCAAAATCTCACCTTGTAGGCTCCTTATGCCCTTCTGCTTTCTCACCACTTTCCCCAATCAGGATAGGGAAGGACCTGGTAACTCAGCATTGTTTACCATTACTGATAACTTGTTGTTAAGCTAATCAACCAAAAGCACATTAACATTAATGAGCTAGACTCCATGGATAAATTTCAGGAGATCTGGGAACTTGGGAAGAAAAAGATACAGTTATCCCTTCCACACTGTGAGGTGAGGGGTGGGGGATTGGGTGGGTACACAGCATCCCCCACCCCCCTCCTCCTCAATCTGGAAAATCCATGTTAAAGTTTTGGCTCCCGCTTTGTACCAGAGAAGATTTTTTTTTTTTTTTCTTTCCTGGGGTATTTATAGTACCTTATTGTAAAATTTGGGTTAAGTATTTGGTCATAGGGCCTGTGTTATCTTCACATGTTGCCCATGGCTTCCACAAAACTCCCCCCAAATTCCCATTTAATTTCTTATGCTGTCCCATAATATATCGAAACCGTGATAGGGAAAGTTGTGATGTGGAAGAGATAACTGTATTCCATCTTTATTTTCTTCTGAGAAGAGGTTCATAGGTTTCATCAGACTGTCAAAAAAGCGCCCTGACACCAAAACACTCAAGTGGGTGCAACTCAGTAGGCCTACAAGGGAGCCTGATTCCATCCTTTTAGAACAACTTTGATCAGCATCCAACATCTTCCTCAGGGAAAGCTGGTTAAGGCTGTGGGAGCCCAAGGCCATGGACATCCTGGGAAGAGGGAGCCATGCCTGCCCCCATTGTGTTCTTCCATGGCCTTGAGCTCCCTTTGCCCTAGCTCAGGTTTGTCCCCCACAGATTCCCTTTCTCTTTTCCTCTTTAACCCCACCCCCACTTTGTTGCCTAAGATTGACTCCCACTCCTCCACCTCTATTAACCTTCACTCAAAACTTGCCCCTTCCTATTTCTGCCCCAAGCCTCCCAAATATACATTTTGGAATATTTGACACCTGGTTTTGGTGGGTATTCAATGGTTTGTCATACTAACTCTATTCCACCTACCTACAGACTTACTTGATTTCTGTAATATGTTCCAATTCTACATATATTATTTCTTCCTCTTATCATGAAGTTTCTGAATGTATCACTTGGTTAAAGAAAGTATCAGCATACTAGAAAAACAGTGGTTGGCAAAAGGTGTTTGAGAGACCTGCTATGACCTGGGGAGCTACCTGGATCCTGCTACTATTCAAAGCCTCTGCTTCTACTCCCAGTTCTGCTACTGGCTGCCGGTATGACTTTGGAAAAATCACTTTTCCTCTGTGGCGCTTGATTTCTTTCTCTATAAAATGAGGGGTTTGAACTAAATAATGCTGAAAGTCCCTTCTGATTCTAAATACTATGACTGATTCTGTTATTCCCTTCAGTAATAATAATTTCCAGCAAAGAAGGATAAGGAAGCAGCTTTCTTTCATTCTCACACACACACACACACACACACACACACACACACACACACGCACGCACACACACACACACATACACACACACAGCAGTGGCAGTTATAGCCAATGACCTTCTCTATAACTGTTCACTTAACCCAAAAGGGTGACTATAGTCACTGGATTTTTCTTTTTGCACAGGCTGGGGACACCCCACCCCCTTCCCTTGTGGCTTTCCCCCAGCACAGTGTCACTATCAAATGCCTTCCTCCTAACTGTTGTTACTTCCACAGTCATAATGATTGGTCTCAACAAATTGCCCACCCTAATTAGGAAACTCAAGACCGTGACCAACTGTGTACATACAGAACAAAACTGGTTTGGTGACCCAGCAGTGTAGTGAGAAGCCAGGCACTGGAGTCAGAAGGCCTGACTTTGAGATTCCAGTGACCAATGAGTCTTTTAGGCTCTCATTTTCCTCATTTGTAAAGTAAAAATAATACTATTTACCTCACAACATTATGAGGAATAAATGAAATAATATGCCTGAAGAGCTGTATAAATGTCAGCTCTTTACTGATTTCATTTAATGTACAATGGTATTGCCAGGTATGGTACTTTTTTATGAATGGCTCATTTTATGATGGTTCATTTACACCGGTCAATACGTACTATGTAACTGAGTGACTGGAATTTTCTAGTTTTTTGTTTTGGGGTTTGTTTGGTTTTTTTTGTCTTTTTGGGGAGAGAAAGCATACCTATGATGTCATCTGTGTTGAGAACTCCCAGTATGGCGACATTCCCCACACATACACACATGCAAATAGACAGCTCACCTGCAATTTATAGTCTCAGGAAGTTGCCTGAGGAACTGAGAAGTTTAAAAAAGATTTGCTCATAGGCACACAGCTTGTAAATGTCAGAAGCAGGATTTGAACTCAGGTCTTTCTGACTCCAAGGCTTTCCCTTTATCCATGACTACCATGCTACTTCTCAGATGCTGGTTATACACATTTAATAAACTACAGATACTAAAGTCCTAGGAATTTAAGTGACATATCCATACTTTGTAGAAGTGCTATGTTTGAACTCAGTCTAGGGTCTTTAAGTTACCTTGTACCATTTCATTAATGAGACTCTGACTGAATATCCCCGCTCCTCCCTATGTCTTTACAGTCATGGAGAAAATGTATTTTATTCTTTGTTGGGCTAGTTATTAAATACTAAACAAAAGAGGAGGGAAGATTGCCCAATTGAGCGTCTACAGTAAAAGCAAACAATTGTTGAGCATCAAATGCATGTGTGAAAGGCTGTCTGGTCACATTGATAGGTACACTGGTATTATTCTTACCTACCTAATAGAGCTGTTAGGAACGTGGAATCCATTTTCCATTTCAACTCTAGGCATTTATCTTCCAGGAGCTCCAGTGTGCATGCAGTGTAAATGCTTTTGCATCATTTTAAAGCCTTTGTTGTTTTTGACTGCAGCCTTTGCAAATCATATTTAATTTTGTTTACCCAGAATGACAATGAAATGTTTAAAAAAATATATTCTGTTCACACTTCACACTCTTATAGTAACAGACGAGCCTTATGTACTTCTGTCCTCTGAGGAAGCTTATGGTGAAACAGGAGAAACATTATGAATAATTAAAAATGATGGTATTTACTCCAAGAGAAAAATAAATCTTTTAGAAATCTCTGCCTGAAGAAAGCTTTAAAATCAAGTACCATATCTCCTTATAAATAAATTGCAAGTCTTCTCAAGTAACAAAGGATTGCATATAGTTGGATATTAATGGGATCTACATGCTATACTAATGAGATCAATAAGCCATTTGATTATAAAGGTGGGAAGATTATGGTTTGGGTTTCATTCTTGATAATATTTATAATTCTTCATTCAGTGAGCTAACAAGTTAGTACTGAATGACAACTGGATACCTAAAATTGTGTCAAGAACTGGGGTATAAATAAAAGGCACCATCTCTACCTACATGTAATTTACACAAAGAAATCCCATTCCAAACTTCCCAGAATAGAGGAAATTCACTTTTAAAATTTTTTTCTGAAAGAAATATGAGGGGTGTGTGTGTGTATTTTGACAATTTGACATCTTCTGCTTTATTTCTTGGTTATCTAGTAAATCTTCCCTGAGTGTAAGGGACATAGTACAGTGCAGTGATGGACTTAAAGTTAGAGAAACTGAGTTTGAATTCTGACTCTCTTTCTGATTGCCTCTGTGACCTTGTGAGAGTCACTTGACTTCTCTGAACTTCAGTTTTCTCGTCTATAAGATGAGAGGATTGGATTCGATGACCTCTTGCTTCCCTTCTATCACTAAATCTACAATCTTATGGTTCAGGAATGATGTGTTGCAGCAGCTTACATTTATGTAATGCTTTGAGGATTATGATTCCAGAGGTGAATCAGATAGTATCTCTAAGTTACCTGACAAAGAGGAAGCCGCAATAAGGCAAATGCCAAAGTATCTACTCTACTTAATGATAATAAGAGTTAGCATTCATATAGGACTTAAAGGTTTGCAAAGCAGTTTACAAAGAGTTTCTCATTTTATCCCCCAAGAATCCTGGGAAGTAGGTGCCATTATTAGTCCCACTGTCCAGATGAGGAAACTGAGGCAGAGAGGTTAAGTGACTTGCCCAGGGTCCCACAGCTATTAAAGAGGCTGAGGCCATAGGTGAACTCGGGTCTTCCTGACTTCCTGTTCCAGCACTCTATTGTGCTACTTATATAAGGCTGATCATATGTAGGCTCCATGTCAGCTTAATTTCATAGAATCTCAGAGTTGGAAGGGAATACAGAGTTCATTGGGGTTATTAGTGTTGCCACATAAAAACTTCGATACTTTGTTGGATCTGTGATCTTTGTGGTATGGATATTTCCTTCAGTGGAAAAGCCAATGATACATCTATGTCTTCTAATTCTGTGCCAGTGCTTCTCTGTCTTCCCAGCTGAATCAACTTGAGGTATCCTCGATGAAGAGCCTTGTTGAGTTTTCTTCTCCAGCTATGGTTCAGTAAATCTCATTTTTCTAACTACTGAATGAAATACACATGTTGTATTTTGTTTCGGTATCTAACACAAACTATCAGGAGACTGGCATGAGTCAGGCCCAGCCCAGAACACTTGGTTTTGGCCTAGCCTGCAGAGATAAAGGTCTGGGAAATGTTCTGGATGGTCAACATAAATTAGGGTAAGATATCTTACCAAAGGGACCTAATCCTGAACAAGGAAGTATGATCTAAAGAAGAAGCTGTACTTCTGTTCTCCCATATCTTCCCCTGGAGCTGAGGAACCTCAAAGCCAAGGCCATCAATGAGTGGCACTGGAAAGGCTTCTGCACATTTTAAGTGAAGCATTTCTGCTTTTTCTAAAAGATCATCTTAGTGCCCCAGGCAAGTGTTGTCGCTGAACCTGAAGCTGGAGATGGTGGAAACAAGCCCTGAGGGTCCTGTAGATAGAACCATCCAGGAGAGATGCCATGCCCTGTGAGGAGTAAGCCCAGCTGAGCTGCTCATCCAGCAGAGATACCAGGACTAGCAGTGACCTTTATGAAGATTCTGGAGAAAGAAGGGAATCAAGGCTTTATGGTACAAGGAGTTATGGGTTGCTTTGACTACATGTGCTCCTTATGTTCACGCCTACAAGTGTGCCAACCATCTTTATATACACAGTGTATGTTTATGGGAGAATGCACCCTAGGTTATATGGGTGTTGTTCTTGCTATGCCCTTTCAGTAAATGCCATTTCTAAAAACTATCAAAATTACTGACTCATTCATTGTTAATGGGAAGCACATTGGTGGGGGCTCATGAATTTCAATGTTAGGAGCAGCTACAGGATTTTTCCTAGAACTCAAGGTAGCAGCCATACTATGGTGATCCAGTCTCCAAACATGAGCACAAGTTGGTGGAGTGCTCTGGCGGTGGTGCTACAGAGATAATAGACATTTGTCATGGAGCCATTCAACATGCTTATTTGACTTTCTCCAGTGGTATTTAGCAATACAGATAAGGAGCTGATACAGCATGAACAGTGACAGCACAAGAGGGCAAGGATCCCAAGAGTAGAATGACAGTGTCAACCTGAAATTGGTTAACTATAATATCAAGATTGCAAAACAAAGTAAAGTGAAGGCAAAGTAGAGGTGATGGACCGGGGAAGGAAGGAGCAAGCGGAGGCCACAATGAGCATAACTATATTAGTCTCTTTAAATGACTCCTCCATCTTTTTTCTTACTGATTAGAACTATTTCTTTTTGTTAAAGTCATCAGAATTTCAGTCTGGAGAATACCCTATCCTTTTTTTAGCTGATCTCCATAATATTTTAGGTGGCTAAAGGGCAGAGGTAGGTGGTATAGTGCATAGTGCATAGAGTGCTGGGTCT
Source organism: Petaurus breviceps papuanus (assembly GCF_028583685.1). NCBI lineage: Eukaryota > Metazoa > Chordata > Mammalia > Diprotodontia > Petauridae > Petaurus > Petaurus breviceps. The sequence goes on along the minus strand of NW_027187372.1, from coordinate 37,369,334 downwards.
GGAGTCAGGAAGATCTAATTTGGCCTCTGACACTCATTAGCTGTGTGACCCTGGGTATGTCACTTAACCACTGTATGCTTCAGTTTCTTCATTTGTAAAATGGGGATAATAATAATAATAGTATCAGTCTTTCAGGGTTATGAGGATCAAATGAGATATTTATAAAAAGCAGTTAGCACAGGGCTTAGCACATAATAGGTGCAATATAAATGTTTATTCCCTTCCCTTCTTCCCTCTCTCCCTCCTTTATTTCCTTCCTTTCTTCTCTCCATCCCTCCATTATCTCCCTCCTTCCTTCTTTCTCTCCCTTCTTCCTTTCCTTCTCTCCCTCCCCCTTCCTTACTTCTCTCCCTTCCTCCCTTTTTTTCCTTTCTCCCTCCTTCCTTCTTTCCCTTCCTCCCTCCTTCCTTTCTTCCTTCCTCCTTCTTAGGCAGACTAGTGATCCCAGCTTCCCAGGGCTCACATGTTAGTGCTGGACTTTATGTGGATGCCCCATTGGCTTTAGCCCACTGCAGCTCAGAACTTCCAAACTCAAGGCACCCACTTGCCTCAGCCTCCCTCAATAGCAGGTTTAAAAGCCTGGGCCACCATACCTAGCCCTTTAGGTTCTTTCAATTGACCTTTCAGTTGGTTCAGAACTGAGGACCTTTCTTTTAACCTGGTGTCACTAATTATGGCTAAACTTACAGTGAAGAATTAAACTGTCTTTTGCTTATGTATTCTACTACCATACATGTCATTTTCTAGCAGCTCTATGGAAGGCTCTGAATCAGATTAAAATCTACCTCCCTATAACTTCACAGAATCTCAGAGATGAAAAAATACAATGAAAACTGGAAAAGTAAACCCTCCATACAACACACCCAATAAATGCTCATTCAGCTTTCCTCGAAGAGTTTTGCCCTGTAAACTTCACAGAATAATGAGTCTAATCCCTTTTAAACATGACAGCATCTTTATATATTTAGAGATGGTGATCATGGCTCCCCAAATCATCTCTACTCTAGGATAAACATCTTCTGTTCTTTTAATTGTTCCTCATATGATATGGTTTCAGATTTCAGTTTGTTCCCATTACTCTAAACATGTGGCACCCAGAATTGAATATGATACTCCAGACATGGTCTGATCAGTTATGAGTAGAATGGGACTTGGTCTGAACCCTATTCTTCTTTTAATGAAGTCTAAAATCACGTTGGCATTTTTGTCAGCCACATCAAAGTGCCAGCTTGTACCGAGCTTACTGTTAACTAAAAATCACCATCTTTTTTTTTTATATGAATAGCTTTCTAATCAAACTTCTTCCATCCTGTTCTTGTATAGCTGATCTTTTGAACCCAATTACTAGATCTAACATTCATCCATATTAAATTTCATCTTGTTGGATTTGGTCCATGATTCTGGCCTGTCAAAATCTTTTTGGATCACGATTCTGCCATCCACTAGTTAGCAAAGCCGTCCCAGATTTGTATCATCAACAAACACCACCTGTGCCTCTGCTCAGGTCACCGATTAAAGTGATACCAGAAAGGATCAAGGACAGTCAGGCACTAGAGACCTCCCTTCAGAATGAGACCAATACACAAATGCATTAATCATTTGAACCTCTATAAATCTAACTATACTTTTATCTAGACAACATTTTTTTCCATCTTTTCCTCAAAGATAAACAATATTAAATTAGGATGCAGTACCACATATAGCACCCCTCTGATTTACTCATTTAACAACCCTATCAGGAAAGGAAATGTGGTTTCTTTGGTGCAATGTGTTAGATGAACTGCATCTTCATAATCACTCCTTCCCCTTCGAATTCTATTGAATAATCCATTCTAGATTTCTTTTTGTGGGGGGGGGGGTAGGAGGGAGGGAAGGGGAAGGAACAATGGTTTTTGGTTATTCAGAGTCTCCCTTCCCCACTTTTTAAAAAATTGGGACATCTGTCAACCTTCTATTTTCTAGTACTTCTCCCATTCTTCACAGTTTCTCAGAGATTATCTACAGTGTTTGAACAATCAGATTTATAAACTCTCTCTCTCTCTCTCTCTCTCTCTCTCTCTCTCTCTCTCTCTCT
>NW_027187372.1:37338304-37367160 GCF_028583685.1 Petaurus breviceps papuanus | reverse complement strand
CTCTCTCTCTCTCTCTCTCTCTCCCCCCCCCTCCCTCTCTCTCCCTCCTTCCCTCCCTCCCTCCCTCTCTCTCCCTCTCTCTCACCCAAGGATGTAATTTATCTAGTCTGGAGACTGGAACTCATTTAGAATAAACTCCTAAATGTTAAAAAAAAAATGATTTTTTACTGTGTCCTCACTTTGCTTAACCTTTGTTCTATCCTTTTTTGGTCTAAAGATTCCTTGACAGAGAAAACAGAAGTACAACAGCAATTGACTTGTTTACCTTTCTTGTACAAATAACATGATGTCATCTGCCCGAAGCAGCAGGTCTTTTCTTTCCTTATTCTTCTTATTCCAAATATATTTTAAACCTCTTTCTTAAATTGTCTTTAGCATTTCCCCCTAAGGTTCAGCTCATTTTTGGGTTCTAACCTTCTTGGTACTATGTACAGAACTGAGGCCCTTTTTTATTTTTCCTTATATGTATCCCTTTCTATCTTTGAATATTTCATTCTTAGGTCTGAGTTTACCTGAACATACCCTTGGGGGTCACATTTGTCTCTTTAGGTGCCTTCTTTTCTTCTTTTTTTTGAGATGATTTACAATTATAGTCTCAGAATTTTACTTCTGGAAACCTTACATACATCTTGAGTCAAATTTCCTCTTAAAATCTGAGGCCAAGGGGCGGCCAGGTGACGCAGTGAGTAAGAATGCCGGCCCCAGCGTCGGGAGACCTGGGATCAGTTCTGGCCTCAGATACTCGGCACCCACACAAAAATAACTGGCTGTGTAACCTTGAGCAAGTTACTTAACCCCTATTGCTTTAAAAAAAAAATCTGAGGCCACAAGATGATAACTGCTATAGTGTTAAGTGCCAATTCACATTAGTCTTTCCCTGAGTTTAAACCCAAAGCTGAGTATATGTTCAGTCATTTTGTGACCCCATTTGGGGTTTACTTGGCAAAGATACCAGAGTGGTTTGCCATTACCTTCTTCAGCTCATTTGACAGATGAGGAAACTGAGGCAAAAAGGGTTGTGACTTGTTCAGAGACAGGACACTTGTTAGGGACACTGTCTGAGGCCATATTTAAACTTAGGTCTTCCTAATCCAGACCAAGCCCTCTATCCACTATGCCACTGAACTGCCTTCATACAGATAAGAAGAGCAGTGAAAGCTAGCAAGAGTATCCCAAGGCCAAGGTTAAGTCTTCTTTTTCAACTGTTTGTAGTCTCAATTCAAAGTTCATGTTCACAGACAACTATTAGACATTGGGTTAGAAATTTCTTATGACTCCTTTTTAAGTCCTGATGGGGATACTGTGCCTCATAAACTCATTTCAGAGACTAAAAAAAAAAATAACTCACAGAAACATTGTGGGGTTTAGGGCTGACAAAGCCACTCCAATCCCAAGATCCTCCTTCATGAACATGCAAATGAAGCTGAGCTAGGTTCCATGTCCAGAGGCCTGCCTTAATTTTGTATGTTTGTCAGTAGCAAAGGCCTTGTCTTTTGTACTGGGTATTAACCAGCCCAAAACCTTTCTGTCTCCCGACACAAAGTTTCTACCAGGCCCTTCCTGGTGGGTGCAGAAAATGTTTTGTACAAAACTCTCTTTATGGTCAATTGGTTTCGAAACCAACATAAGAGTAAAATGATGAATATGGTGAAAGATCATGAACTAGGATTATACTAATTTAGAATTGATGAGCACCTGAGTAACGTCTGGGTTTCCTGCTATCTTAAAAAGTCAGGGGGTTAGTTTGCCAGGAAAATAAAAAGTGTGACCAGCAGGCGTTGCTGTGGAGCAAAGTTGGCTTTCCCGTGGAGTACTTTTTCAAAAGAAAAGGCTTTGTGCCGATTCTTCTCAGAACATACCCATTTCCTCCTACTTAGGCTAGTTTGGGGGTTTTACCTTGCCTTTGATCACCACCTTGTCGAGTGACCCCTCTCTATATCAGAGGCTAAAAGTTTTTGTCTAGGTACTCAGGCTAAAAGCAAGTTGGTTATAATAAGTAATGAGCTCTTGATTTTAGCCATGGGCAATGGTCCTCAGGTCCATGTGGGTCCCTTTCTTTGCTGCTCTAGGGAGTTTATTAATATGAGTTATTAATATTATAGCTCAGATCAGAACTGAAGCCTTCAGATCAGAATTGAAGTCTGATCCTAGGACAAGATTAATACCCTAGCTTATTTATATTATTTAAGCTATCCACAGACAGCTCCTTGTGCCTATTTGCACTTTCTGTAGGCAATTAAAGATATACCCAACTCAAAGTTAAGAGTAATTTTATCTTTATCTAGACATAGCTTGTTTTAAAGTACTATTGAAAAAAACAACTGAAAAAGTACAGAAAACTCTTGATTTAAATATCCATGCTTTCAGACAGAAAAGGAGGGGAGAAAAAGGGAGAAAATAAAACCTTTTTTTCATCTTCACTTCTTAAAGGACAGTCATATGTGATGAGTTCACTTTTTGTTCCATAAAGTTGAGGCTTGCCTTGGCCATGGCAGCCAGTCTTCTCTTTTCAGTCTCCATTGCTGTCTTCTTCTTCTTAGTGGTTGGGGACTGCGGTGTGTTAGGGAGAACTGGGAGGAAGGAAGAGCTATCACTGCCCAGTCTCTGCTGCCACAAAATGATTTAAATTGTTGTTTTTGTTGAGTTGAGTCTTATTCTTCATGAACCCATTTGGGGTTTTCTTGGCAGAGATTCTGGAGTGGTTTGACATTTCCTTCTTCAGTATATTTGACAGATGAAGAAACTGAGGCAAACAGGCTTTAGTGACTTGCCCAGGGTCACACAGCTACTAAGTGTCTGAGATCAGATTTGAACTCAGGTTTTCCTGAGTCCAGGTCTGGTGCTCTATCCACTGTGTCACCTAGCTGCCCTTAGATAATTTAAATACAAACGACTAAAAATCAATGCACACAATTCCATCTTGCTCCCTAAAGCAGGTCTGGGTTTGCCTATGGTCAGTTGTTGTGAGGATCAAATCGGATATTTGGAAAGCTCTTAACACAATGTCTGGTACATAGGAAGGTCCTCATTCTCTACCCCTTCCCTATATAAAGATCAAAGTATTTTTTAAAATGCCTTTCTTCATGACTATTTTATAATTAATTTCTAATTCACATCTTTCTCTCACCTTGTTTAATTTAGAAAAGTGTTACTGAATAGAGAACCACAAGTCTATGAGGAATATGACCAACTAGCTTTGAATTTAGGTACTGTTAGAGGGCTATGCATCTCATACAATGTCCCAAAAGTCTTAGCGTAGTCATAAGCTATTAAAACTTAGTCTCAGGGCTGTTTTAAGATTTTAGAGCTTAAAAGTACACTAAGACTTTTAGGAAACCTTGCATTTTTTTAGGTGATGGGGGAAATTTGGACATGACAGTTTTTATTACCCCCTTTGGATAAAGGAAATGGTAATATTTAATAAACTATAAATGATTAAGTGGACAAGTAGCAGAGTTTTCAAAACCCAGTGGCATTCAGGAAGCTTTCTGATGAACTTAACATGAGAATATAGAATTATAGAATGAAAGAATAACTTTTTTAAGTGTGCCTAGGTGGGTGAACTGCAAATTGCCATGGAGGTGCTCTAGGGCAGGAAACGCCATTTTCTTTGTGTATCTATACAGAGTAAGACATTGTGGCATGGGGTCCTAATCCTAGAAAGTATCATGAGTCCATTAGGAGACGGGAATATGTAAAAGGAACTCCTCACCCAAGCTCTACCAAGATCCCTTGTGGTTTTGTTAAGTGAAGTCTTGGGATGATTTAAAGGGCACTCCAACTAGTGATCCATGGAGACAGGAGCATATATAATAAGACCATGAATTTAGAGTTAGAAGAAACCTAATAGGAGTTAACAGGAATTTCAGGTCATAACTCAAAAAAAGTGTTTAAACTAGGAAACCCAAGAGAAAGGAGTTCAAAAGACAAGCCTAAAAATGCCTAGGTCAGAGTGGCAGTATGGTGAAATCTATGGACCCATTTTTAGAATAATGTTATTAAATGCATAAAATACATAGGAAGTCAATTATAATGAACTAGTTATCAAAACATATGTTTAAAAAACAAACCAAGTTCAGGTTGAGAATATCTTGTCCTACTTTCTATCAACAACCAAAATCCTTGTATACCCTAGAAAGAATAATTTAGAAAATTTAGTTCCATATTCTGGGATTGGATAGCCCTATGTTATATATACTCATAATTATCTTACCTATGAGTATTATTTTTGAATTTGCATATCTCCTTTTTCATATTTGTATATATATACATACATATATATTTTCTTTCTCTTTGTGAATATATTTCCTGTAGAAATGTTTTCTCATGATCTGAAGTTTATGTTAGATACAAAGAAGGTTATTAGGGTTGGGATTCTACAAAGAAGGAGGTTATTAGGGTTGGGATTCTACCTCAGTTCTTGGGGACAGATGGGACCACCTGAAGAAAGGGAAAAGGCAAAAAAGCACTGAATATGGTGTACCTCTGGACCTAGGGTATAACCAGTCTCAGAAACCAGGAATGTTCAGGGGTTTGGTATCTTGAATTGCTATTCAATGATCAGGAATGTTTAGAAATTAATAAAGGAGAAAATCTTGGGGCTAAGGATAAGGTTGCCAGGAATGGCTTTGAGAAGAGCTGAAATCCTTGGAAAGCTCAAGATTCAGGACTGGATTTAGGAGGGGATTAATAAATATTGACTGACTGATGAAACAGAGGGATCAGAGAGGAAAGCAGAAAGTGCAGAGAAGCCTTTTCTAGGTCAGTTTGGTGCTGACTGACCCTTTCCTGTGTGCTTGATTTCTAGTACCTGATGTTACCTCGACAGATCTGGTAGGAAGCCTAAGGCTTACCTGGGCTCAGACTGTGACAAAAAGTGGGCCCAACGCTTCCTCCATTTTCCACCTTCCTTCCTCCTCTAGCCCCTCCTTAACCTTACAACCTCCTTGAACTTCCCTCAGTGGACAAAAAGTTAACACATGCCTAATTCTAATTTTTTTAAAATTTTTTCCCCTACTTCAAAACACAATAAGAAAAGAAAAAGAAACATATTATGAACTTAAATATTGAAACTTAAATACAAAATAAGAAATGAAAGAAAAACATGTCATATGCACAGCAGAATGAGAGGATTCAAAATATGTAGCAATATATTTCCATTTTAAGAAAGCCTATGTAATAAGTACTATGAGTTGTGTTGAGAGCTATCCATCTTTGTTTCCTTCTTAATTCTAATTTTAAAACAAAGTAATGATGTAAAAATTTAGATAAACTTTAAATAGACTTTAGATAGCACTTCAAGGTTTATAAAACACTTTATTCACAACAATCCTGCAAGGCAGACAATTATCCCATTTTATAGGTGAGAAATCTGAGGCTGAGAGGTTAAATGACTTGTCTATGGTCATATAGCCAGTAAATGTTAGAGGGAAGATTTGAACCCAAACCTTCCTCTCTCCAGGTCTAGCACTCTGCTATGCTCTACTGCTGTGTGATCCCAGGAAGTCACTTCACTGCTTCCTGCCTCAGTTTCCTCACCTTTAAAATGGAGATAATAAGAGCACTTATCTCTTAGAGTTGTCAACAGGATCACATGAATTTCTATCTGTAACATGCTTTGTAAACCTTAAAACTCTATAGAAATGCTGGCTATTACTATTAAGACCCAGTGAAGCCTATTAGCTACTCATTGATTTCAATGTGGTTATGGGTATGGGCCTATCTAAACCATATCTAAAATGATCTAAGTCATAGATAAACCATTATCTAAACCATAAGCTATTAACTATTATCACAAACCACAGAGATTTAACTATTAATTCAGGACACAGTTTTACTCATTGTCTCTTGGTTGTCATGTGTGACTATATCAGGGAGGCCCTCCTGGGTGTGAGTCCAGGAATTCCTAGGCATAAAGCTTACTTCATGGGAAAACTGCTAGAACTGGCCTTAGAGTCTGTGCCCAAGAGGTTGGGATCCATTATTGTTGCTTGTTCAGGGGCCATCTGCACTCCTGATACAACCTGGGTGAAGTACAATGCAAGAAAAGTTTCAATGTCACCTTTAGTCTCCTGGGCTGTTAGTGTCTAAGGAAGAGAGACTGACCATTATAAGGAATTGAATACACAAGACTTTCAGGCCCAATGAACCAAGCACACTTTCTTACATTTATTCATTTGAGTCACACTCCTAAATGGAACACTTAATTTAAGAAGTAGAATGTCAAAGCTATAACAAATATAGCCCTTAACCCACTACCCTGAAACTGTTTAGTCCCAACACAGATTTTAAGCAGGCATTCAAAGATATGACTGTTATTAAGCTTTAAATATGCACATACTAGTGATAACATGTACTTTGAGAGCTGGCTTTTTATTATTAATAGGATGAGATGCAAGCCTTCTAATTAAGCATGAAACAAACCACTGTAAACTTTGCACATTGCACATAATCCTATTAGAGGGTTACTGCAATTCTAAATTGTTTCTCTAATACCCCCATGATTTATTATAGGATCTCAGTGGATGCATCTTATTGCTTCCTACTGGAGCTTCGAGTCTGGCTTATAGTAATGTGGAGGATGACCCCTTTGGGTTTTGTAAAGCAATATCTAAAAATCATTAATCCTAAATGACTCATGCTATGCACCTAATACCAGCAGGCTCATCTGTACTGTCTCCTTTAGATTAGAGCTGTATTACCCAATTATCTATCTGTTCTTATAAGAATTTGTATGTGAATTTGGCATGCTCAACATTACATTGAGAGCAGCTTGGTAGGCATTTTGTAGAAGGGAAAGGAATCCAAGGATGTCAACTTGATTGGTGACTCCACCCCAATACTCCTATAGTTGGGAATAATTTATTTTCTTGCTTTACAATTTGCTTTATTTCCCTTTTCCCTTTGCTTCCATATTCTCTGCTCCTAGTTAGTTTTACAGTTGTCTCTGATACCAACTGATTGAGTTACTTTGGACAAGTATTTGTCCACTTTAAGGATTCTCATCTGTACAATTAGGGTAACGGATGAGGTGATAGGAAGTTCTCTTCTGACTATAAAACCCTAGAGGGTGTGCTGTTTCCTGGAGACTTGTGGAAATACTTATTGTCACATGACTTGATATAACTGTAGTTTTATGCAGTGCTCTGAATGAAAATGAACTCTAAATGTCTTTCCTTCTCTATTCTATCTCCTCTCAATAATTCACATCTAAGTGGCACAGTGGACAGGGTGCCAGAGTCAGAGTCAGGAAGACCCAACTGATTTGAACATTGCTTAGGACATCCTCCCCAGTAGTGGCAAGCCCACCTACATCTGCCTGCTTTATAAATTACTTGACTTTAATTAATAAAAGGATCACTGAACAGAGTTCTCTCAACCTTTGCATTTATCAAGGAATCTTGTGTTACCTTTATATATGCACAAGAGACTTCTTGCTGGAGAATGAGATGATATATAGCATTATCCAATCCAATGTTTTTGTGTCATCAACAAGAAAGCAAGATCTTGGATTCTCTCTCTCAGTCAATTGACTGTAAAGATGAGATCTGCTGCAGAAGATAGTTTTTGAAAGCCTGCTTATCCCCTTCTCATAGTTTCATCAAAGACACCTCAAGGCATATAGAGGTCATTACTATAAAAATTCTGTAAAGCTGAGAAAGGAGGCCTATTAGTATGTAGTGATTGATATTATTTCACTTGATTTTTAGATGATATCACAAAAGTTTTCCTCAAAGTCTGATTCTGATGCTTCACTACAATGTTGAAGTTTGCCTGGACTCTTTTGGTTTTTGCTTTTTGAAGGGCAATTGGGGTTAAGTGACTTGCCCAAGGTCACATGGTTAGTTTTTGTGTTAAGTGCCTGAATCCAGATTTGAATTCAGGTCCTCCTGACTCCAGGGCTGGTGCTCTATTCACTGTGCCACCTAGCTGCCCCTATGAGCCTGGACTCTTGAAGACAAATCCAGACAACAGTATACTCTGACAGGTTCTTCTGTCTTAGAAAATCTTTGAGTTCATTCTTGGGACCAAACCAACTCTGCTTTCTGAGAACCCTTCTAGCTATGTATAAAAAGGCTCATCAGCAGTAGGCTGGCCATGTGGTAATGAATCCTTTGGCCATGGAAACCCATGAAACAAAGAACAATACAAAATGAAGCTTAGTCTTGTATGGTTCCCTTCTGAGTCTTCAGTGACAGAGACAGAGGGGGTAAGAATACGATCTGTCTTACAGATCTAGAAATCCTAACTTAACTCTTGGTATTCTAAATGTGAGATCCTTTATCTAGTAACCAATGAGTGAGAGGAATTGAATTATATCAATGTTGAGATTCTAGGAGAAAATAAAATCAGAAGACACAAGGAAGTTGCAGCTAAACAGAAGAATGATTCCCCAGGTTCTCCTGGGGAAATCAATGAGAGGTGACAGCAACAATAGAAAACAGGAAAAATCATTTGGTCATCGCATATTGCAGTGCTTGTGATCAACATTTTTTTTTTAAAGCAGTTGGGGTTAAGTAACTTGCTCAAGGTTACACAACCAGTTATTTCTGGGTGTGGTGCTACTGTGTTTCCCTGATAATAAGACACTGTCTTATTATTTTTTTGGACAGAAAAACACCAGAGGGCTTATTTTCAGGGGAGGGCTTATTTTAATGAACATTGACAGCAATTTTAATAAACAGGTAAATGTGAACAAAAAAATGTACCTTTATTCAATAATGAATTCAATAAAGAACAGGATGATGCGCTCACTGCTGCAGCTCTGATTGGATGCAGCTCGGAGCGCGGTGTGCGTTTCACGGGGGGGGGGACGGTGCATACAGAGGGTACCGTAATGTAGCGTGTAGCGCAGGGGATCACCTTCACTACAGTAGCAATCTCAATAGGGCTTATTTTCCGGGGAGGGCTTATTTTAGAGGAATCTTACACAGTAAGGGGAGGGCTTATTTTCGGGATAGGTCTTATTATCGGGGAAACACGGTAAGTATCTGAGCCCGGAATTGATCCTAGGTTATCCTGACTCGGGCCAGTGCTCTTACTCACTGCACCACCTGGTCACCCCTAAGCAATTGGGGTTAAGTAATTTGCTCAAGGTTACATAGCCAGGTGTTTCTGGGTGGGTGCTAAGTGTCTGAGCCTGGATTCGATCCCAGGTTATCCCGACTCTGGGGGTGGTGCTCTAACTTGATGTGCTACCTGGCCACCTCTGTGATCAACATTTGTTAAGATGTCCATAAGGAAAATAGTTGCATCTAAGTTCCATAAAAATTTTGATAAAACACTCCCAATCAAATTAATTTACATGGCTTTAAAGAGCAGAAGTATATACTTAGCTAGGCAGCAAGGTGGCATGGTACATAGAGTACTGGACTTCGAGTCAGGAAGACTGAGTCTTCTGGAGTTCAAATCCAGCCTCAGATACTTGCAAGCTGCATGGCCCTGGGCAAGTTACTTAACCCCATTTGCATTAGTTTTGTCATTTGTAAAATGAGCTGGAGAAGAAATGGCAAAACCTTCAGTATCTTTGCCAAGAAAATCCAATTAAGGTCACAAAAACTCAGACACAACTGAAAAATGAATAACAAAATATACTTACTGGCTTTAGATATTTAGTGACTTTAGAGCAGACATGGGCCTAAGAGAGAACATCAAGAAATATCCTGGGAAACATGGTTGGAGAAGAAAAGAACCAATAATGAAGCATTCTGCTTATCTTCTGATAATGAACTCGGTAATGAACTGAGGTAATGAACTCAGGGTGCAAAATGAGACATATTTTTGGATATAGTCAGTGTAGGGATCAGTTTTGCTTAACTATGTAGATTTGTTACAAAGGTTTTTTTCCCCCCAATGGGGGCAAGGAGGAGGGAGGGAAAATAGATTTTTGTTAATTAAAATAACAATTTAAAAATAAAAACAAAGGGATAAGAAATGAGAGGCCAAGTGCATATATACAGAAAAATCACATGTATAAATCATGATTGCTTTCTTTGAAAAGAGAGTCTATTCTGGAAGTGGTACATGTGGCAAGTACCAAATAACTTCAAAAAAATGAAACAGTATATTTTCTTTCCTTTTTTTCTTTTTGGAGCGGGGGAAGGCAGGGCAATTGGGGTTAAGTGACTTGTCCAAGATCACACAGCTAGTAAGTGTTAAGTGTCTGAGGTCACATTTGAACTCAGGTCCTCCTAGGCCAGTGCTCTATTCACTGTGCCACCTAGCCACCCCCAAAACAGGGTATATTTTCATGGACAAGAAATGACTGGTTACCAATAAAGGAATCGTTTAGGTATCTTCTGCCTGTGTATAGAAAGACCACCAACTTGTTAAAATTCAAATGCAATACCAAATTATAAGAAAGAATTTTTAAAATGATAAAAGATGGGGTACAACTGTGATTCTAATTTGAACTATTTAAACAAGCTATTGATGCAAAAAATGGGGAAATGAATAATATGTAGATGATCTCTATAGCCTAAGAAAATTTAACTGGTGGAAATCAATTGCTACAATGGGGAGACTGAAGGAGCCAAGAAACCACTTCAATCAGCTGTTTCCTTACTAAGTAGAGGGATGCACAGCCAAGACAACACTATTTAGAATACAGACTTATTTGTAAAATCTCATGGAGGGTGGTAGAAAATTATGATCTGTTTAATTCATAAACCACTAAGAAACAGTGAAAGGAAAACCAATTTTACAGAAAGGTTGGTAACAGATGAAACTGAGGCAGAGCATGCTGAGTTCATTTATGGACTAAACTGGGAGGAAGACAATGAATGACAATGGAATATTGTGCTCTGCCTGTCCAACCACATCTGCACAATTGTATTCAGGTACAGATGCCAATGTTAACAAAGCCACTGATGAATTGGAGAGCAACCAACCATGTGAAGGGCTTTGAATTCATCCATGCCATATAAAGGTCAGTCGAAAGAATGAAGGGTATTTAGGCTGGAGAAAAAAGGTCTGGGGGGGGAGGGGAGACATGATAATACCTGTCTTTAAATATTTGAAGGACTGTTATGGGGAAGGAGGGATAGGAAAATATTTCCATAAGAATTTTTTCCAAAAAGTGTCTCAAATGTACATGTCAAAATCATACAAGATTCCTTGAAAGATAAAGAGGTAATTTTGTTTGGCAGCTCTCTGATTATTAATATCAAGTGAGACATAAGACACAAGAGTGCTATTCTTGTTAATGCTATTCGCAACTTCCAGGAAAGATGTCTAGCACAAAGCCCAAACTAAAAGATCCTTTATAAATTATGAGGTCCTCCAGATGTTCCTGATTGCATCAAGCTCTGTAAACACTGAAGAGCTTTGTAAATAAGATTCACAATAACTTGAGTTTGACCCAACTATCCACATTTGGAAAAAAAAAAGTGGATGAAGAATGTTTATTTCTGGACTATGGAATACAATTCTATAGACAACCCAGAGAACTAATACATACATACATACACATATACATATGTACATGTGTATATATGTGTACGTGTGTGTGTATATATATCTTGTATCAACACAAGCTTGGCTAGATTTGAGGAGGTAAAGAATGAACTAGATTAGTTTGGGGAAATTACAAGATATTTTTAATGACCCTAAAAGTCTCCCTAAAACAAAGATTCACATATCTCAACATCAGTATTCTTCTGGCAATACATGCATTGTGGAATACCCTAGCCTCCAAATAATTGAAGTTGTGGGTTATCCAAAGGACAATGGAGAAGCTCACAGCAGTTGTGAGTGGTCGTCAACATATTATCAATATAGAATTACAAAAGAAAAATTTGGAACTCAAAATCTTGTGGAAATGAATGTTGAAAACAAAAAATAAAGAAATTAATTAGAATTATATAAGAGATAAAAGGTGACTTCAAAGAAATATATGATCTGAAGAGAATGTTGGCTAGTCATGAGGTGAGAACAAGAGATAACCTAAGGACAGTGTGTGATCCACTGGTATCTGCTTAGTGTCAAGAAATATATAGAGGGGATGCAGCATGTTGGTTGGATCCAATATGGAACATTTTGGGGAAGACTGGGATAAGAGCTGTGGAGAATGAGAAAGCATGGATGGATTAGCATCAACTGCTAGAGGAGGTCTTACACTGATGAGATCACAGATGTATTGTAGTATTAACAAATATAATATTGAGGTAATTTCTAAATAATGTACTCCACAGAACAAGTGTAATTAATACTCAACAAAATGTTAAAGTCTATAAACATACAGCAAACCAGTTGATTCTCTTGTAATGAAGAAAAGCAAGAAAACAAGAAAACCAAGAAAAACACAGACCATCAGAGTTAGAAGGGAGCTTGGTGACTGCTGACTCCAGCCCTTTCATTTTTAAGTGGAAGAAACTGAGGTCTTGCAAGGGAAAGTTACTTGTCTAAGGTTATAGAGCTATAGGAAATAGCACAAGAAGGGCTCACCCTAAGTCTTTTGTCTTGAATTCCGGTAGTCTTCCAAGAAGCCATATTGTTACAGTTGCTCAACCATTCACTCACATACTAGAGAAGATTTAAGGTACATTGTGCACCTGAAAGTGACAGGGGTTGCATTAGATTATCTATAAAGTCACTTATTTTAAATGAATCATTATAATAATATTAATAGCTAGCATGTGTATAGTGCTTTAAGGTTTCCAGAGAGTGTTACAAATATCTCGTTTCATCTGTGGTGGGTTCTATTATTACTATTCCCATTTTACAGAGGAGGAAACTGAGGCAGAGTTAAGTGGTTTGCCCAGGGTCACAGAGGGGGTACATGACTGAGGTTGGAACTGAACTCTAGTCTTCTGGATTCCATTCTAGTCTATCCACTGTGCCACCATTAACCTTTAGATGATGACCCACTTCACTTTAGGACCCACAATCTAAACTTCTTTTTCTCAGAGAAGAAACCAGGAGCAAAATGATCTCACTAAAAGGCATAGGACAATTCAGATGAGTAAACCCACGCTCAGGCCAAAGCAAACAAGTAACAGGAGAGAACAGGAGATGATTATAGCTAGATAGTTGTGGAATGCTCCCAAAGTACACACTCCTACTGAAGTCCCAATATCCAGCCATCTAAAACAGGGGCTCTTCACCTGAACAAAATTCACATGAATGAACTTAAACATTTTTTTGGACAACTGTATTTCAATGGAATTAATTTCCTTTGTAGTCCTCTGTGTTTTATGCATTAAATAACCCTATTATGAGAAGGTCCATAGGCTCTACCAGACTGCCAAGGAGGTCCAAACATAAAAAAAGCATAAGAACCCCAGGTCTAAAGTTAAGGTAATTAGTATAGTACCTATGGACGTGCTTAATGTTTATTGATTATAGGAACAAATAGTCATGGATTTAGAGCCGGAAGGGACCCTAAAATGATTTAATCCAGTCCCCTAAGTCTGAAAATGTGGAAATGAAAGCCTAGAGAAGGGACTTGAGCCTACAGTTTCTCACTCCAAATGCAGCATTTCTTTCATGGCACAAAACAATTCGCTGGTACATTTAAAAATTCAAATTACATATTTGCAAATAGGCATTTATTTAAAAAATAAAAGAGGGAACTGAGTATGCTTACCAACCACACAGCTATTTCTGTTACAGTGGGGGAAGGGAAGGGGATAAGCATTTATGTAGCACCTACTAGGTGCCAGGCAGGGTGCTAAGTGTTTTGCCAAAGATCTCATTTGATACCCACAACAACCCTGTGAGGTAAGTGTTATTATCCTCATTTTGCAGTTGAGTAAACTGAGGCAAACAAAATTACTTGCCTGTGCTCACACAATTCTTAAGTGTCCACGGCTAGCTTTGAACTCAGGTCTTGCTGACTCTGGATAGTATTTTAGCACTGGTTAATTTTAGTATGATGGAGGGCCAAAAGAAGCTGAGTATACAATATATACTTAATAAATACTTGGCAAATTTAATTGAATTACATTGATATCCCTATAAAGGAAAGAGAACATATTCTAATGATACTTTTTGGAGGTCAATTGGGGTTAAGTGACTTGCCCAAGGTCACACGACTAGTTTTTGTGTTAAGTGTCTGGGCCCGGATTTGAACTCAGGTCCTCCTGACTCCAGGGCTGATGCTCTATTCACTGTGCCACCTAGCCACCCATGATACTTTTTTTGTAAGAAATTTCATAACCATTGTTAAAAATTATATGAGGAATAGAAATATTAGATTGGAAGGGATAGCTCTTATCAATATTTCAAAAACATCTATTATTTCATCAGCATGGGCAGATCGTACCCCCTTCCATGCCTATTCATCGACTAGTGGCTGCCTTTCTGGTGTTGAGCTTCTCTGAACTTAGCTGGGCTGGTCATCGTGTGATGGGCCCGCTGGGGTCAAGCCTCAGGTTTATTAGGACTTCACAGAACTTGTGCTGGTACAGCCTTAAAGAGCCCAGTCTCTGTAGCACAAAAAGGTATTAGAGAATTACTCTTGCAGAGGAATACATTGAGAAACATTTACTTGGCACTTATCATGTTCCAGGAGTGATTCCTAACTGATAATTAAAGCAACACGAAATATAACAGAAAACACAAAATGTCTCTTCTTATCTTGGAGCAGAGGAGGTGTAACCCTTATAAGGTTAGGGAAGCTGACCGTCCTGTATTGCAGCAGGAAAGGGCTGGACATATTGAACAAGTGTTCTTTCCTATGGAGGTTGTGCAGCCTCAGTCAGTATCCCTAATGTAACAGTCAATTTTGAAATCTCTCTGGAGAGGGATGGGGAGAGAGGGAACAGCTGTCAGAACTACAGCAGAAGCAGATGTTAGGGCAGTTTGGATGCGGAATACTTTTTATTGCCTTCTCTCTTCAGGGACCGGGAGAAAGTGATTCTCCCTGACTGCAGCTATCTCTACTCACTGAGGGCTGAGTCCTCTTGAAATCTCTACTCCCCTTCCCCTTTCTCATCTCCAGAAGTGGAGGAAACCCAATTGCAACCAGTCTGCTAGGAGCTGTATTGGCAAGCACCCTAGCACACCCACGATGGCCTGCTAGCACAGGTTCTTTGATCTGCTTTATAAATGAAAGAGCTTCAAAGGGGTTAACAATCCTACTTTAATTAAACTTAGAAGTAAAGAAGGTAAAACATAGAGAAACTGACACAGAGATGCAGCAGACAGGCTCCCACCATCTGATCACCTACATATATATACCACTGGATCGTGAGAGCACAGACTTCTGAGTAGTCGGGGACTCTTGACAAATGGCTACTCAGAGTCCTGTCCAGGGAATCAAAAGGTCCTTCTCATAGGCAAACCCCCAAAGTAAAATATCAGCCTCCCACTATATATAGTTTTCAACTAATAGGCTTAGAGCCAGAAGGCATCACAACCCTCCTGACTCAGTGCCTAATCATCTTAGCACCAAAAGGTGTGAAAGCCTTCCTGCAAGCAAGCCTCCCCAAAGCAAGCTCCTCCTTAGGCCAGTTCCTCCCCCAGTGGGCCCTATGTGACTCAGGATGTGTCACAACTGGGTTGGAGCTCAGAGCAGTAAGATATGCATGATTGAACATATGTGGTCACATAGAGCTATTACTGTACAGGGAAGATCTTCCTATTCCATTAACATTACAGGAGCTAATGAGAGCTCCTGGGTTTTTTTTTGGGGGGGGGTTATTATTGTTCAGTTGTGTCCGACTCTTTGTGACCACATTTGAGGTTTTCTTGGCAAAGATACTGGAGTAATTTTCCATTTTCTTCTCCAGCTTATTTTACAGAAGAGGAAACTGAGGCAGACAGGGTTAAGCGACTTGCCTGGGATCACACAGCTAGGAAGTGTCTGAGGCTGGATCTCAACTCAGGAAAACTCACCTTCTTGACTCTAGGTTGCACCTCGATGAGGGTTTTTAGTTTAAGGCAAAGGACTCAGTTCCACATGGCTTCCTTTTTCTGAGAAGCTAGAAAGTTTTAAATGCAGATTACAAATAAAATACTCTGAGCCCCCAGGTGGTCTGCTGATTATGGAGATGGAAAGAAGATTTCCCAGCTAGGAGAATTTGTTGCAATCAGTTATGCACAGATCACCCACTCTTATTACATTCTCTGCAGAAAGGATTGTAAACCTTTTTGGTGTCATGAATTCCTTTGACAGCACAGGCTATGGACTCCTTCTTAGAATGATGTTTTTAAATGCATAAAATAGAATACAGGATTACAAAGAAAACCAATCATATTGAAATAATTATTAAAATGTTTTAAAATTAAAAAAAAATACAAATTAATGGACCTCAGGTTAAGAACACTTGATTGGGGCGGCCAGGTAGCACAGTGAGTAAGAGCACCGGTCCCAGGGTTGGGATGACCTGGGGATCGAATCCAGGCTCAGATACTTAGCACCACACCCAGAAATAACTGGCTGTGTAACCTTGAGCAAGTTACTTAACCCCAATTGCTTTAAAAAAAAAAGAACACTTGATTTACAGCAAAAATACTAATTTGGGACCCAATTAAAATTGTCTTATTTTAACCATTGTTTAAAAATTCAAATAACCACGAAATATAATGGTGGGGGTAGATCTCACCATTCTAGTCTCCACCAATTAAACATTTGTTATCTCCAAAAAAATCAAACTGAAGTAAAGTCCCCACCTTCAAATTCTGGATATCTCTGGAGTTATGGGAATTTCAGCCTTCTTTGTCGAACACCTTCCCTAGTACCTTGTATTAAAGAGTCTCAATGAAAGACCAGCTCAAAAAAATCTGGAAATTAATATTCTTCCAAACTTCTTAAAAGCATGGTGATAACAAGCAGATCTCACCTTACATCTCTTAGTTTCTCTGGTGCCTTGCAAAGCTGTACCCAAAACAATAAAGAAGAAAATGAAAAGATAATGCCTCTTCTTTCAGAGGAAAAGCCTGGTTCCCACAGAGCTCCAGAGTTGGGATGGGGGCTCTGCCCCCAGGGATTGGGTACCTGCAGGCTGCTAGAAGTCATTCTCACCCTTAGGTGAAAAACCCAACTGTCCTCCATCAACCTATTTGGGCATTCTGCTCACACACAGGATACATCAAATGTCTTCAGGTATTGCTTTCCAAATGTCTCACAAATCAGGCATTCCTAACAGAAGTCCAGACAAATTTCCTCTGGGTCTTTGTTCTATAAGACATACAAAATTTCCCCAAAGGATCTTTGCCAATGAATTACTCACCCCTTACTAGGAAGACAAATTCTGAAAAGCTCCAGAACAACAATGGGTTCAGAAAAAGGGATCAGACACTTAGGGAGATCACTTAGGTTTTTATGGCCAGCAGGCAAACCTTACTCTATAAGCCTGCAATTCATAAGGATCTCACACAAAGTGTTTTGATTCATGTCACAAATCAGAAGAGCAGTCTAGGTATCCTTAAAAGTCAAAAGGAAAGCAGAAAACACCAAACATGTATGAGCTATGCAAGTGTATTCTTGGTGAACTGCTAGGCACCAGTATTTTAGGGATGCAAACACTTATATAGCTCCTAACTTCCATCTCTATAAGGAATGGTAAAGCCACAGATATTAATACTTAAGCATTCAAACAAACAAAGGTTATCACAAAGAAACTGGTCTGATTTGTAAGAAAACACAATGGAAACAGAAGGTATAATTATGCTGTAAAGCAATAATAGAAAAAATGCTAATTTTTCTCTAGTGGATCCCTAAAGGCAAAACTAAGATAATCAAGAACAAAAGTCCCAGATGGAGAATCTCTCCTTGCAAATTGGAAGGACCTAAAATTATCCTGGATGAAGCCTTCACAGTATCACACCCCTTCAGGGGCTATTTCCCCAACTTACACTTGAACTGGTAGGTCAGGTCCCTAGAGGTGGTTGACACCTACTTCCTCGTGGATCTAGGGATGACCTTGTGGGCAGTTTTGAAGGCTATATCAAAAGCCTTCACCAGTGTTCTTCCCAATGATTATCAGCTAGGACCCTCAATTATCTTTTGGGAAAGGGTACTTACTAAGGACAGTTAGAAAAAATCCTCCCAAACAGGGAGCACACTCACCCCTTGCACACACAAAGTCCTTAGGAAGAATGGGTTCGCCCTGAGAGAGCACATGTCACCAGTGGGTACTCACAGCTCTTGGTTACCAGAAGTCCTTTCATCTCTTTGGGGAGGGCTCAAAGTGCCTCTTAGGAGTGCTCTTTACTTCGCTCCAAGGATCAGAATCCTTCTAGAGTCTAAAAACGGCTTTTCCTCGGTGTGTTAGTTTGTCCTGAGTGTTTCTTATATTCCAAGGCAGATGTCCCATCATCCACTGCCTCTCCAAGGACACTGCTACCAGCTCCAGTGGATACTGCTATTGATGCCAGTGGCAGCTCTAGATTTTGCAATCATTTTAAGTTCACAAAGTCATCTATCATCTGGTCAATGGTGGTAGGGAGGGGTGGGAAAGAATGGGAGGAGAGAGATAGAGAAAATACCCTCCTTCCCCTACACCAAGGAGTTCTTCACTGTTGAATTCAACTACCATCCAACCAGAGACACTAGGTTTTCTGGTGTCTCTGAATAGGCATAATTCAGTCACTTTCTTCTGGATTAATGATTCAAAAGGTGAGCCGGGGAAAGGAAAAACCTCTACAAAGCTTAGAGCCATTCTCCTGGAAAGTATCTTCCATCTGCTGCTGTTTTCTATAACTCACTTTCTCCAACTCTCTCTGCTCCTCTCCAGAGAAATTGCAAAACTGCCCAGCAGAGGAACACTTACCCCTCTGGCTCTGATCCTGAGATAGCTTCTTTTCTTCCTGACATCAGAAGAAATATCACCCAGGGTCTTTAGAGATTTAGGCCCCTTGCAAGGCAGCTCATCCATGCCTTGCCAGAATGACTGTTACACCAGGAAAACAGATGGCTGTATTGGAGTGAGAGGAGAGACGGAGACCACCCTAGGTCACCTTCTCAAAAGAGGCCTAAACCAAGTTTAAACCTTCAAGGCCAGCTGAGTAAGCCTAGTGCTATCCAGGAGAATCCTCTCTCCCCACAAATGTTTTATCCCCCACCAGAAATCCTTTTAACGAGGTAGAAAAAGCCTTTCCTTCACTCATGAGAGAATCAAAGCTTAAAAGGCAAGTATTTGAGATAGAATACTTCAATATGAATGAGGGTCAGTCACAATAAGCACAAATTCTTCTTTATCAATCCTTGCTTCAGACACATGTATTAGGTGCCTGAACAGGGATCTTGCCCAGGACAAGTGTGAAGAAAAAGGATTCTAAAGATGGAAAAACAAACTACACCTGTGCATAGCAGCTGAGAAGTAGCCAGGTGGTACAATGGATAGGGGAAGAGATAGGAAGGAAATAAGCATTTATATAGCACCTACTGTGTGCCAGACAGTGCTAAGTACTTCACAAATATTATCTCATTTGATCCCCACAACAACCATGAGAGAGGTGGGTGCTGTTAATATTCTCATTTTACACTTGAGGAAACTGAGGCAAATAGTTTAAGTGACTTGCCCAGGATCACACAGCTCCTAAGTGTCTGAGGCTGGATTTGAACTCAGGTCTTCATGACTCTAGGCCCAGTAATCTATCTGCTGCACCACTTAACTCCCTTTATAGCTGGGCACTGGGCACTGGGTCTGGAGTTAGTATATAATTATATAATGGAGCTTCCCTTAACCAAGTTTTTACTGTTCATTGTAAAGAAGCCATCATAACTTAACCAACAATGCGGCACTGTTAGAGATCATCTGAGGGTACTTACCATAGTTGTTCCTAAAGCAATTCTGACATGGATGTTTTCTTAGACTTCTGCTATAGAAATATGAAAGTTATACATTAAAAATTACTGAAAGCAATTATTCTGTCACTTTATGGATAAGAAAACGGAATCCTAGATATGTGAAAGGAATTTCTTGGGAACAGACGGCAAATGAAAGAGCCAGGACTGGAATCCACGTCTCCTGACTTCCAAGTTAGTGCTCTTTCCACTAACAAATCATTTGTACCCTCCCTCCACCAATCACCACTTCCCTCCTAAATCCTTGGCTGTGGTGGAGACAGGTGCTGAAAAACCATTTTGACCAACATATTTGCCTTGGTACAAAAACATACTTCACCAAAGGAGGATGTAGGCAGAAGCCTCAAATTTAATCCAAAAACAGGATTTCCATCTGTGGAGCAGTAGTAATTGCTTTTGTGCAAATATGCCTAGCATCATGGTTGCATAATTTCTATTGATGTCATACCATAGTGTTGAAGTAGTCACAGTTTAATGAGATCAGTTGACATCCTACTCAAGTGAAGAGTTCAGCCTAGGTAGCAACACTCTTTCTTCAGAGCTCCCTTGTTACTTAAGATAATAGTACTTTTTATCCAAAAACTGAGCTTTAGCTTTAGTTGCTAGAAATCAGGGGTCAAGAAGCAGGCTGTTTCATGGAAATCCTGAAGCAACATTCTACAACACTGCAGATTTCTGAAACCATGAGTCAGGAAGAGACAACAGTGTTAGATATTAACTCTCAATGGGCATCATAGGATTGTGTTTACAGAGGCAAGAAGGCAAGGACCATGGTCCACTGATAGATTTTTAGAACACAACCAAAAGTTGTGAAACCTTAAAAAATGTGAATAATCAAATTCATTGTTACCTTTTTTTTTAAGACTTCCTCTTGGGAGTGGAGCCAAGATGGTGGAGTAAAAGCAGGAACTTGTCTGAGCTCCCACTCCAACCACCTCCAATACCTGTAAAATATGACTCTAAACAAATTTTAGAGCTACAGAACCCACAAAGTGACAGAGAGAAACAAATCTCCCACTGAAGGCAGTCTGGAAGGCTGACAGGAAGGGTCTATTGCACCCTGCTGGGAGCTGATTACAGTCCCAGATGAGTTGCCTGGGCCCAGACCCAGGACAGCCCTGGCCAGCGGCACAGACAATCAGTAGCAGACTTCAAGAGAGTGAATCACAGCTGTGGCGATTTCCAGACTTCTCAACCCATAAATGCCAAAGAGAAAGTAAAAGGTCAGTAGGGAACTCTGCTGGAACCAGGTTACAGAAAAGTGCAATCCAGCCCCCGCTCCCAGGGCTCGAGGTGCCAGAGGCACGGTGGCTGCAGCTGCTGCCACATGGCTGCCTCCCAAACTCCTGGCCTATAGATTGTAGGGGGACCAAGTGACCATTCAGAAGGGTAATCACTTTTGCTTGGATACATGCTTGGATCTGGGTCACAGTATTGGGAGGTGGTCCTAAGGTGTGTGGCCAGTGTGCCAGAGCTTGTGGTGACTGTAGAGGGAGTGCCCTCCTCATAGCTCTGACAACTGCTAAGACCCCAGCTATTTGGGATACAGCTCTCTCCACTCTGGAAGCAGAGTTCTACTGTGGCAAAGAGCTCAAAGTAATTGGCTGGCAAGATGAGCAAGCAGAGGAAGCACAATCAGACCATAGAATCCTCTTTTGGGGACAAAAAGGATCAAAACATGGAACCAGAAAAGATCAAAACTCCTGTATCAAAAGCTTCCAAGAAAAATATGAGTTGGATACAGGCCATGGAGGAACTCAAGAAGGATTCTAAAAATCAAGTAAGAAAAGTGAAGGAAAAATTGGGAAGAAAAATGAGAATAATGCAAGAAAATCAAGAAAAGCAAGTCAACAGCCTGCTAAAGGAGACTTAAAATATACTGAAGAAAATAACACCTTCAAAAATAGACTAGGGGTGGCCAGGTAGCACAGCAAGTAAGAGCACTGGACCCAGAGTTGGGATGACCTGGGATCGAATCTGGGCTCAGACACTTAGCACCCACCCAGAAACACCTGGCCGTGTAACCTTGAGCAAGTTACTTAACCCCAGTTGCTTAGGGGTGGCCCAGGTGGCTCAGCGAGTAAGAGCACCGGCTCCAGTGTTGGGACGACCTGGAGATCGAATCCTGGGCTCAGACACTCAGCACCACACCCAGAAATAACTGGCCGTGTAACCTTGAGCAAGTTACTTAACCCCGATTGCTTAAAATATATTAAAAAAAAAAAGAAAAAGAAAAAGAAACCACTGCCATGTACACAGCAGAACATAAGATTCAATATAAAAAATAAATTTCCATTTCAAGAAAACCTATATAATAAATACTACACATTGTTCTCAAAGGTATCCAGCTTTTCTTTGTTTCCTTATAGGTTTTCTTTGTTTCTGTGCTGTGCACTTTTTACTTTATTCCCCCTACCCCAGAAGGTTACAATTAATCTAAGAGATACACACACATATATACATTTGTGTGTGTGTATATATATATGTATATATAGCCCCTTGTTTTTAAAAGAATAAATGATTTATTAAAATAATGAGTTTAAAATATAATTACTAAAACAACTTAAAACTGTGTTTGGAAGAAAACCAAATAGGTATAATTTGACACCTTTTCTTTCATTTAAAAATCATCACTAATTCCAATTACTGATCCTATTGATAGATTTTGAATAAAATGGTCTTGCATAACTCACCTTATTGCTTAGAGTCAAACAGGCTTTTTGGAGGACTTAAGATGCTCTAGGGCTTCTGAAGCCCATCTTAGCCTCAGTGGATCATTAGTAGCTTTTCCTCCTTGGTAGCCAGTGGTTTTAATCTCACAACTTGAAGAAAACTTCCTGCTCAGTCTGAGACCCTGTTAACTTCAGTTAGGTAGTCAGTGAAATTGAAATCATGGTAAGGCTTATTATATGTTAAATATTTCCCAGCTAACTGCCTTATCAATGTTTCCAACTTTCATAGCCCACCTTGGGGACAGGGGGAAGCTACAGGCACAGGCTGAAGTTTAGAAAGTCAGAAGCAGGGGCAGCTAGGTGGCGCAGCGAATAGAGCACTGGCCCTGGAGTCAGGAGGACCTGAGTTCAAATCTAGCCTCAGACACTTAACACAAAAACTAGCCGTGTGACCTTGGGCAAGTCACTTAACCCCAATTGCCCTCCAAAAAGCAAAAAAAAAGTTAATTTTGGGGTGGCTAGGTGGTGCAGTGAATACAGCACTGGCCCTGGAGTCAGGAGGACCTGGGTTCAGTCTGGCCTCAGACACTTAATAAAAAATAGCCATGTGACCTTGGGCAAGTCACTTAACCTTGGGCAAGTCACTTAACCCCAATGGCCCTCCAAAAAGCAAAAAGAAGAAAGCCAGAAGCATAGCTGTGGAAGGGAATGAAAGTTGTCCAGGTTGGCCTTCTCTTCAAAATGGAAGGCCTGGGAGGAACTCACCAATGGGAGAAGAGAGCCTGGCATGGTGGAGGGATATTCTAGGGTGAGGAGCCTTAGGGTGAGGCAACAGGTTCTAGGGGGATGCTGCGGCTGATGCAGTGTTGAAGTCTGGAAAGTCAGAATCAGAGCAGGGTGAAGAATAAGAAAGAACAAACTCAAAATGGCAGAGGTTACACAGGCCCATATTTAAGCCTTGGTGAAGCAGATAGGCACTAAAAGACCTCTACTGCCACTTCTACTACCTTCCTCAACAATAGTAGGGTCATGTACTTTCACCTTCATTGTGGCTTTAGAAATTAGAGGGTTTTTCCAATTCTCCCCAAACTCCTTGTGTTTATTTTGCATATGCTTCTATATGCACATGTTGCCTTCCTCAACAGAAAGTATCTTTTTGTAATTTAATTAAATTTTAATTAAACTAAATTTTAAATTCCTTTCCAACTTCTATCTTTGTATGCCCAGCATCTGGTACATAGTAGGTGCTAAATAAATGCTTATTGCTTTCTATATTGAATGGGGTCAAGCACCAGAACTGTCCATGGGTCCTCATTGTCAATATATAGAGTTGACCTATATTTTTTCCAGTCATATAGGTACATGAGGTCTTTTATATAATTTTCCATGCACACATCACTGCTGTCAATGTGCTACAGCTTAATTAGGCCAACTATGCATCTTTCCATTGCCTCCTTTTGGGTTACTTGTAATTTTGAGCAGGTTAGGATGCAGGAAAGTACCATTCAGTTTCCCAGGTGAAATCCACGCAGGTCAACTCCTTTAATTCTGGGCCCAATCCATCTGATGTGTTTGTCTAAGATATATGTACTGGTGAAATAATTCAAAGGGCTACTTTTCCAGTGAAAGGCCATACTATGATAAATGAGTATTTTTTCTTCAATTAGTTTTTCAAACAATTGGCCAAGCTAGCCACCTTTGTATTACCCAGGATCTCATTGAAGATGCATTGTCATGTTTTGGGGTTTAATGCAATCAATGCATTGTCATCCATGAACAAAACATTTGGAGAATATTGTCATCTGCAGGGAATCCCTCTTCTATTTGTTCAGAACATTTTCTCATGGTGAACACTTTTAGGTGAGTGGAGATTTATACACACACACACACACATACATATATATATATATTTAACATTCAAAGTCCTTTATAACCTGTCCTTTCCTCACCTTTCCAATCTTCTTATGCCTTACACCCCTTAATGTACTTTTTGATTCAATGTTCCTGGCCTCTTTGCTCCATTTCCAGACTCTGGGCATTTGCATTGGCTGTCCCCAATGCCTGGAATGCTCTCTCCTTATCTGCTTCTGACTTCCTTGGCTTCAAGTTACAGCTTAAATCCTACATTCTAAAGGAAGCCTTTGTTGACCTCCCTTAATTCTAGTGGCTCCCCTTTATTGATTATTTCTAATTTACCCTTCATTTAGCTTGTTTGTACATGAGATTGCGAGCTCTTTGAGAATAGGGTATGTCTTTTACCTTTCTTCATATTTCCTTAGCACAATGCTTAGCAGAATTTCTAGCAATTAGTTGGTACTTAATGTTTATTGACTGGTTAATTATGAAAACTGTCATAAGCTCAAGCTCTTTCAATATATTCTCTCTTGCCTCCTCTGCATCACTTCTGATAAGTCTCTTCTTCCTTCAATATTGCCTCCAGTTTTTCTGCTTTTTGCTGTTCTCCCAATGCTCTGGCTTTACTTCTCTTCACAATCTTGACCTTATAGTTGACTTAGCTCAACTATACATTGCTCCCCCCACATCCCTTTACTCCTTGTTTTTACTGTTCTTCACACCCTGTCAGTTCTCAGTTCTGAGTCAGCCCTCCCTCCACTCCCACCCTCCCTGCATCTCTCTTCTCCATCCCTATAGCTGAACATAAATGGAGGAAGTTATACAGGGTGCCAGTTGAGTCCACTACAAATTCACGTGTTAAAATCTCATAGACCTTCATTACAACATGAAAGCTATTTGGAAATTTACTCTCTCACATACTGTATAGTAGTTATTACAAACTATATTTCTCTTTCTTGTTGTCCCCTTTGACATCCCTCACCTTCCTGAGTAGTCCACTAAAATTTTATGTCCCATTTCAAGTAGGCACTCAACTGTGGCAAGGCAATTCTTTTATGATTCCAACCATCACAGTGCCTTTTCCAAACCTTATTATCCTTCCTCAGGCTTCCCATAACTCTCTGTTTCCCTTTGCTGAGAATCTGAGAAAACCTCATATTTCACTGAAAAAATTGAGGCTATTTATTGAGAGCTCTCTTTTCTTCCCTCCTCCTTATCTCAAATAACTGAGATATCTTCTGTCACTATGATGTCACCTGATCTCAATGGATTGCCCTTCTCCTTGACAAAGCAAACTCTTCTACACAAGAGATCTCATTCCATGCCATCTCTTTCAGGAGATTACTCCTTTTATTTTTCCCTTTCTCTCACTTATTTAGTCTCTTACTGATTGCTTTCCTGTTGGCTGGGGGCCATCTTCAGTCATCCTGAAAATGGTCCATCTTGCCACTGGACCCAGATGGCTCAGGAGGAGTGAGGCTGGTGACTTTGGACAGTCTTGCCTCACTTAAATCCAACTCACTTGCAAATCATGACATAATCTTCTTGATGCCATGGTTCTTTTCAAGAACGAGGGACAAACAACAACCTGTGAGTAGAGTAGTAGCTGCCCAACTGTCCCATTCCAGTTGGGCAATGCAGTTCCTTCCTTCGTTCCTTCCCTCCCTCCCTTTCTTCTTCTCTTCCTTGCTCCTTTCCCTCTCTCCCCAGAGGGAATCCTACTCTTATCTTCAGGTGTTCCGGCCAAAGGAATATACATTTTGATCACTGAAACCTTGAAAGATATCTTGGGGTTTACAGGTTTGATTTCTTTTTTAAGGACCATGCCTTAAACCCAAATTACCTTGGCCCTCATTGATTGGCCAACAATAGGTCCCAGCCCAAGACTCACTGGGTCATTATTTGGGTTCTGATGGCTCAGAGTGAGTGTAAATAGCAATTGTTTCTGTTTTGTCCAGAAACTCTGAGGGTCTTTCCCTCCCAAATTGTTTTTGTTTTTGACTAGGTAAAATAAGCCATTTTGGGGGCCTCATTTCTTACCTAGCCTTAATCATTGGATGGTTGTTGCCTCACAAATTGAGACCCAGGAAAGACCAAGGTCTTAAAAAGGCCAAGGTCTCCCAGTGCATCTGGGGCCATCTCCAGTTCTCCTGATAACATAGCCTCTGTACCCAGATGGCTCTGGAGGAGAAAGTGAAGCTGGTAAATTTGCACCGCCCTCTCTTACTTAAATCCACCTCACTTGCAAGTCATGACATCACCTTTCTGATGTCATGGTCCTTTTTGAGAAAGAAGAACAAACAATAGCCCTCTTGCCTATAAACATGCCCGGTTGTCCCCTTTTCTCATCTATTTCTGCTAGCTGTTATCCTATATCTTTCCTGCCCTTTTGTGCCTAAACTCCTTAGAAGGCCATCTATGGCTGATGCCTCCACTTCTTTTCTTCAAATTATCCTCTTAACTATTTATAAAATGGCTTCCACCCTCATCATTAAACTGAAACTGCTCTCTCCAAAGTTACCAGTGATCTCTTGCCAAATCTAATGCTCTTTTCTCAGTCCTGAACCTTCCAGACTTCTCTGCAGCCTTGGAATGTGCCAATCACTATAGCCTCCATGATACTCTCTACAGGTTTTTGTGAAGCTGCTATCTCTTGATTTTCCCACCTCTCTGACCACTCCCCACTCTCCTTTGCTGGATTTTCATCCAGGTCACCCTTAGCCCCCATAGCCATTGTCCAGGGAAGCAATGCCTGTGGACAAATGCCTAGCCATCCCCACCAAATGCCAACCAACTGCCACTCACAGGGCAGGCATGCCTGCCTAACTTAAGAAACAAGGGAGAGACAGGAGGCAGCGTGTACCAAAGCAGGTCAAATCGCTACCACTTTGAATACCATCTCCATTTGGACTCTGAACCCAAGGGCCTTTTGAAGAGCAATGCTTCCAATCTAGTTTCACATAGTTCAGCATCCAAAGCTAATATGATTTAATCAGTGGAAATTACATTATAGAAGACGTATTAACATCTGCTTTGCTACTGTACCCTAAGAACTTTCTATTTGACCTGCAGCTGAAATCTTCCATATTTGCTGTCTCTCTCATTAGAATGTGAGCTCCTTCAAAACAAGGAATGTCTTACTTTGCTTTTTGTATTCCCAACACTTAGCACAGTGCTTGGCACATAGTAAGAACTGAAAACTCTGTTCATCCATTTACTCTTCATGGGGACTACCCAAGGCTCTGGGCCCTTTTCTCTTCTCCCTCTATACTAATTTGTTTGCTGACATCATCAGCTACCACTGATTTAATGATCATTTCTATGTATATGATTCTCATATCTATCTTATCCAGTCCTAACCTTTTTCCTGACCTCTAGGATCACATCTACAAACTTCATTTTGGAATCTCTAATTGGATGTCCCATAGACATCTTAAATTCAACATATCCAAAACTGAACTCATCATTTTCCCCCTTCCCCAAGCCCTTGCCTTTTCTTAACTTCCCTATTACTCTGGAGGACACCACCATCCTCCCAGTTGCCTAGGCTTAGAACCTAGTTGTCATCCTCAACTCTTTCAGCTCCCCCCTCAGCCCCACCCCAAATCCAATCAGTTGCCAAACCTGATTCTACCTGTAAAACATTTTTCTATACACCCCCTTCTCTCCTCTCACATTTCTATCACCCTGGAGCAGGCCCTCATCACCTCATGCCTATACTATTACAACAGCTTGCTGGTTAGTCCATCTTAGTTGGCAATACAAAGAAATGCAAAGGCAGGTCTACTTTAGAAAGAGCTCATGGTCTATTGGGGAAGACGTAAACAACTAAATACAAACAAGAGATAGCCAGGAAAAATTGGAAATAGTCCCAGAGAGAAGGGGGACTGGAAAAGGCTTTCTTGTAGAAGGTGGAGTTTAACTGAGGTTTGAAGGAAGCCAGTAGACAGAGATGAGTAGATGGAAAGAATTCCAGGAATGGGGGACAGTCAGAAAAAATGAATGTTGTTAGAAGGTGGAGTGTCTTAACAGAAAGGCCACCCATATCACTGGATCATAGGGAATGGTGGGTAGTGGTGAGGGAGTGGGGGATAGCAAGGCTAGAAAGTAAAGAGAGAACATTTTAATTGCTGAGCCAAGAGCTTGGAAGCCAGATTATAAAGGGTAAGGAGAGGAAGTATGGACAATAAATGTAGATAACTTTTTCATGGAGTTTGGTTGAAAAAGGAGGGAGACATAGAATGAAAGCTTGAGGGGATAACAGGGTCTACCTAGTGAAGGTTTTTTAAGTATGGGGATGGGGGAGAGATATGGGATTATACAGGTGTCCTTGGTTTTTAATAAGAAGAATGTGAAGGGGCAGCTAGGTGATGCAGTGGCCCTGGCGTCAGGAGGACCTGAATTCAAATCCAGTCACACTTAGTAGCTGTGTGACCCTTAATTCACTTAACCCCCATTGTGAAGAAGAAATAGGAGGAGGAGGAAGAGGAGGAAGAGAAAGAGGAGGAGGAGGAGGAGAAGGAGAAGGAAAAGAAGAAGAAGAAGAAGAAGAAGAAGAAGAAGAAGAAGAAGAAGAA
>NW_027187372.1:37301768-37338294 GCF_028583685.1 Petaurus breviceps papuanus | reverse complement strand
AAGAAGAAGAAGAAGAAGAAGAAGAAGAAGAAGAAGAAGAAGAAGAAGAAGAAGAAGAAGAAATTGGTAAATAACCACATCCATTTAACCAGCTTCTCTATCAGCTGTGCAGATGGCAAGACAGAGTAAACCTGTGAAGTACCTACCCCTCTCACTCTGTCAACAACTATGGCAATCTTAGTGGATCCAAAATGAATGAATGAAAAATACTTATGTCCTGCTGCTGAGCTGTGGAGATACAACAAGAAAAAAAGATAGTTCTTGCTTTCAAGGAGCTTACTATTTGGGGAAGACAGAACACACACACACACACACACACACATTCAACTGAAGGGCAGATGAAAGATCTGGTAAATCCTAAGGGTTTCAGTGCAGGATAGATTGCAAGGACCTGAGGTTTCTGGGTTATATAAGTAGGTGAGGAGTCTTGAGGATATAGGGGCAAGGCTAATCATAAAACTTAGAGGACTTTAGGGAGGAGAGTGCAGCAAGTCGGAGAGTGAGGCCATCTCACAATAACTAGAATTACTACTCCCAAGCAATGAATGTGAACAGCCAAGCAGTCCAGATGGATTCTAAGTGACCCAGGATTGGGGGGAGGGTAAAGAGAAAGTGGTAGGGGAGGGTGCCCTTAGTGGTGTCAGGTCCTTCTGCCACAGAGTACTTTAAACCTGGGGCTAGTCAACTTCCCTCAAATTGCTAGGGTGAATTGGGGGTAGTTTCAGAGGAAATGCTACATGTATTTTAAGTAACTTTTCAAAGATTAGATGTCTGATCTGCTAGAAATATTTTGCCTAATCCAGAAATGATTGCTGTCTTTAGACTTTTCTAAAGCCCCACTTTACTACCCAGTTATGCTCTAAAGTTTCAAATATAGTTGATTATTTAGAATACATTTTCCTTCATAGAAATAATATTTAGACATGATGGCTGTGGGCTCTTAGGCCTTGTCCCAAAGGTCTATTTAGTCTACAATGTACCTAAAGTACACTGATCTCTCTGGATCTTAGACTTCTTATCTGAAAAATGAGGGGGTTAGCCTAGATATTGCTAAATCTGTGACATCTATATATCATTTTGATCACAAAATGAATTTGTAAGTCTTATTCTGGACTCAAGAATACTATTTCCCTTCCCTATCAACTTCTATCATCTGTGCATCACTGCAATGGGATTGAAGACTCCCCCTCCTTTTCTCTGCCCTCTCCACCCATCCAGTAGGAAGAAAAAGGACTCCATATCTAAGTTACTGGTGGTAGTTCTGTGGCTTTGGGCAGGGGGGCCCTACGGGGTTGGGGATTGGAAGTAGTACATGAAGAATCCCTATTCAGGAATCCCCATAGGAGGACACCCGAGTGAGGGCTGGAGTGGGAGTGAAGGGGTTGGAACCCAGCTCCAGGTTCTAATGGTTTGGAGCTGTAGGAACAGGACCTAACAGCCCTGAATGACTTTTTTCCATCCTGGATCTTCTACTTGAGTTACTCCCTTTCCTTTCCACTGTGCACTTTGAATGAATAAGTAAAGCCTTATCAACTGCTTACTTTGTGAAGAGAGCATAGTGCTAATCTAGTAAGGCAGACAAAGAAGTGAGACAGACCTTGCTCTCAAGGAGGTACTTTCTTATAGAGAACATTACACTTATGGAAGTTTTCAGCTGATGGAAAAGCCTCATGGTCCTTAGGGCGCAGCAGCAAAGTTGATGGCAATCTCTCTTCTTTAATGTCATTTTCACTGATAAAACCACCTTAGTTTCTGATGTTGAACCATCCAACGGTGTCAAGGCTTCTTCTTATGCCTATTTTTTTCTTTTTCATTTGATCTAAGGGGAATTATATGGCAATACTACTGGGGCTCTTTGGGTAAAAATTCATATTTCTGAGGAAGATCAGACTCAAGGGGAACCAGGCATTTCAACAGAGGAGGTGGGGGTCCAGGTATGCACTTGGTGATGAAGAGCAGAATGGGTCTATGGAAGGAACATCTGCAGATGCCATCAGAGGAGGTCACTGAGGGCAAAAGAGGCTGAAAGGAGAGGAGGGGATAGAGGTTCCACCCTTGTCACTAGTCCTACACTCTCCTGAAGAGGCTTCTAGAGGGAAGTTAAGAAAGGTCGAAAGGTCTTGTTTATGGAGGAGGTATCAGGGTGGGAGGTAGGAAATTGTGTGTGTGTGTAAGAGAGAGAGAGAGCGAGAGCGAGAGAGAGAGAGAGAGAGGAGAGAGGGGGGAGAGAAAGGGATGGAGAGAGAGGAGAGAGAGATGGGGGAGAGAGAGGGAGAGAGGGAGAGAGAAAGAGAGGGGGGAGGGAGGGAGGGAAGGAGAGAGGGAGGGAGAGAGAGGGAGGGGGGGAGAGAGGGAAAGAGGGAGAGAGAGAGAGAGAGAGAGAGAGAGAATGAGAGAGAATGAATAGTCCTAGGCAACAGGAGGCCAAGGAAAAAGGAAGGAAAGAAGGAAAAGAAATCTCAAGCAGTAGCAATAATTAAGAATTCTTGTACTCAGCAGACCATTAGGCTATGACAATTTTCTTGCATGGCCATTCTTATGTAAGTCAGCAAATTATAAGGAAGTGACTGCTGGTAGGCTAATGAAGAAAATTCCAAATGTGATAATAGCACAGCAAACAGCTAAAGATGTCAAGTTTCTAAGTATACTTAGATCAAGAGAGGCAGAGTGGATAAGGGATAGAGTGCTACACTTGGAGTCAGAATTAAGGTCTGTGTTCAAATCATTGTTCTGACACTAAATAGCTGCATGACCCTGTTTGATCATGTCAACTAGCATGGTTAGGTCTCTGTTTCCTTAACTGTAAAATGTAACAACAGTATAGCCCCTCCCTCACAGGGTTCTTGTGAGAATCTGACATCATGAAGCACAGCTTGAGAGCCAGAAGGAACTGCAGGTGCCACTTAGTCCAACTCTCTCATTTTACTAATGTGACAACTGAGTCCCAGGGAGATTGTAACTTGCCCAATATCACACAGGTACTAAATATTCCATGTAGAATTTGATCCCGGGCCTTCTGACTCCAGGCACCACTCTTTCTTTGAAAATTTAAACTATGAACGAATATTGTTGTTACAACTACATATAACATTTTCAAGAATGAATTCTCAATAAGTTTAGGATTTTTCTCATTATAGCCATCATTCTAAAAATTTTTCATACAAGTTCATGGTAACAGTATTTCAAAGAAGATAAATATGTACTAAGTATGATTAGTTGGATTATGATGTACAATAAATTCTATACAATTTTTCCTTACATTTCAGAGTGCATTGGACTGGAGAAAATGGGAGAACATGAGGAAAAGAAAGGAGAAAAGAGAATGGGAGCTATTTTGAAAGACTTGCAGAGAATACTTATTAAAAATTCATACTGGCCTTCCATCTATTTATTTTGGAAACCAATGTTTAACTTCCATTTGGCTCAAAGAATGTGGATATGTTTAACATAAGAATTTAAATAAGATACTGTGTCAAAACATACAGGGTCCATCTAGTCCAGTATTTTGTCTCTGACAAGTGGTAATGATGCCATATGTTACAGAAGGGGTACATCATTATCTTCTAAGATGGAATCCTTAAGAGGTTAGGGTAGTCCTTAAAACATTCAGTTTATCTCACTAACCGTTAATTTATTTCTAAATGATAAATCCTGGAGGGGATGTGGAAAAATAGGAGACCCTAATGCATTGTTGATTGAGTTGTGAATTGGTCCAACCATTCTGGAAAGCATTTTGGAAACATGCTTCCAAAGCTATTAAACTGTGTATGCCCTTTGACCTAGTAATACCACCACTAGGTGTGTATCCCAAAGAGATCAAAGAAAAGGGAAAAGGGCCAATATGCACAAAAACATAGTAGCTCTTGTCATGACAAAAAATTTGTAAATTAAATTGAAGGGATGTCCGTCACTAAACAAGTTGTGGTACAAGATTGTGATGTAATACTACTATGCTATAAGACATGATTAGCAAGATAGTATCAAAAAAACTTGGGAAAATTTATGAACTTGTACAAAGTGAAGGGAGCAGAACCAGGAGAATGTTATACCCAGGAAGAGCAAAATTGCGATGATAATCAACTGTGAAAGACTTAGCTACGCTGATCAAGACAATGATCTAAGACAATTCTAAAGGACCAATGATGAAAAATGCTATTCCACCTTCAGAAAGAAAACTGATTAACTCTGAGTGTTGATTGAGGAATTTTCACTTTATTTTTCTTGTTCCCTCCCCCCTTTTTTCAATATGACTGATTTGGAAATGTTTTGCATGATTTCACATGTATAAGTGATTGCCTTCTCAATGGGTGGGGGAGGGTTGGGAGAGAGGGAGAGCATTTAGAACTAAAATTTTGAAAAAAATTAATGTTCAAAATAAATAAAAACATTAATTTCTTTTGAATTTACTGAAACCCTTATTGAACCTATATTTGAGTCTATAGCATCTTTTAGGGTAGAGTTTTAAATGTTTACATTAGTAAATTGTCAACAAAAATGTTGAATTACAGAAGAGGTAGAGGGTAGAGTTCAACTAGCTCTAAGGTTCCTTCCAACTGACATCCCATGGTACTGTTTACTACACTTTATAAAGTAATACTTTCTTCAGTTGGTTCTAACATTTACTTTTGTATTTTTCAAAGATACCCTCCTCCTCTAGTTCGAATGTTTGGTGAATTTGGTCAATAAGTTCACATTTACTATATCGTATTTTCATGATTATGTACCCTTGATCACATATATACCTGCTTTTGCCTTTTTTTTTTTATAACAAAGTTGTGCTTTTGTCTTGAATCCATTCTTATCCAGCGCCTCTCCATTTCCTTGAGTCACTACACTCATGTTGTTGTTTTTTTCTTTTTTTCCATTACAGTTTTGCAGAGGGAGAGGATAAGTTTCATGTTTTTTCTTCCCATAATATTTCTTCAAAATTTCCAGAAATGTTTAATTTGGGGGTCGATGATAATGCACTGGGCTGATGTCTCCAAGGAATATTCTATATAGTGATATCTTGGAATCAGTAAAACATGAATCTGAAACCTAACTCAGGACCTTACTTATTAGTGTGACCCTGAGCAAGTCATTTAAGCTCTCACAGCCCATTTTCTCATTTGTAATATGGTGAAACTAATAGTTCCCACTTCTCAGGAGTGATATAAGAACCAACTGAAGCAATTTATGTAAAGCATTTTTCAAACCTTAAAGTACTAACTAAATATATGTGGATCATTATTGGGTTCTTGTAACTGATAGTTCAGAGTTCATGTCCTCTTAAAGTAGGGTTTAGAAGATTTCTCCTTAAACACATTTTCTTACTTTTGTTCATGCTGAAGCTCATTCATTTTATTTCTGTCTATTCCAGGTTTGCTGGATTTTTATCCTTATTTGCTTGGCATTTCACTTCTTGGAGGGGATTCACGCATTAGGCAGAGGATTGGATAAGATGGTCTTCTGGGTATTCCTGAATTCTAAGATTCTGTGGGCTGTAATTCTTAGAGTCTAATATATGATTAGATTATGGCAAATTTTATTATTATAAAGTATTAGGTAAAATACATATACTACATACATGGAGACTCTTTAAATAGGAATGACTTTATTTTCAGATGGAAAAAGAAAAAATGACTAATAGTAAATATTTTGCATATTGGAGATTCTTAGATATGACAGAATAGTTTTAACAAGTAATTTCTGACAACAATTTCAGATACAATGACATGGTGTGACATTTAATTGCATGAATTCTTTATAACTCCCCCCACCACCAAAGCAATACCCAAAGTTTAAAATATATCATATAGATGCACATATGTACCACTGGACCTTCATTTTTTTTGCCATCTGTGATGCTAGGGATGAAAATCAGCAAAGACCTACCTAGGTGAGAATAGTTCTCTTCCCAGAAAGGAAAGTGTAAGTAGCAAATTAAGAACAATTTAATCACTTCCAAATTTAGAAAAATACTGTTTTTGTTTTTTTGGCTTTTTTTGTTGTTGACTATTGGGGAACACATTTGTTACTTCTGATTTTTATCAACTTAAAATGTAATAATGTATACTAACAATACTAACAATATACTAACAAAAAAAATTTCAGTGGTAAGTAATGGATAAGATCCTCATCTTCTGTCTTATAGTTGTTATAAATCAATTTAGTTTTAAAAAGAACAATTTCACAAGTTTCATTGCTTAAGCAATAATGTTTTTCTAAAGAAAAAAAAATTAAACATGGTAACTGAGCATTGGTGTTCTACTTCAAAAAAGCTAATTGGGATGGATTCTGGTTAATTCATGGAACTAGGGATTTTAAAGGCAGTTGGTAACTTAATAATAATGTAGTGACTTTAATTTCTGTCAATGTTCCAGCACCATAAGTTAAAATTCTTTTTCATGTGAAAAACAGTGCTGGCAAGCACAATCTTTTCAAAAATGATTCTGTTGTTATAAAATCTTTATTAATGAAAACAGTGAGTAGACAAGACAATGAAAAATGAAAATATTTAACCAGTTTTTTTGAACTGAGATAACTAGCCAGCAAAATTAATGAAAGACTTTTAAATAATCAAAACAGGTAGAGAATGATTTTTGTCAAGCAAAACTATAATATGGCTATTGCTAATGAAAACACTGACAAGTTCATATTAAGTGCTGGGGTAGAAAGAATATATATTTGGATAGAATAGAGTCCAGCATACTATGTCAAATTGGACTTAAAATTAGAGAGATTTCTTTGAAGATACTTAGTTTTAAATCTTGATTTATTTATGAACTATGTAGGAGGGTAATAAAAATTTTAAATATACCTACAGTTAATTCTCTTTGGGGTCCAGATTTAAGCCACAACTTAAAGATACAACATAAACACTTTTGCTAGTGATACTATATGACTAGATTACATGAGTGGCTTTCATTTCCAGCAGTGATTTGCAATATGCTTATATATTTGCTCATGGAATGCACAATAATTATTGTATAACAGCCAAATGAAAAAGTCTTTTTTCTTTTTACTGAATAAGAACAAGGATTATTCTTTGTGAAACACCATAGGACAAAAGTCAGAGACTTTCTTACTCTGGGTAGGTACTAATAATGTATTTTTTTTTAAGTAAGAAGGGGGAGGCAAGTAACTTTTAACCCACTAAGCAAATTTGTATTCTATTATGAAAAACTAAACTGCCATTTAAGACCTCCTTAGAATAATCAATTGAAGATATTTCTCAAATACATCGACACTGTTTACACACCAGGACGTCAATTTCTCTACATAATACAATTTTACAAAAGGAACAAAGCACTGAGAGAAATCAGTGCTATACAGGCAGTATAAAAGTAGGTATGTGAATAAAATTTTAAATACAGCACGTTTCAATAGACAAATTCAAACTCAAGTCATTAGGTATGTGCTAGTCTACAGAATGGACTGCTTCACACACTCATTTTTATATCATTTAATGAAAACATGAATTAAAATGTGACAAAAAACATTTCAACAACATTGCTGATAACAGCACAAACACTTGTATTTACTAATGAGATCAGTTATTGGTTTAGACTCACCAGCAAACAAGTTGGAAATAATTTAAGACCAAGACTTTAATCAGTAGTATATTTCTTTAGGATAAGAGAGATATAATTTTGCTCATGGAGCATTTAAACTTTATGCTATTAGATCTACTGTTAGAAAAATAGGTAAGAAAGCTCTGTAAGAAAGTACACATATCAAGGAGACCTCAAAAAAGCAAATTAAGGGAAAGTCGAATAAAAGATTTCACTAATTTAAGTTCTTCATGAAAACTGCATTAAAAATACTTTTGAGAAATGAAACAGTATTAAGCATTAATGCACCTCATTATTTACAGAAAAGGAGAGTGGCCCCAGTGACCATCACAGGCCTATTCAACCATAAAATAACCAAGGACCACTCCTGGTCCCCCCTGATAAATTTAACTAAAAGGTAACATTTAGAAATTTTCTTATTTCAAAATTCTAGTAAAAACTTAGCCAAAGTTCAGCTGTCCCCTCTTATGACAGTCGTAAAAATCCTTCCAAACATAGTGCTACAGTAGTACACCCATCTTGTATGAGGTGGGAGGAACTGGCAGGGTGAAGAGAATGGGAAGACATATATATGTATATGCCAAAAATTTTTGCAGTAGAATTTTATAAGTTAAGCAGTTGTTGTAATTTGTTTAGGAGTAAATTTGAAACTATTTATAAAAACAAAATGGCCATTCAATTGGGCTTCATTCCATTCTAACATACATATCATCCAATTATACACAAAGCTACCCTGGTCTTCTCATAAGATAAAGCAGACAATCACGCACAGTATGTTTCAAATGTTATCAGAACTCACTCAAAAAGACTACAAATAAACTATTATAAAGCACTGACTTTAGTTCTCTACTTTTTGGAATTACATGGTTAAACAGATGTGTGGAATTATTTCAAAATTTTTATTCACTAAATATACATTTCAGATAAAATATAAATGTGCAAGCTGGGAAAACTGCAAACCAGTAAGAAATAAGGAAGATTTACATACTTAAAATTCTTGATCCAGTTCCTGGCTTCTACCCCATTTATAATTGAAATCACATTTAGTTGTATTGCAGGCGCTATTCTCTATCAGTCCTCTGATCTGCTGATCCTATTACACTTTGGGGGTCTTGTCTCCTGTTGGTGCTTGTGTATTACTTTCACCAGTATTAATGGGTGTCATGCATAGGCATCACAGGAAGACTGACCCCTTAGGGTATAGAAGGTCTGGTTGTTAATGAAAATTACAGCATGAGGAGGAGGAAGGTTACCTACTCAGAAAATGACAAATGAAATGCTGTTAAGAAGCTCCCAGCAATCCTTTCAAACAGATGTGAAAGACAAAGAAAAACAATAAGTCTTAGAGATCATAAGGGAAAGCCTGTTTCCTCATTAAACAATGTATTCATATTTAATATCAAGTGCTAAGTACCATGGTAATAAGCATTTTAGCAATAACTAAATACATAAACCAATTTCAGAAAATTATTATTTTTTCAAGGCATAATGTGGCATATTTCATCTATTGGGTATTCATTTTAAACACAATATGTGTCAGGTGAGAGATCACATGCTAAAGGAATAAACTGAATGGTGTTTAGGGTTTTTCTTTTTCAAAGTAATCTTGAATATTCAGGAAGACAAACTCAAATAACAAGCAGAACAAGCTAGGTTTACTGCTAACCAGAGTAGTAAAGAAGCAGGTGGGAGGAAGGGTCCCTAAATAATAAGACAACGGAAGATACAGATTGTCAGACTGACAATGGAGAAATGTCAAAATCTTGCAGAACAGTGCCATGGCAGTGATTTTCTTCTAATAATTATTTAGAGTTAGACTTATTTTTTGTGTATGAAAATCAAAATGCAGTAGTTCTGCACTGAAATTATGGTAAACTTTTGGTGGATTTACAATTAAGTCCCCTCCCAAATCACCTGATTTTCTGTTTTATACACACACTTCAAGACAAATGGATTTATTTTTAAGGCTTCTAAGAGTAAAGAGCTGTGGCGCTTCTCCCCTTCTCGCTGCACTCCCACCTCTCACCCCAAGAGGGCAGGATGTCTATAAAGGCTTGGTTTCACTGGCTTTTAAAATGTCTTAAGGTCAAATGGCAGACCTTCTGAGTCCTCTTACTGGCTAAACAATATGATTGGGAAAAAGTTAGGATGCCCCTATCATTCAGAATATGATTCAGAGTGGCCGTGATAAACTTACCTCTGTCTTAAAAATTCCAAAGGCACTGAGGAAGTGGTGGTGGGGGGGGGGGGGCGCACAGGAGGGGAAAGTAATATTTATGGAAAAAAAAAAACCTTGCCCGTTTTTTTTTTTTTTTACTGGTATAAACACTAAAAGATGGGAGGTT
This sequence comes from Petaurus breviceps papuanus, assembly GCF_028583685.1. NCBI lineage: Eukaryota > Metazoa > Chordata > Mammalia > Diprotodontia > Petauridae > Petaurus > Petaurus breviceps. The sequence goes on along the minus strand of NW_027187372.1, from coordinate 37,328,396 downwards.
TGTAATTCATTTTGGCCACCAGATTCCCACTTTCAGTCTAACACACTTAGTAGTATTATGGTTCTATGGGTTTGCTATTCCCCTCAAGCAAGACCAGATCATTAATAAAGCAGTACATAAAGAAAAATGGCCTAATCAAATTCTCACCTCTCTGTGACTGATAACTACTAGTTCACATCTAATAATCTTATTTGTCCCGGGGTCAGTAAGTAGAAGGGCCAGAGTCTTTCAGAAAGAAAAAAAAAACCTTCAGTGAGCATCTGTCCATGTGCATGCAAATTATGCAGCTTCTTTATGAGAGAAGGAAGCATGACCAGATTCAAAAAAGAAGGGAAAACAGAAGCTGAGGCAGTGTCTTATCTCTGTCATTTTTCTTTAGGGGAGGAAGGGGAGACCTGGGGTTCCTGAATGAACACATCATTTAAGATGAAGAACCCTAACAGAGAACAAGTCATGGAGGAGGCAGAGCTCAGATGTGAGCTGCCAGCAATGGTGGTATTTCTGGTGAAGAATCCAGAAGTGTCATATTCCATGGGGAATGTGATGACAATGAAGCTGGTGACAACAATCAAGACAAACACAAGAATGTGCTGCATGGGACAAGTATGTCAAAGTACCAAGCTTCTCATGCCATGGCTGCTCCCGAACATCTGCTTGTTTTGGATAGTGATGGCATGAGGCTGAGAATTACAGGAGTTGTTCATGTGGACCCAAATGCCTCGACTCTCACTGGCCACTAATTTGTCCATCACGTGACTGAAATCCTTTTAGGTTGTGCTGTTTTTTGTTTTATTAGCTTATTTCAGAGACTATTCAGCATAAAAGGGGAGTAGCCCTGAGCTGCTCAGGAAACCTCAGATCTTATTTTTTTACAGGGGACTTTAGAGATGGAAGAATGGGGCTCTTGAAATTAATCAGTAAATATGTAGTGAGCCCTTACTCTATGCCAAGAACTTTTGAAACAATGATGTACTAGATAAATACCTTGCCCTCAAAGCATTATTGAATTTTTAGAGTTGGGAAGAACTTTAAAGGTGGTATAGTCATTTTACAATTGAGTTGGGACTATGTAGCATATTTACTCAGGAAAAGGAAAACTTCTGAAGGCCTTCTCTATTGGTGAGAAATCCTTATTCAAATTTGTACAGCCTGCTAGAGTCTTAGACTGCTGATCTTGGCTTCCCTCAATCTCTTCATCCAATTCACTATTAAGAAAATTAACAGCTAAGTCCATCTTGAAATAAAGGAGCCACAGCTATACCAAAAACTTCTAAATGTTGAGGGCCCAGGCTCTTCACCCCTGAAGAAAAGGTAACAGTGCTTGGAAAAATTCAAGGTGTTATAAGATATTTGTTTTGTGTATATATCTATAGTTATGTGCCCAAAAAAGTAGTGTATATGAAAAAACAACTTCAATCTGGCTTAATAAATTTGATTTGAACCCAAGGATTGGTAAAGGATATTAGACTCCAAATCAAATGTTTCTACTGAGAAATCACATAAATGGGTATCAATGAAAGTGTTTAAAGGGGAAAATGGATCTGAGCATATTCTAACTCTTGGGGAACAGAGATGAGTTAGGTCAGCATTCTCACAACTGTTCTATAAGTATATGTGGAAAGAGGAAGAATTTCTCAGACCCAGAGCCTCGGCTTGACAACCATAACAATAAGAATACCCAGATGGCACAGAAGATAAGGGGCAGGAGGTCCTGCTACCATTTAATTTTTTTAAAAACACTATTATAAGTCTCTTACTTAAAAGGTCATCCTTGTTACCCTACAAGGTAAAAAAGGAATGATGTAGTTTGTTATGAAAATAGCTTTCAGAATGATTCTCCTGCTGTTTCTACAACATGAAAAATGTGACCTTGTCATGCAACTTGCTTTTTAGATAAATATCTTCTGAGGTCCTTTCTCTCCCTCATATTCATCATCTTAAAGGCAGCACAGTGAAGAAATATCTGAACAATAATCTAAAGGTAACTTTGAAGATTCATAAAACCACCATAATAGGATTTATTTATTAGTCTGGGGAATGTCTTGACAAAGGTTTATGTTAAATTAGGGCTGTTTTCCAAAGCATATAGGTACCCCAAATTAAATGCCCCTCATTTTTTTTACTACATCTTTCTCTCTCTCCTTTTTTTAAAGAAAGAAAAAAAAACCCCAATACAACTAAACCTAGTTGGAACACCTCATTCATTTAATATCACACATAAAACTCCTTTCATTAAAATGCTAGCCTAAGGTCACTGAAGCAATGTTATTCCTAGTCAGTAATTTTTTCTTTGTAGAGAAATTCAATTCTATCCTTCACACTTGGGCAATGAATTTTTTTTTGGAGGGTGAGGTAGGAGAGGGAAGGACAAAAATGCATATTCCAAGGACTCAAAGGGGAAAATGTCTATTTCTTCCATGTTTCTGGTTTCAGAGGCCTGCTTGAAATACAGGATTCTGCTGCCAGGCAGTTGGTCTTTTCTTGTGCACATGTTTTGCACATGCAGAAAAAGTTATATATGATGAGCGTAAGAATGTACCCTATAAAACATGAAAACAGAGAGATAGCCATTCCTATCACAGGCCCTTTAGGACACGGCCAATAGAGACTCTTTCTTATATACTAAAAGTTATCAACTCCCCACGTTCCCTGCTTAAATTCCCAATGTTGTTTAATAAAGATTGACTCGCTATTCTACAGGGAAGAAAATCTGATCTTGTAAATTTAATAAAAATATTAGACGCTTAAAAAGTGTCATGGAGAAAATCTATTTAAATACTACCTAACACATCTGCAATCCAAAACAGTACGAGTAAATTAAAGATAAAGTCTAATACTCTCATACCCCAGACTTCTAACTGTTTTATCCCTTACCTGTTTCCTGTCCATATACAGTGTTGATACCTGTGACACAGGGACCATTGGTGTCTTAGCTAAGAAACTTGACAATTCTCACTGTTGTCATTGTCCTTTTCATGGTTCTGTGTTTCTCTTTAATGTCTCCCTTTTTTTTTTTTGGTGGAAGGAAGTTCAATGGCAGAACTGAATGTCACATGTTTTATGCCCACATTTGGTACCTATGATTTTAGTGCCTTTCTTTTGATTGTAGTAAATTGCCAGGTTTTTAAAACTCATTTAATACAGTGCTTAACAACATACTTAGTCTTGTGCCCAGATACATTTCCTGGTGATGATGACAATGATGACAGCTGTCTTCAGTGTAGGTGATCTAGTTTAAGGATAGTGGTGGATGACAAAGAAAGGGAGAAGAGGAAAGGATTTTTAAAAAATCACAATTTTTAGTTATAATAACAGTTTTAGCTTGGAAAATGCCTGCACATAGACCACTTAGTCCATGTAATCATATGTCGACTGAAAGCAAAGACATTTTTGGCCCTTCTATTCATATACCCATGGAATGCAGTTGTAGAAAAGCCTTCTGGATATGACTGTTCTTACAGAATCTGAAATTCAGATCCACTAACTGTTTGATTAGATAAGTTCACGTATTTTTAGGGTCATGTTAATTTGCTTTTCTCAATTCTTCTTTCTTTGGACTGACGTTTCCAATTCTACTTCTGCTTCCTATATTGGAGGTGGATTACCTAGCAATCATTTTATTTCCAATTTACTAGAAATTCTGAATATTTATAAATGAGGGTCACAAGAATTTTATTTAAGTTCTAGAAGCTAGGTTCCAGAATCAAGTTTAGCCAAAGGTGCATTTCTAGTCTATTTAATTAGCTATCTACCTGGTGAATGCCCTGGGTGGGCTGGCATTTTAGCCATTATTTTAATACTATGAAATGTTAGTTATACCTGTTACTATGGTAGTATCTGAATGCCTACTATGTGGACTGTAATACAACATGCAAATAAAATTTCATGGAAAATATGAACAGCACTAAAAATTGAGGTCAAGCAAAAAGACTGTTGAGAGGCAAGAAGAATCTATATTGCACCAACGTTCTTTCCTGATTTGAAGTAACCTTCTGTTTCCTGGGCAGTAAGAAACCACTATGTTTTGGAGCTCATTTGGTTGATAAATAAAGGCTGTAATTACAGAAGCAGGAGCTCACATGCCACTTAATTGCCATATACGGCCTTTCTCATTTTATTACAAAACTTAGGGGTTTTAACAGAACAACAAGAAATTGGGTTTTCTTTCTCAAATTTCTAAACCCTTATCTATTGCCCACCAGTGGGCCCCTATTTGCTGTAATTACTAGGATATAAAAATTTGCCTTAAAGCTTCAAGAAAATTAAAGTACAAAAACCCCAGCAATCTCTGATATATTAAAACTAGTATAGTAAAAGGGGTCTCTTGAGTCCTATTTAAGCCTTTTTTCTAAGAGAAAAGACAATCTTTTAAAAGTAATTACTCCAAGAACCAATACTATTTTTGTCAATCCACAGAATAAGATATGTATTTTGCTGTGTGTGTGTGTGTGTATGTGTGTGTGAGTGTGTGTTTATTTGGAGAATCAAAGAAGCAGGTATAGAATGGTAGTAATCATTAATTAGGATCTAAACCAAAAGGTTATTCTGAGTTAAATAAGCAGAGAAGAAACAGAATTCACTAACTTGAACATTTCCAGAATTATGACACCCTCACTCTTAAAGAATCTAGAGTTATAACTTATTATCTTTCTGAGCACAGGGGAGTAGGGGCCTTATCTAACATTTTCAACTTCCTAGTTATTTTTTAGACCTGTAGGCTTCTGTTTAGAAGTTGTCTGGTATATCCTGAAACATATACACCTTTCTGAGTTTTGTCTGAAAAAAGGCAAATTTAACTAACAGCTGGCTAGTGGATTGCTCACTCAAAGGTAAGATAACAAGGAAATCTTGTGTTTGAGTAAGGCTTACTATGGTTACAAATAAGGCTGATACCTCTTTTTATTGGGGACATTCTAGTTAACATTAATATAATCAATCTTTTCAAAGCTAAATACTTACAATGTCAAAATCCTAGATGTGATTTCTAAGTAAAGATCCTTAATTCCTTTCAAAACCTCCTTGCACACTGCTGCTGATCTTGCTTAAATCACATACTATGTTGCATGATTCACATATGATTGTAGAGTAGACTAACTCATTTATAAAAATCCTGGAAAAAGCTGATTGCTCTAATGAAATAATGAATTTTCCCATTAATGAAACGACATAATATGCATTAATAAACTTCAGTTTAACCTAATAATAATTTTTATTATAATTCATATGGATGAATGTATTGAACTGGCATTTCTAAACTGTTAACTTAATTGAACTAAAAGGTAATCAAGGTTTACTGAATTTGGGGATTACTTTTACAATCCTTCTATAAACTCAAATTCAAATTATATTTTCTATGAGGATGTTTTGCTATTATATGTTTGTACATTAGAGTACAGTGTGAATCTCTTGAAAACCACATACTACTTTTCAGTAATTGGTAAACAAGTAATTATTTGTTCTATTTGGCCCAGAAAGGAGAAAGGGTGAAGGAAAAGAATTGTGTACATATATAAAATTGATGATATTTATGAGCAAAGTTATAGACAGCAAATACAAAGCAAAATAGGACAATACTTAATGCTACTTCCAACCAAAGTTGCTAGATTTTAAAAAAATCAACCCAAATGAAACTAATTTGTCATTTAAAAAATTAGCACATAATATACAACTTTACATAGTCCAGAGAAAAAAAGATCTTATGACATTGTTCTGAGGAATCCTTATGTTTATAAAAATTGAAGGCCTAATTTTGCAAATACAGCTTTCTCAAGTTGTATGAGCAAATTTAACATACATGAAAGGCACAGGATGATATTACGTTGAAGAACGTATTTGTAAAGTTCATAAAAATTAGTCACATCACTAGAAGCATCAGAAGGAGTCTCAGAAGTGTCTTTAACATGAGGTCCTGACTGAATCTGAGACAGGGATAGTCTTTGTATCACAGGTTTAGTATCTGAGGGTAAGACTGGACACTTAGAGAGCAGCTTCTTTCTTAATATGAATACTTATTTTGCTAAAAACAATTGTTTGTTACTAAATGCTAGTACCAGACAGTTAAAACTTCTTCAAACTGGATTTTTTTTTTTAGCAGCTAACTTACTATACTTCATTGTTTTAAAAATATATTCTTCACAATACTGGCATTTAAAATAAATTAATATCAATTATTGAAAGAGTTTTAAAAGTCAAGTCCTGCTCTATGAGCTTCCTATGTTGGAATACATGAATATAGGAAGTGCTTTCAACAGAAAGTTACATAATTCTACAGTACAACCTGTCTAAGAAGGCTTGCAAGGGACCAGTACAGTGACTTGGTCTCTTTGGGTTAAGCAGAAGCATAGGCAAGGGGAAAAATGACTTGGGTCCAAGTGGAGCTTGTCCCCACGACATGCTGAAGAAATGTCTTCTTTTTGTGAAAGTATACCTGCTTCCACTTAGATTTAATGCTACTGAAATGTTTAACAGAGAAATGAAGCATAATAACCTATGCAAAGAGAAAAAAAATGAAATTAAATGATTTTTCAATGAGATTAAATTTTTACTATTAGAATTGACTTAGGTTCCTTTCAAATTGACCACAAATTTCTCGTCACTAACACTGGGTGTTGGCTGGTCAAAAAATATTTTATGGAGAACCTCTAGAACAGTGCCAATATTCTTACAGTACTGAAACCAAAATTCTCCATTTTTTGTAATTGAAAATTCTTGTTTTTAATGAAATAGCTAGCTCTTTAGTAGCTTAAGTGAAATTACTGTAAAAACCAACATCATATGATTAAACCTCTGGAGAATTGTTAGTTTGACCATGATCATGTAAGTTTCTCTATTCCATGATAATTTCCACCAGAGATATGGAAAATCAATGAAGAGATGATGTATTAGCTGTTCTGTTCCATAGCACTTAGTGCATGTCTTAAGGTGGAATGTTGACTCTGATACTTCAAGTGAACTGCTCTCCTGGTAGTGGCTAAGTAAAAATAATGTTTTTGGAGCCAGAAACAAGGCTGTATTTGAGTCGTAGTTGCCCTTTGCTCTGTCCATTATGACTCTAATAATGAGTGCCATCTACATACTTGCTGTCCTTTGGATTCCTTCATTTCAGTCCAGTGATTGAGTTCCTCTTCTCCTGAGCTGTTGAGACCTAGAGAAATCCAGCCTATCATCTCTTTTCGTTTCATGCTGCGTTTGTTATACACGGACAGTATAAGGGTCACATCTGAAAGTTGAAACAGTGCCACTTGAAAAACAAAGGTTTCCTTGTATATGGGATTTGGTTGTCCTCTGCGGATAGATGTCTTGCATTTGGACATCTCTTGACCCATGGAATTCAGAAGAGTTAACTTAACATATGTATCTATAGGGGGAAAAAACCACAAACAACATTTTGGAAAATAAACTCAAAAAAGAAATTTTAAGATTTGCTAAGATTGTTATGTATTAGCATTCTTTAAGGATATGGCGTATACCATGTTAACTGAAGAAAGTTCAATCAGTTCTACTTTAATACAATTATTGTATAGTGTGAATATAAAGTAAAGAGGAAACTAAGTAGGTAAAATAGTTTTGGTGCAATGATGACATAACCTCAGCATTTCTACATGGTAACAGTGGTGGCCTAAGTTAGAAATTTTGCTTAAAGGTATACCTCATAATCCTTTCTCCTCCCTCACATTCCCGCCACCACCCCTGCCATCTTCACCACCCCCATTTTGCTTTACTAAGCAGGGTTTCATAGCATTATTAAACATTTAGCAAGCTCCAATTAGCCACAACACTATAAAGCATTCCACTGTGCTTTTAGAGAATAAGAATAAATGAACAAGTGGGGATGAAGGCAACTGATGAAAAGGAGAAGAGGAACACATAAGTGCAAAGGAGACATCAAAACAGCTTAGGATGAAATGCCAAAAAAATCTCTGCATGGATGTGGTTTTTTTTTAGTATTTTTTACAAAACATTTAAAGACCAAAATGAAGCCAAATGCATTAGGTGTTCAAAGTTTAGAAAACCAAGTAAAATGTTTTCTTCCCTATTTTCATGCAAGAGTACATTTAATGTGCTTTTTGGGGGAAATAAAATAAATGCTATTGGATTTTTTCACAAATGAATGTGAAATTTTGAGATGTCAGATAATATTTTTATGAAATATAAAAAATTGATGCAATGTATAGTGTATAAAATGAATTTTACTTATGCATTGCTTTCTACTATTTGGATGATAAATCTTCTCCTTAAAACTTTGTATTTTCTAGTTCTTTTGACCCATGCAAATGGTATATAGCATATTGTTCCATCACATATATCTATATATTTCCTAATAAAATTTAAATTAACATGAAAGAAAATTGACATGCTTCTTAACAAAAATGTCAAACTTTATTTCTGCTGTATGAATCAAAATAAAGTTATTGGAACACTAACATTATTTACAAACTTTGAAAAAAGAAACTCTCTTCATATATTTGTTAACCTTGTAGGTGCTCTGAATACCATCATCCATAATCAGAGATAAGTCTACAGTTAGTTGTACTTAAGAGTACCACAGATAATAAATGTGCATTTTCTGTAAACCAACATGGTGGACAGCTTCACTGCTGCAAATTTTAGGGTTTGCTTTTTTTTTTTGCATGAAAAGACAACATCCAATTAGCCTCTACAGGAACTCACCTCGGATTATATAAACCTGTCCACCTATCAAGTGTTTTAGACAACAGAACAGTCCATCTGACAACAGGGGGTGGAAAGCAGTAAAAGAAATAATGACCAGATGTCAATTGTTGGGTGAGAGAGGGTCAAAGGTTAAAGTTAAAGAGGAAACACTGTTTACTGGAGTGGAAGAACACAAAGTTTTAGCAGTTTAGTTCAGATAGAGGATTGAACGAAAGGGCTGTTGGGTAAATTTCATGGAATGAAAAAATTTTAAAGGTCATTGTGTAATCTTTAGCAAAAAATTACACTGTTTTAAAAGGGACATCTTTGTAACAATATCTACTTGGTCTAAAGCACATTGAACATAGAAAAAATCATGCAAATGATCAGGCTATAAAAGACTGAAGAAGGGTAATATAGAGTACTTTTTTATTATTTTATTGAATTTAACTTTATTCATGCAATATCTAGCATAAAAATACTGACATTATATAAAATATAATTAAATTGTTTGAAATGAAAATGATTCAAAGTTAAACATCAACTCTAATATGACTTTTTCTCTTAATGCTAATATTGTTATTTTGGATGTAATTTAATCATTCCAAACATAATTTAATCTAAAGCTTAGACCTAATTATTTATGGAGTGACTATACATTTTTGGAAATTGTAGAGAATATACTAAGAAAAAACAAGTCTTTTAGTTAATTTATAATCCATATCTATATAATTTTTAAAAATGACAAATCACATTATTTAGCTTAACCAGTATGTCAGTTATCATCATCAATCAATTTTAATACTATTGGTCTAATTCTAAAATAATAGTAATGTAACAAATTTCTTAACCTGAAAACTCTATCCACTCTTAATTTTGCAAGTTTCTATTAATGATTAAGCAGAGACTTTGACTGTTTTCTTCAATAAATTCAAAGTGTAATCAATTTTTGAATATTTAAGGAGTTATAATCTATTTTGTGTATTAGACAAGCTAGCTACTTCTGTTTCTCTCTTGGTCCCTTGATATTAGGCCAATGCATAGATCATGAGTGTTAAGGCCAAAGAGTGGTTAGAGGAAGAATAGGAGAGTCAGTCCACATGGGTTTATTCTGCTGCAGTATAGCACAGCTAATTAAGAATTTATTTGTCAAAGACATTCAACTGTAAACTAAAATAAAGATTTCATTTACCCATGCTTTCTCCCAAATTATATTAACATCAGTAATTAAGGATTAACTACAATATGTAGTATTTACTCATGTAATTTCCTCCCTGTTCCTTGATATTTTCCCTGCAAAATATGAAGGGTAAAAAAGAGTAAAAGAAAAAGATATTAATGAAAGCAGCTTTGTTCTTAACATTAATGCTGACAAAACCTCATTCATCTTTAAGATTTTTTCATTCCCATTTATTAATGAATAGTAAAATTCATGATTATACCATAAGTTGTTGCACAGTTAACTGGAATCTATATTAAATATTTATTTAAATGATTGAAGGGTTTTGATTACATTTGAAGGATTTTCTTTTAAGTTTTAGTTAGAGGTTTTGACACATTTGGGCCAAGGGAAGAATGACCAGTAAGCGTCTTAAGCCCTAGTTCAGTGCTTATGACTTTCAGCAGAGTTAGAAATGTACTTATAAGATCAGAAGCCCTTCCCTCCCAGTATCTCAGCCTAGGGAAGTTAGATAGGGAAATACAGAAAAAGGTAGTGAGGAAGGTAGGGCAGTGAGGCAGGGACAGAGGCAGGGGCAGAGGCAGAGGAATACTACCAACTAGTATCAATAGCTGACTGCTTTAACTTATCTGCCCTGGCAAGGATAAAGAACATGTACCTTAGAGAAGTTTCTGCTGGCAGCTATTTAAGAGTAGAAAAAAATGTAAAATCAAGGAGAATTACCTGGGGAAAATAATCTCTTCTCAAAATGTAGTAGTAAAAAAACATACAGAGAAAATACATGAGTAAATACTATAGCTCACAGTAGTACACTCAGAGAAACACAAGGACATCAGCCTTTTATGTAAGAACAATAGTTTTATGTAGTTCGATTAGTTATTAAATACTTTAAAAATGCTTTACTTTTTTCCTTTCTGGCATTAATAGTTAAAACATTATGATAAAGCTAATTTATTCAAGTCACCATAAAAAATTAAAAGTCTTGTCAACTCATAACTAATATTTTGGATTTCAGATTTATTTCCCAAATGATTTGAAATAGAAAACATGAAACAGATTAGTTGATGATTGTACCATTTAATTTTTATTGGGTAGGTCTAAATGATAGGATTGAAGTCCCCACCACTGAGAATCCCACAAGTATAAAAAGTATTAGGATTAAAAAATTAAAAAACAAGATTTTCACTCACTGGGTGGTCTGTTTGCTGCCAAGTTTTTGAAGTGACTGCCTTTTATCACTTCTGCTGATAATCTGCCAGTTGTGGCATTATAAAGCAGGCCAATGAGGATTTCTGGAGTTGAGCCATGTTCTAGAGACTGACAAGAGGATGTACTTTCACTACAGGACATTTCTGACATGCTCATCTGGGAACCACAGCCCTGGAATCACAAAGAAAACTTTTAGAAGGATTTTTTGGAAAAGGCAAGTAAAGGGATACATTGTTAATACTGGACTTGCTGGAATTATATAGGTAACTCTCAAGAACAAGCTGTTATAAGGACAATTTTCATATCACCAGGCTAGAAAAGAGATTACCCACATGTAATTGTTTCTGGTTGTCTTTTGGTTTGTATAAAAGCTGGAGTAAGTAAAAAGAAGTAAAAAGGAGAGAATTAAAGATTCATTAAATTCTCTCTCACACACACATATGGTGTTTGCCTTGCATATGGTAGGTCATCAATGCTTATTAACTTGACTAAGTGACTGAAATCAGAGTCTAAATCTACAGGATGATTCCTTTGCATCCTGGGTGGTATACTTATAGACAATATAATACTGTGATTATATACTTTTACATGTTCTCTGAGTTATAAACTTATTAATATGCAAAGTTTCATTGAGGTAAAACATAACATTCATGTACTCATTGATTCTGAGGTAGTACATTTAAATGAGCATATCATGTGACAAAAATATCTCTTAGAATCTTGTACTTTAATTTGATTTTTGCAGCCCCCGGTGAAATAAAATTTAACCAAATGAATGAAAAATATCAAATGCTTTATCCCAATCTTCTGAAGCTAAAGGATCAATAGTTATAAAGAATTTAGTACTTCTAAGTCGACATCTATTGTTACTTACCCCTGCATACCAAACAATACCTAATTGGTAATTGAATTAATCTACTGGATTCATTTTAATAAAATTGTAAATATATGTTCTTCAACCTTAATCCTCACTCATAGACCAGAAAACCAAAAGTTTTACTATGAATCTCACCAAGCAATGTGCAAAATATCGTATATTTTATATTCCCAAACCACTGACCAACAGGAGATACTTTTGTCACTGTGGCCTGATATACATTTATAAATGTAAAAAAAAAATGGAGGACATATTTCAATTAGCGTATTTCATCACATATATTTTAGAGTAAAATGTACGTTCTATATTTTATGTGTTTTCTATGTGAGGCAGCATCTGTTAGAGTATTATGAAATCTATTTTTCACAACATAGTGCTTCCAATTTAAAGTTTATTAACCTGGAGTCAGATAATAGACAAATAATAGTTTACATTTAATAAGTATTTCTAGTTTACAAAGAACTTTCTGCAAACCTAGAAAGACTTGCTTGAGCTGATGCTGAGTGAAGTGAGCAGGACCAGAACACTGTACATAGTAACAGCAACACTGTTCCATGACTGACTTTGTTAGATTTAGCTCTTCTGAGTAATGCAATGATCTAAGACAATTCCAAAAGACTCATGATAGAAAATGTTATCCACATCCAGAGAAAGAACTGAATGCAGATGGAAGCATACTATTTATCTCTTTCTTTTGTTGCTTTTTGTTTTTTCTTTCTCATGGTTCTTCCCTTTTTTTTTTTTTTTTTAAAGCAATTGGGGTTAAGTAACTTGCTCAAGGTTACACGGCCAGTTTTGTGTGTGTATGTGTGTGTGGGGGGAGGTATGGGTGTGGGTGTGAAGTATTTGAGTCCTCCTGACTCTGGGGCCGGTGCTCCTACTCACTGTGCCACCTGGCCACCCCTTCCCTCTTGTTTTGATTCTTCTTTTACAACATCACTAATGTAGAAATATGTTTAAGATGATCAATCATACATGTATAGCCTATATGAGATTGCATATCGTATTGAGAAGGGGGAATGGAGAGGAGGGGGGGAAGATTAAGAACTTGATATCTTACAAAACTAAAAATTAATTAATTGATTAAAAAGAAACTCTCCTCCCAACTGTGAGAGGCAATTATTATCATTATTATTTTACAGATCAGGAAACTGAGTCTCAGAGGGGATGAATAATAACTAGTAAGTAGAAGAGATCATTAAGTGGCAAGGTTTTCTCGCTCCCATGGAATGTTTTACACTGTTTATTCTCAATATTTTTGCATTGATACCTTGTATTTTAGCAATATGATGATCTTTGAAGAGAGTTATGAGAAAGGCTTTGGGAATTTAAAAGAAAGATGGCTGATTCCTGTTTCCATTTGACTAGCAAATGGAGAAATTTTACTTCTTTTCCTTCCACTGTCCACCTCCAAAAGCAATAAGGTCCTGAGGGATCTCAAGCTCCTTGGAAGTCTAGCAGGATTTGTGAAAATGAATGGCTAAAAAGTGTCATTCTAACAGGTTTCATTCTGTTTCAGCCATTGGGGAAAAAAAAAAGAATTAAACTGGATCACCTGACTTTTCCAGAACAGTCAAAGTAACTATCTACCCATGAGTGGCATACGGGTAGAAATCTCATCGACTACAACAAAAGCTACATAGAAATAGCTATAGAAATAGGATGATTGTAGTAAAAACAAATTAAATATGGATACTGTATACTCAAGTGGTTTCTTTCCTCAGAATATTCCTCAGGGCATGCTGCTCAATTCAGTGTATATCCAGAGATCTCCACCCACTCTCTCTGCAGCTCCCATCATTAATTTATAACTGGGGCTTGCCTAGGTAGCAGTAGCTGCTGGTGATTAGCCCACCTCAAACAAATTCCAGTCATTACTAGGTCTACTTAAAGGAGCAGTCCTACAGGCAAATAACAGTAAAAGTATCACTTCTTCCTAGGCCTACCCAACATAGTATCCTATTCCTTTCTAGCATTTTCCCTCAAGGGTGAAGGGTTATAAGACATTCTATGAAGGTAGAAAAAAAATATTTTTTTCTTTCTTTAGGAGAAAGCAAAGAATAAACTGCATATATTGTCTCACCACGTTAGAATTAATTATGCCCATCACATTTCTTTAAGTAATGCCAATATGTCAAAAATTAAATAAGTTTAAAAATACAGTAACAAAACCATGAACTCCACATGAATAAAAACTGGCTCAAACAAAAGGCACAATAAAACTTTTTTCTTTTAAATCAAGTATAGATCCTGTACTGTTACTTCTTTTACATTATATACATAAAGTGATTTCAATTTGCCTATATATCACTCATATTTAACAGTTCCTTTGTGAGGGAGTTAAATGCACACTGCTAATGACTGTAAATTTTAAGATTTCAACATTAAGTGAGTTTATTTCCACTGTTTCTAAAAGGTATTTTGGATTTAACTTTATTTGATTCATACACACAACCTGCCCCTTATGCTTTTCTGAGGATGAGGTGGGGTGGAGGGGATGGTGAATAATGATGAAGTTTAAAAAAGAAGGCTGATTCCCACTCCCATGCCGGAGCTGCCACCATGAGTGAGCTTTACTTCCTGGAATGGTGCCTCTTCCTCAGGGCCTTCTCCAGGCCCCAGGGGAGTGAACATTTGGAAGCTTGGCATGGTGAAGATAGCTGGAGGCAGCGGCTGTATGAATCTTAGTAGCAGGAGCAGCCATTAGCGGCAGGCCCAGAGAAACCCTGAAAAACCCAGGGGAAGAAAACCTTGCAGAGGGCTGAGCCTTGCTCTAGTTAAGGCCGGAATAGGCAGCTTGACCTTGACTTGGACAAGAGCTGCGGGCAGCAGCTAGCTCCTTTGGTCTGTGCTCTCTTCCCCTTGGCTTTGGACAAAACTTTCACTCTTAAATCATGTGACTTTGAGGCCTGGGCTGGAGCTCACTCCCACTAATTTCATGTTCTGTAGCTTCCTTGTGTTGGACTTAAAGGTGCAAGGTCACCTCCTTGGGATAAGAAAGGAAAAGGGACTTTGGTGGAAGGGTAGTCAGAGAGAACCCAGAGATTGGTGGTAGATCTGAAACCCATTTCTTTACTATCATCTCTGTGACTGTGTGAATCACTGCACCTCTGAGGCCTAGTACTAGGCCTCATTTTCCTCATATGTAAAATGAGAGATCTGTACTAGCTGCCCTCAAATGTCTCTTTCAGTTTTATACCTATAATCCATGATCCCACTGTATGAATCAAGTTAATGGAGGAAAGAGGTGTATTGTGGGAAACCTATACTTGTTTTTCAGCTCAGCACGTTAAAATGGACAATTTTAACAGCTCTGATTTAATACTATAGACTGAGGGACAATATGTATTACATAATGACAATACTACTATGTAAGGGAGTGGTGGGGTTCATTAAGATCCCTATTCTTTTGACCAACTATTTTCTCTTGGTAGAAGGGCACATAGGAATGTCTACAGAGATTGAAAAATGACATCATAATGACATTGAAAAGAATTATCAAAGAATTGGGGGGTTGTAAGGTAACTCATCACAAGGGTCTGTTGTTCTGTTGTTTCCAACTCTTCATGACCCCATTTCGGGACTTCTTGGCAAAGATATTGGAGTGATTTGCCCTTTCCTTCTTCCTCATTTTATGGATGAGGGAACTGAGACAAATTGGTTAATTGACTTGCTCAGGGTCACAAAGCTAGTAAAGTGTCTGAGGTCACATTTGAACTCATGAAGAGGAGTCTTCCTGACTCCAGGTCCAGACTTCTTTAGGGAAATTACCTGATCAATACTCTACACCTAATCTATTGGATGATTAAAATATCGGATCATTACAATAAATTGATAGCAGGGGACAGTACCTGGGAGTTAATAGCGAAAAAAAACCCCTTTTATTAAGTACCCACTAAGTACCAAACATTGTGCTTACACTGGGGATACAAAGAAAGGAGCAAGACTGTTTTTGCTCTCAAGAAACTCAGAATCTAATGGGAGAACACATAGAAAGAAACTAAAAAGGGTAGGTTGGGGGTTGGCGATTGGGGTTGTGAGGGAGGTTTGTACCCAGCACAGAGGTATGATAAAGTACTTGCAGTCAGGGTGGAAAATGATCTGAGTTGTTGTGATTTCATCTTGCAGGATGATGGAGATCATAAAGTCTAGGAGAACAGCTGGTTAGGAAATGCTAAGGTGAATGCCTTGGGTACTCTCCTCAAATGGAGGATCTGGGTGGAGTTCCTGATGTCCACCCTCACACCCTTTAGAGGTCTTCATGAGCAAAGAGCATCTGACAGTAAAGAGGCTGAAGGAAGTTGTTAAGAAAGAGATGAAAGTTGTGGACAAGACAAATTAAATGTATCACTGTCTTAAGCCAGAGTTTGGAAGTTTCTCTGGGATAGTACCAGATTCTTTCAGTAAACAAAAATGGGAAGTCTGGGTCAACAAGTGATAGAATCACTACAGAACTGGTAGCCTCTGAATTTGAATTAGAGAAGATAAATAGCTTTAAAGAATGCTTCAGTGGGTTAGCTTTTGGATTTGCACAGGGTATGAAGGTACCTTCTCTGGAACAGAGCATCTAGGTGGTACAGTGGATAGAGAGCACCAAGCCTGGAGTCAGAAAGACTCATCTTGCTGAGTTCAAATTTGGCTCCATATACTTATTAGCTGCCCGACCCTTGGCAAGTCACTTAACCCTATTGCCTTAGTTTTTTCATCTATAAAATGAGCTGGAGAAGGAAATGGCAAACCAAGAAAACCTTCAATGGGGTCACAAAGTGTGGGACAGGACTGAACGATAACAACAAAAGTCTAGAATTACAATGCAAAAACTATTTGCAAAAATTAGAGGTAAATTTTGGGTGTCAGTAAAATGTCATGATAACTATATGGTTTCCTTGTTAAGACTACTATTTATAATTACCTAGGAAAGAACTCCTTATATAATAAAATATGCTTGGAAAACTGGAGACTAGTCTGGAAAAAATTATGCTTAGATCAACACCTTATACCATATTCTACAATGAATTCAAAATGGATGTGGATATTAAATAACATGCAGATATTAAAGACTATATCACAAAAACTTTAAAAGAGAAGCAGATCCTTTTCAGGGGTGTGGAACCTGTGGCCCTCTAGGTCCTCAAGTGTGACCCTTTGACTAAATACAAACTTCACAGAACAAATGGGGATGTGTGAAGTTTGGATTCAGTCAAAAGGCGGTGCTTGAGGACTTAAGAGTGCCACATGTGGCCTTGAGGCCACAGGTTCCCCACTGCTGCATAGCTATGGGAAGGTGATGAATTCTTAACAAAAATAAGAAGAAAGGGAATTATAAAAGGTAAAATAAATCATTTTGATTGCATGAAACTGAAACTTTTGCACGAATAAAATTAACCCTCCCTAGGATAAGAGGTTTGATGTCCAAAATGTATAGACAACTAACAAAAATATATGACCAAAAGCCATTCCCCAATAGAAAAGTGGTCAATAGGGGCAGCTAGGTGGCACAGTAAATAGAGCACTGGCCCTGGAGTCAGGAGGACCTGAGTTCAAATCCAGCCTCAGATACTTAACACTTACATGCTGTGTGACCTTGGGCAAGTCACTTAACCGCAATTGCCCTGCCCTCCCCCTCCAAAAAAAAAAAAGAGAAAAGTGGTCAACATATGAACAAACATATAAACAAATGATTCTCAAAAGAATAACTAAATAATTAACCACCATATGAAAGAATGTCTCAAATCTCTAATAAGAGAAATGCAAATAAAAATAAGCCCCAAGTTTTACTTCACACTTAGAAAATTGACAAAGATGACAAAATATGGGAATAATCAATGTTGAAAGGGTTGTAGAAAGATGGGCACACTAATGCATTATTGGTGAAGCTATGAATTGGTGCAACAATTCTGGAAAGCAATTTGGAAATATGCAGAGAAAGTGACTAAAACATCTCTTTTGAGGCAGAAATTTCACAGCTAGGTACATACTCAAAGAAGGCAAATGACAATGAGAAAGGTTCCATGATACACCAAAAGATTTATAGTAGTATTTTTTGTGGTAGCATGGCTAAACAAATTGTGGTCCATAAACAAATGAAACTTTATTAGCTAAACAAATAATGGTCTATGATCTAATAGCACTTTTACTGTGCAGTAAGAAACAATATATTTAAATGGAGAAGCTTGGAAAGACTTAAATAAACAGATGCAAAATGAACTAAGCTGAACGAGGAAAACAAAATATACAAAAACTATAACTGTAAATGGAAAGAAAAACAATAATATAACAATTGAAGCTTAATACTGCAAAATTATAATGACAATGCTTAGCCTCAAAGATAACACATGAAAAGCCATCTTCCCCCCACTCCTTTGCAGAAATGAGGGACCATGCATGTGGCATATTACATACAATGGCAGACTTCTTTGATATGAAGTTTAGTTTTGCGGAACTATTTTTCCCCCTTTCCCCTTGTTTTCTTACTTTAAGGATGGCTCTCTGTGAGCTGGAGAAGGGAAATATACATACATACATACATACATACACACATATGTGTATATGAAAACAAAAGAGGTCAATAAAAATTTATTTTTAAAAAGTATGCAAGCTACTTGAGAATAGCTATTGTTTCATCCTCTGTATCTGTATCCCTAGCACCTAGCACAGTTCCAGGTACATAATAGGAATTTAATAAATGTTTACCAAGTGAAGTCACAGGTAACAGAAGCAAAGAAAGCTATTTTATCTTATAAAAGGGAACACAGTGGGAACAAAAGCTAAAATGCTTAACCATGTTATAAATTTAAATTTTGGGGCCCCAACAAGAATTTTGTAGAGATCTCCTTCAGAGGCCATCCTCTAAGTCACCAAAAACCAGAATCTCTTGGATAATAATTGTATCTGCCCAATTTAGTTATATTTCAAAAGAGCAACATTTTCCTTTGATTGAACCTTGGCCTTTAAAGTTCTGAACAAAATTATTTTAAACTGTTTTAAATATAAATGGAAAGATTTCTTAGTAGTTTTTTTTACTAGAAAATATATAGAATAATTACAAATTCTAAACACTTAGTATCTTCAAAAATATCCTCTAAGTTATTGATTAGTCTTTATTGTCTACTGAACAATGGTGATATCCTTTTATTCCTAACATAGTTGTCATTATCAGTTAAATTTTCTTAAAATAAAGTGCTGCCCCCTGGTGACCCTAGTTTCTCTTGTATATAACATATGATAGTTCTGAGAGGTTATAGTCCATTGTTTAATATTAAAGTTAGGGACACCTATATCTCAGACTAGAAAAATGAAGCACTTAATGGCATACAATGTAAAAGTGAGTTTCTATTCATTATGTAAAATTACTTGTGATTCCTGAGTACTATACAAGATAGCAAGCAGATGGAACAAAAGAATTAAATGCTTTACTCCTCAATGTTCAATATTTGCTGAATTTGGATATTTTGTTTAAAATTTTCATTACATCCCCCTAGTCACTATGGCTTAAAGTGTTGCTGACACCTTGTGGAAGATTTTGAAAAAAAATTTGTTCAAATTCCATTTTTAATAAATCTCTTTTAATTTTTTTGCAATGCAGGAAATCTTCATAAAATTGGATGGTTTTAAAAATCACCTTAATGATCTTGCATTTCCTAAATTCAACTTGAATTTATACTCTTATTTGAAATATGCTACTTAATAAAAATAAAATTTCTCTCATGTAAACAAAATCATCAGGGTAGTCAAATGAGGAAAGCACATTTATTAGCTAAACAAATTGTGGTCTATGATTGAATAAGACTTTTACTGTGCTGTAAGAAACAATATACTTAAATGGAGAAGCACAGAAAGACTTAAATAAATAGATGCAAAATGAACTAAGCTGAAACAGGAAAACAAATTATACAAAAACCATAACAGTAAATGGAAAGAAAAACAATAATACAGTAATTGAAATTTACTACTGCAAAATTATAATGACAATGCTTAGCCTCAAAGATAATACATGAAAAGCCATCTTCCCCCCATTCCTTTGCAGAAGTGAGGGACAGCATGCATATGGGGTACTGCATACAATGACAGATTTCTTTGCTATGATGTCAAATGTGCTTCCAACTACTTACTGGACATGTGTAGCATGCTACCTTAACTTTATCTCAAATTCAATATATTCAAAATCAAATTTATAACTTCCCCCTCAACACTAGCATCAATTCCTGTCTCCCCATCCCTTATCAATGTATCTCAATTATTTTAACATCCAGGCTTGAAATTTTGTAGTTGTCTTTGATAAAACTCTCTTTAGCCCCAAGATCCAATCTGGCATGAGTGTCTGTCATTTTTTCCTTGAAAATGTATCCTGGATTTTCTATTTCCCCTCTCATCACAATAGTCCAAGTCCTGATTACTTCACAGCTAGAATACTACAATAATCTCCTACCTGGTCTCCCTGACTCCAGTCTCTTATTCTTCCAATCCATGCTCCATAGTGTTGCCTGATTAGTCTTTCTTCTACTTTTGGCATGTTATTTCCTATTTCCCCATTAAAGCATTTTAATAGGCTTTCTATTTCCCAATGTACCAAGTTTAATTTTTTTCAATGATGTGTTTTTCAAGTCCTTTCTATGATTTGTCTGTACTTACTTAACATTATTTTTTTTTACTAACCCCCTCACTTAAATTAGTTTTCTCAATGTCAGACAAAAAACTTTCTGAATAATCCTGTCTTTGTTGATATTTCTTTTTGCTTCAATGTTTTCCTCCTCCTTTTCTGGACTATGCTCCCCATCCTTCAAGACCACTTCAATCTCTACCTTCTCAGAATATCTTCTCTGATGAGTCCATTTCTGATTGAGCATCCCTTTCTCTGAATTCTGAGAATACTTGTAATCTGTACCAAAGTGAGGATTTAGCAAACTTATTTTTAGTGGTGGTTGTTCATGAAGCAATGAAAAACTTCAAACAAACTACATTAAAAACACATGAGATTTGGAGTTCGAAGACCTGAGTTTGAATCCCCTGGTTCTACTACTTACTGCCTATGTTACCAAAGCAATTATTTAAATTTTCTGGGCCTCCATTACCTGTCTGTACAATGGAGTGGTTGGATTAAATAATCACTGTTTCCTTCCTGCTCCAAATTCTATATGTGCACACATAACCCTACAAAAGGAATCCACGTGCTTCCAGATCATCAAGCATGTCATTTTCTAGTAAAGTTTTAAAAAATCATTCATTCTACTGTGTTTGAAACAAGTCTAGAATATAGTATCTGAGGTTTGTTAGAAAAATGATTCAGAACAAAGATAAAAAAAAACCACTTTAAAAAGCAAAGTCAGTCCTTTGCCCCACCAAACAATCTTATGAATTGAGCCAAAAATGTGAGGTAGGAAAGAGGAATGAGTAAATTGGTTCTTTTTTTGTCTTTATTAATTTGTTTACTTTTAGTTTACAAAATTCAATTCCACAATTCCTTGAGTTTCAAATTTTCTCTCCCTCCCTCCCCTCCATAATGGTATACAATCAAGTATAGGATCTGCAAATACTTTCACATTAGACATTAATCAGGTTATAAGGATGGATTGTATCAGATGGAATGAAAAATGGTAACGAGGAAACAAAACCAAACAAGAAAAAGATCAGATAGTTTGCTTCAATCTGGATTCATACTTAGTTCTTTCTAGTTCTTTCTCAGGATGTCTACATCTCTCTCCATCATGAGTCTTTTGGGATTGACTTATATCACTGCATTGCTGAGAAGAGTCCAGTCTATCAAAGTTGGTCATCACACATTTGTTGTGTCTGTAATTGTGTACAAATTTCTCCTGGCTCTACTCTTCTCACTCAGCATCAGTTCGTATAAACATCCATCTGCTTCTTATAGCACAATAGTATTTAAATTGGTTATTTTTAAGTCAGTTTAGGTATAGAAGGTAAAATGAGGGTATAGAGGTTTTAGGTCTTACATAAGAACATGTAAAAAAAGGAGAACTAAATAAAAATTAATGTATTTCCTATGGACAACTTTTACACTAAGGCTGGGTTCTAAGAGTTGAAAACCTCTAGTTTTTAGGTATTCTGTGGGTCTACATTTCTAAAACTATAGCTTATGAGCCCCCACCAGTATGTTTATCATTAGTAGTCAGCAAGTAGACACAACTGACTCAAAGCAAAAGCTTTAATGAGATTTAATGAGATTTAGGAGCAATAGCTACAAAATATACCCCACATATATCCTGGACACACACTCCCACAACTCCAAACAATATCAATGGGAACTATGGGTTCATCCTGAGAATACCAGTAGAGTACCAAACTCAGGGAATATGTGAAGCCAAAGCAACTCATGCTTTTGGCACTGTACTCATGATGGCCTCATACTACAACTGCCAGGCATATTTTTTCTGGGCATGTCATTTGAATCCTGGGTCTATCTCCTTCTGGATGGGTTGTCTTCTTCTGAACGAGTAGTTCCACTGCAACATGACACGGCCAACATGTGGGGGAGAAAGAAATCTCTTCTTCCTCTCCAAAAGTCAAGAAACTATTCCTATAAAGGACTGGATAGTTTTTTTTCCTATATCTGACTGTCTTCTTTGTAACCAGGGATCTTACTCTTCACTTTTGTCTCACCTGGCTCTTAGGAAAAAAGTCTTGTTTTTTCCTGGGTCATGGCTATTCCTTGGCTAGCCCATAGCCTGCTATCTTTGAATACCATTAACAATATCTGATCTGCAAAGCTGAAGATGGTAAGTTTTTTACTCCTTTATTTGAAAGCTATTGTTACATTCTACATATTGATGATGAAAAGTCTGCTATAAAAACTTAATAGATCTTTTCATTTTTCTTCTGCAGATTGCCCTTTTATTATTCTCATCTTTAAATGTCTTTAGGATGCCCTTGCTTATTTGGAACTTTTTAAAAAAGGGTTTTGCTTTCCACCACTTAGTTCCATTTTATAAGTTGATACTGTTCATATTTTTCCATCATCCTTCCTCTGCAAAATTTCACAAACCAGTTAATATTCTAAATCAATGTTACATTTGCTGCTATATCTATCCATCTGATGAGTAAAATGTTTGCTGAGTTTTTAGGCTATTATGCTTTCTTTGTTCTAGTAATTTATATTATTTAAATTTCTACATGAAATTATTGTAGTCATTATCTACATTCTTTCTTCCACCCATATCCCATTTAAAAAATTCAATAATTTACTCAAAAGTAAAATAAAAAAGGATCAAAATCGCTTAGCCTTTTCCCCTCCATTTCTTTTCAATATTTTATGGGAAAAACTCATAATCAGAACATAATTTAAAAAATTGAATTTAATATCTTTTCTTCATTTTTATTTTTCTAGCTTTGTACTAGTTCTTATCCTTGTTCTAATAAGTCAGTTGTCTGATGGTACACAGAAAAGCTGATTCAGAAGAGATTATCATATCAGTAATGAGTTACTTTTTGTATGTTAAAATATGGCCAATGTCATTTTATGATATGATTAGGTACATGCCATATCTAACATATTCTGACTTCTCTTAAAGAAAATATTCATGATCTATAGGCATGAAGCTTCCATGTAGTCTACAATTTTTAATCCCTCTTATTCCTGATCCATATTTTTGAACAAAATTTCTGACTTGACCTATTCCTCTCTTTGCACTCAATCAACTGAGTATCAAAGTATATTTTGATTTAATTTGGAAGGCTTTATCAAGTTCAAAACAACTTTATTGGGGGTGGAGTCAAGATGGCAGAGTAGAAGCAGGTCCTCCCCACAGCTCTGGCTCCCACCATCCCCAGTTCATGTAAAAAGGGACTCTGAACAAACTTTGGAGCTACAGAACCTACAAAATGACACAGAGAAGCTAAGCTCGGCAGGCCGGCAGGAATCGGCCACTGTAGCACTCTGGGAGCCGAGTCCAGCTCCACACCAAGGTTTTAGCCCCAGGGCGGGCCTGACCAGACAAGATCACCAGCAGCTGTGGCCGTTTCCAGATTTATCAACATATAGATGCAAAGGACAAAGTGAGGTCAGTGCAGTATGGACTTTGGGACCAGCAGTTGGGAGTGCATTGGCTTTTGCCCATGGGGCGAGAAGCCACTGAGGAGCCTTGGCTGTGCACCTGCCCCCATGTGGCAGCTTCAGCTCCTGGCCTGCAGACTGTAGGGGGACCAAGGGACCAGTCTGAGGGGTAATCACTCTTGCTTTAACCTGCTTGGATCTGGATTGCAGTCTAGGGTGGAGGTCCTGGGGTGTGTGTCCAGCTTGCCAGAGCGTGTGGAGGCTTCAGCAAGGGCACCCAACTAATACCTCTGGCAGCTGAGAAAACCCCAGTGTTTGTATGAAGCTCCCCTGTCTGGTAGCAGAGTCCTACTGTAGCAAAAAGCCCAAAAGTCAAGAAATTTAGTGACAACATGACCAGGCCAAAGAAACAAAGCAAACAGAAGAACCCAACATTAGACTCCTAATTTGGGCACAAAAAGGATCAAAGCATGGAACAGGAGAAAGACAGTGAACTCAGAACTCCTGCACCAAAAGCTTCAAAGGAAAATACGAGGTGGTTACAGGCCATAGAGGACCTTAAGAAGCAGATAAGAGAAGTGGAGGAAAAACTGGGAAGAGAAATGAGAATGATGCAAGAAAATTACAAAATGAGAGTCAACAGCCTGACTGAGGAAAATATCACTTTAAAAAATAGACTAACTCAAATGGCAAAAGAGGTGAGAGAGGAATATAATGAGAAGAGAGACAGAATGGGGTAAACTATCTCATATAGAAGAGGCAAGGGAAAATGGTTACAATGGAGGGGAAGAATAGGAAGGCAAAAGGAAATGGGTCAACCTTATTCTCATTGAATTTGGCTTGGGGAGAGAATGATATACACACTAAATATAGTATCTCACCCTACAGGAGAGTAGGGGGGGAAGGGAATGAGAGGGAGGATGATGGAAGTGAGGGCAGGCTGGGGAGGAGGGAAGTTGGAAGCACCCACTTTTGAAAAGGTACGGGATCAAAGTAGAGAATAGAACAAGTGGGAGGTGGGATAGGAGGAAGGGAAATATAGTCAGTCTTTTACAATATATCTACTATGTTAATGTTTTGCATTAGCTACACTTGTACAACCTATACCGAACTGCTTATCTTCCCAGTAAGGGTGGGTGACAATGGAGGAAGGGAATGAATCTGGAATTCAAAGTTTTAAAATCAAATGTTAAAAAAATTATATATATATGTATATATATATATACATTCTATTATTAATACTATTTTACATGTAATTGGGAAATAAGATATACAGGCACTGGGGCATAGAGATCTATCATGTCCTACTGGAAAAGTCAAAAGGGGTATGGGAGAAAATATGGGAAAGAGCAGATTGGAGGAGGGGATATCCTGTGGTACTACTATTTTGGGGAGGTGGGTAGGGGAAAAATGGGAAGAAAACTTGTAACTCAAAATCTGGCGGAAATGAATGATGTAAATCAGAAGTTAATAAAGCATTTGAAAAATGAAAAAAAAAACCCAACTTTATTGATGCCCTTTTTAAAAAGTATCAGTCATTTCAATATTCCCCTCCAGACTAAGTCTTCTCTGCTGACAATTAAAAACATCTGATAGTGACATTTGACAATGTAAAAATATTCAGTTCTAGTTGTCTCACTTTTCTTTCTTTTTTTTTCCTTTTGTTGTGCAGGGGAAGGAAACTTTTACTATATTTTTTCTCAGACATTCAATAGTTTTTCAGTCAGAATTTGACTTTCTTTTAGAGATTTTTTTCTTGTGATCTGTGGTCATGCTTATTTTTCTATTTGTACTGATTATGTTGCTTGAAATCTGTTCATATGACTTTGCCCATGTTTCATTGAAATATTCATATTCATAATTTCTTACTGCACAATAACATCCCTGTCATGTTCTTTTGGGTGAGCCATGATCTTTAGGGTATTTCTACCCATCCGTGTCTTCAAGTTCAGTATGCTTTGCTTGGATAGTAAATACATTTTCTTTTAATTTCATTGTTTTTTGCTTATCTTCTTCTAGTTTGTTCTTCATGCCTGTATATTTACATTACAAATCTATTGGTCTCTCTTTTGTTTCTTTGGTGAGACTTGCCACTGCAGACTCTAGCTTTTCTATTTTGCCCATTATTTTTGTTGTGTAAGACACAAATTCTGCTCTCATAATTCTCATTTCTCTTTTGAATCGCTCGGGGACAAGTTGTGGTGCCATATTCTCATGTTCATGGGGGTCTGCTATTTCATCAAGTTGGATAATTTTTCTTTGTTTTGGAGTATTTATTCATAGATGCCTGAAGTTGTTTACTACTTCTAGAGGTTATATTTCATTCTGTTATGAATGTTCTACCTGCTGATTTATTTGCTTATGTTCAAGGTCTTTGAGTTTCTTCTTTCTGAGATCTTTGGTAATTTCAGTCTTTTTTTCTTCCCTCCCTGACTTTCCCCTATTCTCTTTCTGAATCTGTCTTGTCTGACAGTAGTTTTCTAGGGGTTGGATCTTAAAATGTTTCAACCTCTTCCCATGCTGGGCAAGTCATAGTTCACCAGCCTCAGTTTTCCCTGAGTGACTTTTGGGTAGCCACAACTGGCCCCAGTGGATACTGTGGTCTTTCTCTCAGGCTTAATGGAGTGCTACATAGTCCTTCACCTTCCCCAGTACTCTCTCTCTCTCATTCTCTCTCTCTCTCTCTCTCTCTCTCTCTCT
>NW_027187372.1:37210934-37301668 GCF_028583685.1 Petaurus breviceps papuanus | reverse complement strand
TCTCTCTCTCTCTCTCTCTCTCTCTCTCTCTCCATCTGTCTGTCTCTTTCTGTCTCTCTCTGTCTTGGTATTCTGTCCTGCTCCCTCCGCTCCTCAGTTCTCTGGCTCAGCAATAGCAGTTCAGAAAGCTGCTGTGCTGGCTCTACAGGGTTGTCAACCTTGGCACTGGCAGTTCAGAACTCTGCAGCATTGGTGTGATTGAATTGGAGCCCCCTGAAGGGCTGTGCTCTGGCTGTCCATCACAGCCAGAGCAGAAGTCTGCAGCCAGAAGTCAATTATCTTCAGAGTACTAGAAATAGAGAAGTGGAATAAAGGCATAGGGTTGGTTTTTGTTGCAGGTGCTTGGGTGCCCTAGTACAGTAGTAGTGTGGGATGTGGGGGAAGAGTGTTGAGTAAGCTTAGGGTCAGTGAGCATCAGTTCATTAAAAAAATATTCCTCTGGCTTCTGGGTATACAGGACAGTTGAAGTTGCTTTATCTTTAGAGCATTATTGGAGCTAGTGAGTATCTGATTCTAATCTTAGTCTTCTTTGAAGTCTGTCACTCTATCCACTACATTATATTGCCTCTCCACTGGCAGAAACCTAACTTCTACTCCAACTACTTTCCACTTTTCCTAATGGTTCCAGCTTCCCTTGTTCTCTTCAACTCAGCTCAAATTCCACCTTCTGCAAGCAGCCTTTCTTGGTTCTCCTACCCTTTCCTCTGAGATTATCTTCCATTTCTACTTTGTGGTGAGAAATTGCACTGAGAAACTGACTACATTCCCTGAGCAAGGGTTGGTTTATTAACAGTGACACATAGCAGATAATAAGGTAGGTCAGAAAAACCCCCATCAGTCAAGTGAGTGGCTCCCATGAGCGGGAAAGGAGGAGTTTTGTGTGGTTAGGGAATGTTACAATTGACTATATCAGGGAAAAGTGGGTTGGTCTTCAAGTGTGGATGACCATGTCCCTCTCCAACAATTAAGGAATGTTAATTATTTTATGGGATTCACCCTTGAGACAATGGTAGAATTGTCTTTTGAAATGGCCTCTAGCTTAAGCTAATTCTGGTTTAGACACCAAATGAATGTCCCAGGTTACACTGCTTAACAGGCAAATGTCCCTGGAGCTAGTTACAGAAGTGACAACATCATTCTCTCTCAATCACACCTTTAAGCCAATTCTGGGGTATTCAGGGAGGACAAGCACCTCTAGTGTGAGGGTTTACCAAGCCATTTGCAGGGATGCTTATCCACATTTGGGATCCACCTGTCAACCAACACTCACCTGTGGTGCCAAGAAGCGGTAGCATGCACAGCAGCCACACCCTGGTAAACCCTCTCAGCAAACAGACTAAAACCAGAATTAAGGTAACCAACAGGCTTCAAACCTGTTGGCCAGTTAAGAAGATGTCTATCTTAAGCATGTGAAGACCTTCCCTGGTGGAATGGGTGGATGTAAACAATTTGTTCCAATAGCCATGGAGGCAGCTAACGCACATGCTGTAAGAGTTTGGTCATTCGCTGTATCCTGGGCCATCACCAGTTTTCTTTTCTTTTTTTTTTTGAAAGCAATTGGGGTTAAGTAACTTGCTCAAGGTTACATGGCCAATGATTTCTGGGTGTGGTGCTAAGTATCTGAGCCCAGATTCGATCCCCCAGGTCATCCCAACACTGGGGCCTGCACTCTTACTTGCTGTGGATCACCAGTTTTCTTGACGTTTGTCCTGCCACTGGACTTCAATGATTCTGGAAGAGAGAATGTGTCTGATGACTTTGCACAACTATGCCTCACTTAATCCCAATTTATGTGCAAGTCAAGACATCACCTGTCATTGGTCCTCTTCAAAAATAAAGGATCAAAAAGTCAATTCAGACCAGGAGAGCCTAACTGAAAAATGCGGCTTGACAAAATGGGGAATAGGGTTGATCACAGAATAGAATCAATTATTAAATGATACAACATAATTTTAATTTCTCCAACTATATATATGTATATATATATATATATATAGTTACTTACATGGTATCTCCCCTCTCCCTGCGCTATTATAATGTAAGCTTCTTGAAAACAATTTTCACCCATTAAAAATACAAGAGTCATTTCAGACTTACATGTCTGAGTGTTCAGACATACTATTGACTTTTGAAAGCAAATGTCAAAATCAACACCATTCTAAAAGAAAGGCTAATAATTATGAGAAGGTACAAAACACAGTTTTAACAGCTCTAACCTAAGCTATTTAAAAAAGGCTACTGACTCCATAAAATGGGAAAAGGATTTAGAAAAAAACTGCAACATGGATTATTTTGATTTCTTATAGTACTTTAAGAGATGTAAGTTTCATAAATCTTACAAAAGAATAGGGAAATCACCTTAGTCGCCAAATACCTGATTTTTATGCCAAGTGAAGACAAATGATGGGCATGAGTAACAATGGTTTGCATTATTAATTTATTTGCAAAGCCTTGTAGCAGAGAACAATCGGAGACTATGAGTTGTATTACCCGCAGAACAATGAAGAGCAATGGAAGGAAAAAGAGTGCATTCTATGAGTAACTTCAACAGAGATGTGAGTTCCTTATGTCACCCATGGTTAAAAAAAAACTTATCAGATGGCCTTCATATCTACCTGGAGAGGCTTATATGAACTGATGCTCAATGAGAAGAGCAGAACCAGGAGAAATTTGTACATAATTACAGACACAACGCATAATGACCAACTATGATAGACTGGACTCTTCTCAGCAATGCAGTGATATAAGTCAATATATGTAAGTCAATCCCAAAAGACTCATGATGGAGAGAGATGTCTACATCCAGAGAAAGAACTAGAAAGAACTGAGTATGAATCCAATTGAAGCAAACTATCTGATCTTTTTCTTGTTTGGTTTTATTTCCTATTTACCATTTTTCATTCCATCTGATACAATCCGTCTTTATAACCTGACTAATGTCTAATGTGAAAGTATTTGCAGATCCTGTACTTGACTGTATGCTGTCAAGGAATTGAATCTTGTAAACTAAAAGTAAACAAACAAATTAATAAAGACAAAAAAAGTTATCTTATTCCTATCACCCTTGGATGTGCTGCCTTCATTTTCATACAGTAGAGTTAAAATGAGGGTCTTGACTCCCCTTTATGGTTAATGAATAAATAAAGGGAGGAAGGAAGCAGAGAAAGAAGAAAGGATAAAAGAACCAATTACACTGGATCATCCTCAAAGAATTTACACATAACAACTGGAAGGAAGACATGATAAAAATTGAACATCTTTCAACCATTCTGTAACTGTTTTATAAACTGCTATATAAACTGTTTTATATAAACTGCTATATAAAGAAGTAGAAATGAAACAAAAGAAAAAATACTGGAAAACTGACTGAATCAAACCCAGTAAACATAGAAGAAATTTGTACTGGAGGTGACAGAAGTTTAGAAAGCCATGAAATTTTTTTCCCTCAAAACATTTGAAAGATACCCTGTTCTCTTCATGGAGGAATATATGGGAGAAAAATTGGGAAGAAAAAAATCAGACATGGTATCATTACTTAGAAATGGTGATCAAAAGTGATCCATATGCCTACTTTGTAATGTCTGTATATTCATGAGAATGATCTAAACACATATTAAAATTATCCTTCAGAAAGAGAAGTTTCAGATGAATGATGAGGTCAGAAGCCAGATTGAAGAGTTATGAATGATCTCTAAATTGCTAAATATAATGGTGTTTTCTCAATCCTCATCTTTGTTAATCTTCACCACTGCCAATTCCATTCATCTCATTGATAGTCTTTTTTCTCTAGGTTTTCATGACGCTACTATTTTCTGCTTCTTGTCCTACCGGTCAGACTTTCTCAGTCTTTTGCTGGATCTTCATCTAGGTTTCACCTTCTACCTGTGGAGGTTAGGGGATCATAGAGTACGTGGAGGGAACCGGGGTGTAAGAAGACTGGAAAGGTAGGAGAGGGGCCAGGTTATGAGGGACTTTAAAAAAGGGGATTATATAGTTGAACTTGAAGGTAATATGAAACCACTGGGGTTTACTAGTTAGACATATTTCTGATACAGGCTTTAGGAAGATCACTTTGGGAACTGAGTCAAGCACAATCTTTTGGTTTGAGATTTGAGGCAGAAAGACCAACCAGAAGGTTACTTCTGTAGTCCAGGAGTGAGATAATGAAGGCTGAACAAGGTGGTAGTATGAAAGATGAAAAAGGAAGAGACTAAAAGAGGTAAAATCAATAAGACAGCATTTGAGTGGATATGGGGGTGACAGAAGCTGAGGATAATACCTAGATTAAGAGACAAGGTGACTGGGAGGTGCTTGGCTGTAATAGGAATGCTAGGAAGAAGGGAGGGCTGTGAGGGGAAAGATAAATTACACCAGTTTTAGACATGAAGTTTAAGACGCTTACAGGACATCAACTTTGAGATGTCCAATAACCAGTTGGAGTGTTTATTGCTTTTGGATTACAAAAAAATACATGACCTTGGAAAGCAAAATTCAAACATAAAAACTTTATAAAGAGTGTCTCCTACACTGATGATAAAATTTCCTGATTATAACTTGGAGACATTTGATTGCCAAAAGGGTTTCCTACCCTTCTTTGAGGATGCCTAGCATAGAGTCAAGTGGAAATAGGAATGGTGCTATATCCAAATGACTGTTTTGATTGCAACAACCCTCTGAATATTACACAGTCTCCTTAATGAGATCCATAGTCACTCAAAAGTTTGCCTTAACAATCCATCTAGGAATAACCAAAGAGATAAAAAAGCACTCTTGTCCAGACTATGCTATGAAGTTATATGGAAAGAGCTGGTCCATCAGTGTGTATTTTGGACACAGGCTATAGATGGACTTTGAACTGGGCCCCAAACTGAATATGAGTTAGAGAGTAGAATAGACTGTATTTGAAAAATTGTTTTGTTTTAATGATCTCAAGCTGCTCCTAGAAATAACATCCTAGAGAGCTGCTCCTAGAAATAGCAACCTGTATTCTGATGCTATGCTATGGTTAGGCAGAGTGGTACAATGAAAGGTGTGCTGTCTGGGAGACCTAAGTCCAATCCCAGCTCTGCTATTTGTTACCTTGGGCAAGCCATCTAATCTTTCTTGGCTCATTTGTTGGGATTTGGAAGGACAAACTTTGAAGTTCACTCCAACTCTAAATCTATGATCCCATAACGATAAATCACAGAAGAAAACAATATCTAAAGAATTAAAACTTTAAGTGACTTGAACAGCAATAGGAAGATGTATGGTGGTCCGGAATAGGCTATGGCATATTGCCAATAATGATTTATGTGCAAGAAGTTACAAGATTATAATATAGAAAATAAAGGACTGGAAAAGAAGGTGGTTGGTCATACAGTAACTGTAAAATATTACAGATGGATTGCCCATGTACTCAATGCTAGCCAATTAAGAGACCTAAGGGGAGTGGGGAGAGGTGTCTCCAGTTCACTGGATGAATCCCTTATAGAAGATTAATAGGAGGAAATGGACAAGAGTGACATGGGATATGGATGACTTCTGATTTGCACTGTTGAAGGGAGGGTTCATATTGATGAGACCACTCATAAACTGATTGCTGCAATAATTACTGGCTAAAAATACTAAAAAACAAAATATAACAAATATTTTATATGTTACTTTAGGTTTCCTGCTTCTACTGAAAGTGCCACAAGTCTTAAATTCTTGCATCAAGTGAAATTAAATTAAAATAAAAATCTGATGTTTTATAGCAATGTAAATTTAAATTGTCTTCTTAGTATAAAAATGAATATGCCTAATTATTATATTTTCCCTTCATATTAACAAGTATTATTTGAGTATCAATGCCCTTTAGTGCTAATTAAACTATCTTAAACAAAATAGGGGCTTCTTAAAAAATGTATTACTATATTTTAACATATTAAAATTAGATCATGAAGATAAAACTATTAATTCCCATAAAAGATAAGTAAAGAAATTTTGCTTGCTGCTCTTAGGGGACCAGGTTACACACTACAGTAATCAATAAGCTCATTTTCTCCTTGTGAAAACATGGAATAAAAATAGAAAAAAGCTTGAACTTAATGTTATCAACATATTATAGTCAACATGTTAGTAAAAATTTGTATTTTGTATAGCTGCATTTAGCATAAATGCAATCATCTTGCATTTCAAATTTCCTTTCTCAAATTTTTAAGTGGTAGTAACAATTTTCTCAGGTCACAAAATAGACTATTACAATATGCATTTCCTTTCAAACTTCAGACGTCATAAGTAATTTAATCATAAAATGAAACAAAAATATGATTTATATATTCATAAAACTCTGAATATTGAATCATCTTTTGGAGATCATTTGTGCCACTTCACCGCAAATTCCCTGGCTGAATTATTTTACACAATGTTAATATTACTGTTGTTTTTGTAAGTCCCCTAATAGAGATTTCAAAACAAGTCCCAAGAAAGGAAATGTTAATATTCACAGAAATAGTAATGCTTTTTTCTTTCATTTGGTCATATTTTACATTTGTTTGGAATAAAATCTGTAAATGAAATCTTCCTTCCCTTCATAATTTTTAAGTGTGAATTTTAGAACATTCCAAGTGGGGATATATCATAAAGATGGCCTTGAGTGCTATGAATGGGCCACTTGGTATATCTTGACATGATTCATGTTCCTTAAAGACCAATCAAACATAGGAAATACTGTATATGTCAATTTTTGAAAATTTAATTCTAATGACTTCCAGTGTTGCAATAATCTTTCATTAAAGAGGCTGAATCCAAGGTAAATTTCATCTAAAATATGCCAGGTTACTCATAAAAAGAAGTAATAAACTACTGCTGAAAAGAATTTATAAATGACCATATTTTGTTGGTGTTATGGTTCTGTCATAGTTTCAGTCACATCTGACTTTTCCTGATATCACTAAGGATCTTCTTGAGAAAGGTACTGGAGTGGTTTGCACTTTCCTTCTCTAACTCATTTTATAGATGAGGAAACCGAGGCAAAAGGGGTTAAGTGACTTGCACAACATCACAAATTAAGTGTATGGGGCTACATTTGAACTCAGGGCTTCCTGACTTCAGGCCTGGCACTCTATCCTCTGTGCCACCTAGCTGACCTAACCATCTATCATTTTATGTCACTATGCATTCATATTAATAATTACTATAGCCAGCACATATATAAGATTTGCAAAGTACTTTACAAATACTATTTCATTTTATTTTTACATGAATCTTGGAAGGTAGGTGCTATTCTCATGCCCATTTTGTTTTTGAGGAAACCAAGGCAGACAGAGGTTGTGAATTACTTAGGGTCTCACAGCTAGTAACTGTCTGAGGTTAGCTTTGAATTCAGGTCTTCCTACTCTCTCCCATGTCTAGGAGAAGATGCTTCCTAGGTTAATGCTTCTTCAATCTTTTGTCACCAAATACAAACACAATCTTCCTCACCAAATACAAACATGTTCATGTTGCCCATCCTTAAAGATATGCATTTATTTATCCCTTCCATTTCCTGAAGTTATCATTCTCTATCTACTATTTCTTTCATAGTATATGAAATGATAATTCTATCCTTCTGCTTCCATTTCTTCAACTCTCACTCAAATGCTAGCAGACTTCCAAGCAACCTAACTCAACAATTGCCACCTAAGGGCATAACAATATTTCTTCCTGTAGGCAAATCAAACTTCATATATACAAAAGAGAACTCATTACGTTCCTTTTTAGTCCCAAAATTCATCCCTTCTCTAAAAATCCCATTTTCTGTTGATATCATCACCATATTTCTAGTCATCCAGGTTCATTATGGGTAACTACTTTGGCAACAATGTAGAGGGTAGACTAGGGTAGGGATAAAATCAAAGGAGGGAGAGCAATCAGGAATTTATAATAATCTAGGCAAGAGCTGGTAAGGGAACTAGGGTAGTAATTGTGTAAGTAGAAAGGAATCTTATGTAAGAGATGTTACAGAGGTAAATATGGCAAGGTTTGACAATTGACTGGATATATGGGCTAGAGGAAAGTGAGGACTTGAGGATAATGCCAGGGGTATTGACTTGGAAGGCTGGTGATGCTCTGACAGAAATAGTGGAATTTGAAAGAGGAATGTGTTTGAGATGAAAGAACTCTTTTGGACCACTGAATCTGAGAACTCTCTGGGACATCTAGTTTAAATGTTGAATAGGCAACTAATAATAGGAGTCTAAAGTTCAGTGGTTGGGTGTGTTATATGGAGAGGAGGTAACTCCCATCTCACATCCCCAGCCAGAAAAGGTCACAGGGTGACTCTGCCTTGTATTTTCTTCACTGTGACTTGGAAGAGGAGTTGCTGCATAGGGAGTAACACAAATGCAGGAGACTTTAATGTTCTGCTGTCAAAGCTTGAAAAACCTAACAAAAGATAAACAGAAAAGGAAAAAATAGAAATGAACAAACTCCTGGAGAAATGGGACTTGGGAAACTTACGTAATATTTTGGGGACATTAAAGAATATATATGTTTCTCAGTATCATTTCACTTCTTTAGAAAAATAGACTATATGTATCAGGACACATAAATATATGCAAAAAAGCAGAAATACTAAACATGCCCTTTACAGGCCATAATACAGTAAAAATAGTAATTAATACAAGGAATCTTTAAAAGCAAAAGAGACAGATCTAAAGGGAGACTTAATAATGTTAACTTGAATAAATGAGTCAAAGAAAAATCATAGAAACAATAAATAAATTTGTGATATGATAATGAAGTGACATGAAAATTTCTGGGATACATCTAAAATAGTCCTGTGAAGAAAAATTATATATCTGAAAACATACATTAGCAAAATAGAAAATGAGAGGATTATATATGCAATCCAAAAAGTAAAACATCAATAAACCCAAAATAAGCCAAAAAAATTATGAAAACCAGATAAAGTGGAAAAAACTCTTAAAATGACAAACAAAAACTAAAAAGTTAGTTTTTTGAAAGCACTAACAAAATTGATACTCTTAATGTGACCAAAATGGGTAGAAAAGTCAATTGTAATTAAATGAGTGAGTAAAATTTTGAGAATAAGAATTATCACAATTTACTATATACATATATATACTAACAAAATTGCATATTTAGAAGAAATGAAGGAGCAACTAAAAAAATTCTAACTTAATAGAACATGAACTCTAATACCCTTAAATCTCATCTATAAAACATCTTATATGCCACAATCTCAGAAAATAAAATAGAATAAGTCATAAAGGGACCACCAAAAAGAGAAAAAAAACTTCACAAAGATTTACAGGAGAATACATTCAAACATATAAGTATCAACTAATGCTTTAATTAAATTTGAAAAAGAAAACCTACTAAGTGAAATAAGTTAAACCAATTCTCACATAGCAGGATCTCAAAGCTCTTTGGTATTTAACATTATGGTTCTTTCCCACTGATACATGTCAGTTTATCTAATGTCCTTAACACACTCTTAAGTGAAATCAGTTTTTGTTTGATCAAGGAAAGATACAGGAAGACAATTAATAAACTATGCTTAGTTTAATATAGACTTAGATCACATTACCTTTTTGGATGTCATAGCTGAGTGCTGATTCATATTGGGCTAGCAAGTCCACCAAAATCAGAATTTTCTGATAAAATGCTATTTCTGAAACTGATTTTTCAACTCACATGTATGTCATTCATACGTCATAAAAACCCTAATTTTAGGTTGTTCCTATTATCCATACCCTTTTACTCTTACTCATACATACATCACTGCTATACAATATTGGAGGTGAAAAAAATACAATGTCTAATTTCACTACTAATTTGTTATTTAATCTCAATTGAGCCCTCACTGCAGCAAGATTATCCTTTTACTTTTCTGTAACTAATTTTCTTTTTTAAACATTCAATTTTTTCTTTTGTTGTTTTGTTTTTTCTTTCTTGTGGCTCCTCCCATTATTTCTAATTCTTCTTTATATCATGACTAATGTGAAAATATAATTAATATGAATGTATAAGTGGATCCTATATCAGATTGCATGCTGTCTTGGGAAAGGGGGAGGAAAGGTTGGGGAAAAATTTTAAAATTCAAAATCTTATGGAAGTGAATGCTGAAAACTAAAAATAAATTAACTGTTAAAAATTAAAAATTTTATTTTATTTTATTTTCAATTCTGAATTATCTTTTTGCTCTGTTACTCTTGCCCACATACTGAGAAGGCACAAAATACAAAACCCAAATTCTAGCATTAGCTATATCTTTAAAAATAATAAAATAAAGAGAAAGAAAAAAAAAGCAAAAATATGCTACAATTTGTACTCTGATTCAATCAACTCGCTATCTAGAGGTACATGTTTGCTCATGAAGTTTTTGGAACTGTGGTTGGTCACTGTGTCAATCAGTTATTAAGTCTTCCAAAGTTCATCATCTTTATGATATTGTTGTTAGTGCATAAATTGTCCTCCTGGTTCTGCTCACTTCATTTTTGTATCAATTCGTATAAGTCTTCCTAGGTTTTTTCTGAAGTCATTCTCTATCATTTCTTACAGCACAATAATATTCCATCACAGTCACATACAATAACTTGTTCAGTCATTTTCAAATTGACTGACATCTCAGTTTCCAATTCTTTGTCACCACAAAATAGCTGTTAAAATATTTTTTTTTGTTTTTTGGAGGGGCAATTGGGGTTGTGACTTGTCCAAGGTCACCGAGCTACTATGTGTTAAGTGTCTGAAACTGGATTCGAACTCAGGTCCTCCTGACTCCAGGGCCAGTGCTATATTCACTGTGCCACCTAGCCAACCCAGTTAAAATACTTTTTTAAACCTATGGGGCTTTTCCCTCTTTCTTTGGTGTCTTTGGGTAGTATAAACCCAGTAGCACTATTTCTGGGTCAAAGAGTATGCATAGTTTAATAACTTTTGGGACATAATTCCACATTCTTTCCAGAATGGCAATGGAGCTCACAGCTCCACTAACAGTGCACTAGTATTCCTACTTTTCCACAGTCCTTTCAGTATTTTTTTTGGTCATCTTAGTCCATCTTCCTCTGAAAACTCAGTGTGAATTTAACTCAGTTCCCCATGTACATAAAAAGATTTTCCCCCAGTTTTCTGTTTTTCTTTGAAATGTAGCTGGATTGACTATTTTTGTGCAAAAATATAATAATTTTGTGTAATTAAATTATCTATTTTACCTCCCAAGAAATTCTCTATTTCTTATTTGGTTATGAACTCTTCCCCTATACATAGATCTGATAGGTAATTTCTTCATGTTACATTAATTTGCTGATGATATTATCTGACATGTCAAAGAGTTAGTATTCCCCAATTGCTGGGATTTGGGGGTTTATAAATGCTAAGCTATTGTGGTAATTTCCTTCTGTAATTTGTGTGTCTAATTTATTACATTTATCAA
The DNA here is from genome assembly GCF_028583685.1 of Petaurus breviceps papuanus. Classification (NCBI taxonomy): domain Eukaryota; kingdom Metazoa; phylum Chordata; class Mammalia; order Diprotodontia; family Petauridae; genus Petaurus; species Petaurus breviceps. Next base: position 37,290,270 of record NW_027187372.1, on the reverse strand, counting down.
AATCTCTATTTCTTACCTAGCACCAAATTGCTTTGATGATTATAGCCTTTTAGTACAGCTTGATATCTGGTACTGGGCAGCTAGGTGGCAAAGTGGAAAGAGTGCCAGGCCTGGAGTCAAGAAGACTTTATGAGTTCAAATCTGGCCTCAGAAAGTAGCTGTGTGACCCTTGGCGAGTCACTAAACCCTATTTGCTTCAGTTTCTTCATCTGTAAAATAAGCTGGAGAAGGCAACAGCAAACCACTCTAGTATCTTTGCTAAGAAAACCCCCTATGGGGTCAGGAAGAGTTGGACATGACTGAAAACAACTGAACAACTGCTAGGTTCCCTTTCTTCCCATTTTTTCATTGATTCCCCTAATATTTATGACTTTTTATTCCTCCAGATTAATTTTTATTATTTTTTCTCGCTCTATAAAATAATTCTTTCATAGTTTGATTAGTAGGGACACTGACTAAATAAATCAATTTGGTATGATAATTTTAATTATATGGGCTTGGTCTACCCACAAGCAATCAATATTTGTCCAATTATTTAGATTTTTATTTATTTATATAGTGTTTTGTAATTATGCTCCTATAGCTCTTGTGTATATTTTAGCAGGTAGAATCCCAAGTATTTTATACAGTCTAGTTATTTTTAATGGAATTTCCCTTTCAATCTCTTCTTACTGGATTTTGTCCATAAAATACAGAAATGCTGACAATTTCTATGGTTTTATTTTATTCCTGGCAACTGCTTGAAGTTGTTACTTGTTTTGGTTAACTACCTGGGTTCTTTAAGTAAAACATCATACCATATACAAAAAAACCCGATAGTTTTGTGACCTTGTTACCTATACTTATTCCTTCAGTTTCTTTTTCTTGTCTTACTGCTACAGACAACATTTCTAGTATAATATCCTATATTATATTATATCCTATAATATATAATAATATAATATTCACCCTTGATCTTACTGGAAAAGCTTCTAGCTTGCTCTTGATTTTAGACATGTTTTGATTTTATACAAAGATCCATCTATTCCTTATAGGAATGGATGTTGTATTTTGTGAAAAGTTTTTTCTGTATCTATTAAAATAATCCTGAGTTTTGTTGGTTTTATGCTTATAATTTTCTAATTATTGAATCAGTCTTTTATTCCTTATATAAATCTAGCCTGCTCCTAATGTATGGTCTTTTTGATGCATTGCTATAGTCTCCTTGTGAATATTTTGTTTAAAAAAATTTGCATCAATATTCATTAGAGAAACTGGTCTAAAATTTTCTTTTTCTGTTTTGGCCTTCCTGGTTTAAGTATCAAGACCACATGTGTATCATAGAAGAAATTTGATAGAACTCCCTCTTTGCCTATTTTTTCAAATAGTTTATATATAATAATAATAATTAATTGCTCTTAAACATCTGATAGGATTCCCTTGTAAATCTATTTGGTCCTGGGGTTTTTATTTGGGAAGTTCATTTATGGCCTATTTGATTTCTTTTTCTAAGATAGTATTATTGAAGTGCTCAATTTCCTCTTAATCTAGACAATTTATATTTTTGTAAATAATCTTTTTGGCTTAGACTGCATTTCATTTATATATAGTTGTGAAAATAGCTCCTAATAATTGCTTTAATTTCTTCTTCATTGGTTGTGAATTTACCTTTTTCATTTTTTATACTGATAATTTGGTTTTCTTCATTTTTCTTAATTAGATTACCTAAGAGCTTATCCATATTGTTTCTTTTCCAAAAAATCAGCATCTAGTTTTACTTATCCAATGTCTTAAAATTTGTTTTTGCTTTAAGTTTTGTTAATCTCTTCTTTTATTTTTAGGATTTTTATTTTGGTGTTTAAAGGGAGGGCTTTAATTTTTAAACTTTCTTTTCTTTTTTTGAATTGCATGACCAATTAATTGACCTGTTTTTTTCCTTTCATTGATGAGTTAAGAAATATAAATTTTCTCTAATTACTGCTTTGATTGTATACTACAACATTTTGTATGTTGTCTCATTGCTGTCATTGTCTTTAATGAGATCACTGTTTCTATGTGTTCTTTAATCTGTGCATTCTTTAGGATTAAGTTTTTTAGCTTCGAATTAATTTAAAATTTTTGCTTCAAAAGTTTTTACTGAATGTAATTTTGCTGTATTACAATCAGTAAAAGATGCACTTAATTTTTCTTTACTTATTTGTGAGGTTTTTATGTCTTAATACACAGTCAATTTTTGTGAAGGTGCCATGCAAATCTTAAAAATAGGTATACTCCCTTATATCCCCATTCAATATTCTCCAGAGGCATTTCATATCTAAATTTTCTAAAATTCTATTCATGTCCTTAACAACTTTCTTGTTGATTTTTTGAATTAATTTATTTAGGTCAAAAAGGGGTAAACTTAGGTCTCCAATTACTATAGTTTTACTTTATAGTATTTTGTGTCCCTCACTTAACTCTTACTTGAACAATTTAGATGATGTGACATTTGGTGCATATATATTTAGTAGTGATATTAATTCATTATCTGTAGTATCTTTTAGAAAATACAGTTTCTCTCCTTTTATCTCTTTTAATTAGACCTATTTTTACTTTTACTTTATCCAAGATCATTATTGCTATCCTTGGCTTTTTTTTACTTCAGCTAAAGTTAACTGTGTATCTTTCTGTTTCAAGTATGATTCTCCTAAACAACATACCTGTTAGTTTCTGGTTTTTAACCCATTCTGCTATCTTCTTCTGTTTTATGGGTGAGTTAATTTCATTTACATTCCAATTATTACTTTATTATTTCCTTCCATTTTGTTCTCTGATACTTATCCTTCTCTTTTTTTCCTGCTCCCTTTTAAAGTCTTAAATAAAGTATGTCTTGCTTCTGACAGATCTCCTTTAAACTATACTCTCTCTTATTCTCTCCTTTTCTGTTAACCCCCCTTTCTTCCTATTTTCTTGTTGGGTAAAATACATTTCTGTATCTGTGTTTGCATATTCTCTCTTCTTTAAAAAGTTCAAATGACAATGAGGTTTAAGTGCTGTCTGCTCCCCTCCCCCCACACACACTTTCTCCTTTGTTGTATAAACTCTTTTGTGAATGCTACATATAATTTTCCTCATTCCACATCTCTTCCCTCTCTTCTAGTGCATTCATTATTCTCTCCCATTCCTTCTATTCTTCCTTTAAGACCATCCAAATACAACAGAATCACAAAGCCTTCTATCTAATCAGATTCCCATTTGTTCCATAATCCCCTGTGATGACAAAGTTCTGAGGGGTTATGTGTATCTTCTCCTTATATAAGAATGTAAAACATTTAACCTTATTTAGTCCTTTATGATTTCTCACTCATGTATACCTTTTTATGCTTCTCTTGACTCCTGTGCTTGTATGTAAAATTTTCTACTCAGTTCTGGCCTTTTTATCAGGAATGTGTGCAAATTCTCTATTTCATTAAATATTCATTTTTTTCCTATGACGGATTATATTCAATTTTGCTGGGTAGGTTATTCTTGGATGTAAGCCTAGATCCTTTGCCTTTTGGAGCATCATATTTCAAGCTCTTTGCACCTTTAAAGTGGTGACTGATAAATTTTTGTGTTATTCTGACTGTGGATCCTTGGCATTGGAATTATTTCTTTCTGGCAGCTTGCAACAATTTTGCTTTGATATGGGAGCTCTGGATTTTGGCTATAATATTCCTGGGAGTTTTCATTTTGGGTTTCTTTCAGGAAATGACTGATGGATTCTTTCGATTTCTACTTTGCCCTCTGGTTTTAAGATATCTAGAAAGTTTCTTTCATGATTTCTTGAAATATGATGTTTAGGTTTTTTTTTCTCCTTTACTTTCAGGTAGTCTAATAATTCTTAAATGATCTCTTTTCAATCTATTTTTTAGGTCAGGTGTTTTTCGTATATTTTGTATTTTCTTCTATTTTTATTTTGAACTTTTGCTTTATTATTTCTTTTTTCTAGCTTTTATTTTTGGAGGGCATTTGGGGTTAAGAGACTTGTCCAAGGTCACATGGCTAGTTTTTGTGTTAAGTGTCAAGAGGATAGATTTGAAGTCAGGTCCTCCTGACTCCAGGGCCAGTGCTCTATTCACTGTGCCACCTAGCCACCCCTGTTTTATTATTTCTTGATGTCTCATGGGGTGCTTAATTAATTTGACCAATTCTAATTTTCAAGTTGTTTTTCTTTTTTTGAAGATGTTTTATTTATCTTTCTAGGTGCTTCTCTTTTCATATCTTTCTTCCTTAGCTTCTTTTCCTATTTTTGCCTCTACTTTAAAAATTTTTTTAAATTAAATTTTATGTTTATTTTTAATCTACACCATTCATTTCCACAAGATTTTGAGTTACAAATTTTCTCCCTGTCTTTCCCCTACCCACCACCCCAAAACAGCGATCCCACTGTATACCCCCTCCTCCAATCTGCTCTCTCCTATATCCGCCCTCATTCCCCCTCTGACTTTCCAGTAGAGCAAAATGGATCTCTATATCCTAGTGCCTGTATATCTTATTTCCCATTTGCATGTAAATAATAATAATAATATATTTTTAAACATTTGATTTTAAAACTTTGAATTCCAGATTCTTTCCCTTCCTCCCTCATCACCCACCCTTAGTGGGAAGATAAGCAATTATTGAATATAGATTGTACATGTGTAGCTACTCAAAACATTTCCATAGTGGATATATTGTGAAAGATTGACTATATTTCCCTCCATCCTATCACACCCCCCACTTGTTCTATTCTCTGCTTTGACCCTGTCCCTTTTCAAAAGTGTGTGCTTCTAACTTCTTTCCCCTCCAACCTGCCCTTCTCCTCCAGCATCCCCCCTCTCATCCACTTCCCTCCTACTCTCCCGTAGGGCAAGATACCCTATTTAGTGTGTATGTCATTCCATCCCTAAGCCAAATTCAATGAGAATACGGCTGACCCATTCCCTTTTGCCTTCCTGTTCTTCTCCTCCATTGTAACAGTTTTCCCTTGCCTCCTCTATATAAGATAATTTACCCCATTCTGTCTCTCCCCATCTCCTCTCATTATATTCCTCTCTCACCTCTCAATTTCACCTTTTAAGTATCATCCCTTCCTACTCAATTGGTCCTGTACCCTCTGTCTATGTATACCTGTACACACACACACACACACACACTCACATATGTATTCATATGCCCATATACCTGTCTATATAGACATATATATGTATGTATACATATACATATACATTTATATTCCCTTCAACTATTCTCATACTGAAAAAAGTTTCATAAGTTACAATTATCATTTTTCCATGGAGGAATGTTAATAGTTCAACTTTGATAAGTTCCTTATGATTTCTTTTCCCTGTTTACCTTCTTATGCTTCTCTTGCTTCTTATATCTGAATGTCAAATTTTCTATTCAACTCTGGTTTTTTCATCATAAATGCTTGAAATTCCTCTATTTCACTGAATAACCATATTTTTCCCTGAAACATGATACTCAGTTTTGCTGGGTAGGTGATGCTTGGTTTTAATCCCAGCTCCTTTGACCACCAGAATATCATATTCCAAGCTCTTTGATCCCTCAGAGTAGAAGCTGCCAAATCCTACATTATCCTGATCGTGTTTCCACAATATTCAAATTGTTTCTTCTTGGCTGCTTGTAATATTTTCTTCTTGATCTGGGAACTTAGGAACCTGGCTATAATATTCCTAGGAGTTTTCTTTTGGGGATCTTTTTCAGGAGGTGGTTTGTGGATTCTTTCAACCTCTATTTTGCTCTCTGATTCTAAAACATCAGGGTAATTTTTCTTGAGAATTTCTTGAAGGATGATTTCTAGGTTCTTTTTGTGATCATGGCTTTCAGGTAGTCCAATAGTTTTTAAATTATCTCTCCTAGATCTATTTTCCTGGTCAGTGGATTTTCCAATGAGTTATTTCACATTGCCTTCTATTTTTTCATTTGTTTGGATTCTGTTTAATAGTATCTTGATTTCTCATAAAGTCACTAGCTTCCATTTGCTCCAATCTAATTCTAAAGAAATTATTCTCTTCAATGAGCTTTTGAGATTCTTTTTCTATCAGGCAAATTCAACTTTTTAAGGCATTCTTTTCCTCATTGCCTTTTTGAGCCTCTTTTGCCATTTGAGTTAGTCTTTTTTAGGTGTTATTTTTCTTCAGTCAGGTTGTTGACTCGCTTTTCATGATTTTCTTGCATCATTTCTCTTCCCAATTTTTCCTCCACTTCTGTTATTTGGGTTTCAAAATTCTTCTTAATCTCCTCTATGCCCTGTGACCAGTTCATATTTTTCTTGGAAGCTGTTGGTACAGGAGTTCTGACTATGTTGTCTTCCTCCTGTTCCATGCTTTGATCCTTTTTGTCCCCAAAATAGGAATCTAAAGTCAGATTGCTGTGCTTGCTTTGCTTGCTCATGTTGCCACTCAATTACTTGACTTTCGAACTTTTTGCCACAGTAGAACTCTGCTTCCAGAGAGGAGAGCTTTGTCCCAAATTGTTGGTTTTTTGGAGCTGCTGGAGTTATTAGTTGGTGCCCTCTCTGAAGCTTCCACTGGCTCTGGCACCTGGTTACACACCCCAGGACCTCCACCCTAAATAGCAATCCAGATCCAAGCAGGTTAAAGCAAGAGCAATTACCCTCAGAATGGTTGCTTGGTCCCGTACAATCTGCAGGCCTGGAGCTTTGAAGCAGCCACGCTGCAGTGGCTGCTGTGCCTCAGTCACTTCTCCCTCCAGGGTCAGAGGCCAGACCACACTCCTGGACCCCCTGTTCCCAAAGTCCACACTGACTTCTCCCTTTGTCTTTGGCATTTATGGGTTGATAATTCTGGAAACCACCACAGCTGCTGGTGATCCACTCTCCTGAAGTCCCTCCAGCCGTGGCTGGTCGGGCCACCCTGAGGCTAAAACCACAGGCTCACATGGAGCTGGGCTCTGCTCCTAATGCCCTGCAATGAACCCTCCCTGTCCTCCTGCTGGCCTTCCTTTAGTGGGAGATTTGTTTCTCACTGTCATTTTGTGGGTTCTTTGTGTGTTCTGTAGCCCTAAAGTTTGTTTAGAGTAATTTTTTATAGGTTTGAGGTGGTTATGGGGAGAGCACATGGAGTTTTCCTGCTTCTATGCTGCCATCTTGGCTCTGCCCTCCTCCCCTACTGTTCTTAATTTTAAAATAATTTTTAGTTCCTTTAACTTTTTTTTATTTTAAGCAGTCAGGGTTAAGTAACTTGCTCAAGGTTACATGGCCAGGTGTTTCTGGGTGGGTGCTAAATGTCTGAGCCTGGATTCGATCCCCAGGTCATCCCAACACTTGGAGCCGGTGCTCTTACTCGCTGAGCCACCTGGCCGCCCCAATTCCTTTAACTTTTGCTTTAACTCTTCTAGGAATTTTTATTGGACTTGTGTCTCAGTGGCATTTTTCCTTTAAGGTTTTGCTTATAGATGTTTTCAAGTCATTCTCCCCTTCAGTGTTTGTGTCGTCAGCTTCCCTGTCACAAATGGATCTTTATGGTTGTTTTTTGCTTGTTTGCATATTTTTCTATCTTACTTCTTGATTTTGGACTTTGGGCTCTGCACACTTCTGGAAGAGAGGCAGGAGTTTTGTCTTGAGCTTATGTCCTCTTATGTCCTTCTGCTGCTTTCACTGGTCTGGCGGGTAGCCTAAAAACTTTCAGGGTTCCCAAAGTAGTGTGGTCCAAGACAATGTCTGCTTTATTGCCCTCCTCATCTAAGTTCTGTAAGTTCCTGACCTACATTTGGTTCTATTAGTTTATTTTTGATTGGAAGTTTCAGCAGACTACTTTTTGATTTAGCCACTATTGGAAGGCTCTGTGTATTCAGCAAATGTGAACTGCTGGATTCCCTTTGGTCTGAGATGCTGTGATCAGATCTGGTTTTCAGGGCCATATAGCCATCATCTGGTTCTCTGAATTTTTTCCTAGGGTCAAAGATCATGATCACTCCTCTCTACCCTGGATCTGTGACATAGCACTGGGGGGTGTGTTGAGGGGGGATAGGTGACACTGGCACTCAGTGCTTGTGCAGGGACCCCCTGTTATTTGTGTGTAATGCCCTGTATCATCCCTTTCTCATTCTCTGGGTGCTGGCATGCTCTCTGACACCACTGCTACTGAGTCATGCTCCTGACCAGAGGTCTACCCCAGTATATGCAGACCTTTTTGACCTCTCTATGCTGCCCTAGGCAAGAAAAATGACTTACTGGATGTCCTGATCAGAATTCAATCTGGCACATTCTCTAGATCTTTGTCAAATAAATGTGGAGAAAGAGCTAGACTCTAATGCTTCCTTTCACTCCCCCAGCTTGTCTCCACCCTTTAATTAATTTTATATCCCCCTCATCACAGTGGTATTTTCAAACTATTGCTTCTCCCTTCAAATTTCTCACATTATTTCCTTTCCTCACCATCTCTGGTGATAGCCTCCTCTAAAATTTCATTGACAAAATTTAGGCTGCTAGCGATAAGCTCCCTCTTTTTCCATCACAGTCTTCTGACACCATCCCCAACTATCTCCTCCTTCACACCAATATCTGAGGAAGAGGTGGCCCCCTCCCTTGCCAAGGTTAAATCTTTTACATGCATTCTTAATTCTTAGCCCTCCTTTCTTCCCCAGAAAACTTCCCCAATTATTATCCCCTCTTTCTCTAATGCTTCAATACTGCTCTTTTCTTTTTGAGCATTTAACAATGCTCAAATCTCTGCTATCCTTAAAAACTCTCACTAGAACTTACCATTCCTATATAATCTTATATCTTTTCTCTCCTTATGAGTTAAACTCTTTGAAAAATCCATCTATGATTCAATATTCCTACTTCCTCTCCTCTCAGTCTTTTTAAACGCTCTGAAAATCTGGTTTTTGTCCTTATCATTCAACTAAAACTGCTCTCTCCAAAGTTGCCATTAATCTCTTAACTCTGAAATCTAATGGCCTTTTTTCAATCCTCATCCTTCTTGACCTCTATATAGCATCTGACACTATTGATCACCTCCTGGATACTCTCTTTTTTTTGACACTAATCTCTCTAGTTCAGGCCATTGTTCAGTTCCCCTGGGCTATTGCAACAGGTTAATTGGTCTCTCTGCCTTAAGTTTCTCTCTCTAGCCCAAACATTCTCCACATAGCTGTCAAAATGATTTTCCTAAAGTACACATCTGATCATGCTACCCTCCTGCTCAGTAAAGTCCAGTGTCTCCCTATGACCTGTATTATCAAATATAAGCTCTGTTCAGGATTTAAAGTTCTTTAAAACCTGAGTTCTTTCTATCTTTTTTAGTCTTCATTTACTTTACTCCCCTCCACTCACTAAACGGTCCTTTTGCTGTTCAGTTGTTTTCAGTCATGGCTAACTCTTCACCATCCCATTTGGAGTTTCCTTGGCAAAGATACCAGAGTGGTTTGCCATTTCCTTTTCCACTTCATTTTATAGATGAGGAACCTGAGGCAGAGTTTAGTGATTAGTCTAGGGCCACACAATTAGTGTCTGAGGTCATATCTGAACTCAGGAAGAGGAGTATTTCTGATTCCAGGTCCAGCATTCTATCTGCTGTGCCTCCCAGCTGCCTCATGGTCCAGCCCTACCAGCATACTTATTGTTTCTCACACATAATGCTCTCTCATCCCCATGTCTTTGTCTCATCAATCTTCCATGTCTACAATGATTTTTTCATCCTTACTTCTTAGAATCCTTAGTTTCCTTTAAGACTCAACCCCAGTATCAGCTTCTGCAGGATGCCTTGCCAGTCCCCTCAGCTGCTGGTGCTTTCCTTTCTAAGGTTAATTTGTATCTATTTTGTATGTAGCTTATATACTTGAACATGTTGTCACCCTCATTAGCACATAAACTTCCTGAGCACAGGGATTGTTTTAACTTTTTCTTTGGATCCCCAGACTTGTTCTAGGCTAGACCTAACTCAAACTAGAACAGTGGTTCAGATTCAGCATTGAAACTTAATGTATACTCATGAACCATGTGACATTTATTAGAAATAAGTTTACTTAATGGAAATTCAATAAGGATTCAGGTGGACATGGTTTTACTCTCATCTGCACTTGTCCCAATAACGCCAGGTCAGAAAAATGTATTGACTCTCATAGCTGTGGGGATTTCAGCAAGCTTCCACATCACTCCACCCTCCATCTGTGGTTCTGCTTGGATTCAACTCCAAGGAGCAAGATGGCCCTCCCAGAATAAGCTTATTTATTCCAAATCTCATTACCATGCAGCTAACTCAGCCCTGGATACTAAAATTCCTTCCCACCTCTTTCAGCCTTCTCTTACCTCTGACTGGAGGTGGGCACTATACTCCTCCCAAAGCCTTCCATTATAGAGGGCAGAAATTAGACTTCCAGCTCCTTCCATTTTCTACCTGCAGCTCCATGTGGTTTCAACTCCATGGAACAAAATGCCCTTGCATTAGATTCTAAGTACCCTGAGGGCAGGGGGCAGAGATCACCTTTCTTTTTCTTATTAGTATCCACAGTGCCTAGCACAGAGTAGGTATTTAATGTTTACTGAGCTGAATCCTGAGGATCATGAATTACTCCTCAGATAAGCCTTCTATATCTCAAGGTACCAGGACACTATGTCTATGGACCTCAGTTCTTTTGGATCAATTAAGTGTTGAGAATGATTTCCTTCCCCTTTAGGAAAATAAACAAATAAAATACTATCCCAGCCTATATGAAATACAGTAGATGTTAAATGCTTAATAAATTCTTATTGGCTGGTAAGTAGAACATGAAGTATTTTGTTGAACGTGCTAGATAAACTATCTATAGCATTACCCTGACCTTTTTTAACCCTATCAAAAAAGGAAATGAGTATAGTCTAGCCTGACTTGTTCTCTGTTACACTATGCTGACTCTCTGTAATCACTTCCTTTACTAGTTGTTGACTCACCATTTAAAAACAAAATTTTAGAATTTTGTCATTACTTAAGCTCACTGACCTAGAGTTGGTCTACTCTATTCTTTTATATTTGGAATTCATGACCACATTTGGGAGGCAATATGGTGTCATGGATGGACTGCTAGAACCAGAGTCAAAGGGAAGTCAGCTCAAAATTTGCCTCTGATATCTGCTAGCTATGTGACCTTGAGTAAGTCACTTAATGTCTGTGAATTTCAATTTCCTTGTCTGTAAAATGGAGATAATACCTATAGTATATGCCTCATAGGATTAATATGAAACTCAAGACAATGTAAAGTCTTCAAATACTATATAAAGTTGGTATTATTATCATTATCATTATTGTTATTATTATTTGCCCCTTCCCGGTCCTCTGGCATCTTTTCTCTTTTCCATGATCTTTCGAAGACATAGTTTTAACAATGATTCATAACAGTTTGTTGAATTATCTTGAGATATGATTTATTTGGACTTCGTGACTTTAAATCATCAAGGGAAGCTAGGTGCTCTCTTATTATTTCTCTATTCATCCTGGATTTTAACTGCTTGTTATTTAAAAGTCTATTATTCACATATAGAGTAAACAAAAGCAAAAGCAAAGCTGAGAAATTTTGTTTTCTGTCCTTTTTGTTACCATCTTTCTGTATAGAGCAAATAAGAGGCTGCCCTCTACCCATTGGAAGAAAGCTAAAAAAAACCAAAACAACCAAACCCATGACTTTTTTCTGCTCTTAGTAATCCTTGCCTGACTCAGCTCACATTGAGGTTCAGCAGTGCTGACAATATTCTTACTGGGCTTATATATTCATCCTTCACTGTCATCACTTCTACTTTCTGTACATGTCTTTTGCAAATTTAAGTTGGCTGATGAATGTCCTGTGCACCACACTGATCGCTTTAGTTAGCTTCCTCTTGTTCTTCATTTCCCTTGCAGTATTTCAGTCCATGGGATTAAGCATTTCCTTACTTTGAACATTATGAAATATTATCTCCAATTCCACGTGTCAGATTTTGCCTAGATTTCCTCTCATTCTCTACAACAAATCTGGAGATGATGTAAACACTTTCCTCCAAGGCTCCTTTCACTTCTACTCCAGTATTCCTTTCTTTCTTACTGGTCAGAATCAGCAGAACCCAGAATAGCAATTCTTTGTTATTTCTTCCAAATCTTGAAGGACAAAATTGCCATTAAGGCAAGCCAAGAAATTAATAGCTGTTCTGTTTTTGTTTTTGTTTTGCAGAGAAAGCTCTGGGAAATGGTTAATTAATCAACAGGCATTATATTAGGCTCCCACTATATTCCAGGCACTATGCTAGGCATGATGAAGTAAACAGAAATGGGAAAACTATATTCAGAGTGACTACAAAAATGTAAATGGACACTTTCACAAAACAAGTTAAATGAAGTAAGTAAAGCCTGGAAAACAATATAGATAATGACTGTAACAATGTAAATGGACAGAAGAGTAAAAAATGAATGTTGCAAAATTATAAAAGAACAAGCTTGGACCCAAAAAAGAGATATGAGATGATACATCATCCTATTCATTTACAGAAGTGGGACATGTGGTATAGATGACTATGGAATATTGGTAACATTAGGGTTTTAAAAATATATATTAAATACAGATTTATTTTGCTGATTTTTTTCTTTTCTTTTTCTGAAAAATTCTTTGCTAAAAGTGGTGCTTCTCTAGGTTGGAGGAAGAGATAGGATATGGGAAAAATCCAGAATGTAAAAACAAAGGATATACTCCTTTATTAAAATCTATTTTTAAAAAAAGCAAAACAGTCTCTATACCAAGGAATTTCAATCTATTTGGGTTGGGGAGATGCATTGGTAATGCATTTTTGCCTAACTGGAAGATTTTTCCCGTCCATTAATAGGCCCATGTGACCTGCTTGAGTCACATGAATCTGTGGTAGGAGGAGCTTGCCAAACAAGTGGAGCAGGAAGGGTGAAGCAGAACCCAGAGGAAGTTGGTCAGAGCAGTTAGAGCTGAGGGAAAGAGAGGAGGCAGGCACTGAGCTATGATTGTTCATTTGTGGGAAGGCACTAGAAGGGGGAAGGCTTGGGGATGGTGGTGCCTCTTGGGTGGTTATTGTGTATAGATTTCTCTGTTGCTATGATGGATTTGGCTTTCTGGTGTTGGAATAAGTGTTTTGGTTCTGTCTTCCATGTGGAGAGTCTATTATATTTAGCAATTCAGAATTACGCCGGCATATTCATAGCTTCTGTAGGCTCTGTGAGAATATCATGTTGGCACTACATTAGAGAGCATCCATGTATCCATACGTACACACACATTGGTGTATATATATATGCATATCTACACACATGTATGTATGTATGTACATATACAGGCATACCCGAGATATTGTGGGTTTTGTTCCAGATCATCTCAATCAAGAAAATACTGCAATAAATAGCAAGTCATGTGAGGTTTTTGGTTTCCTAGAAAATATAAAAGTTATGTTTACATATGTTTACTCCATTACTGTAGTCTATTAAGTGTACATTAGTATTATGTCTTAAAAAACACAATGTACATAATTTACTTAAAAATACTTCATTTCTAAAAAATGCTAACCATCATCTGAGCCTTCAGTGATCTTTTTGATGACTGATCACGGTGGGTGGTTGCTGAAGATTGGGGTGGCTATGACAATTTCTAAAATAAGACAACAATGAAGTTTTCCATGTCTATTAACTCTTCCTTTCATTTGAGTACTTAGAAGCTATTGCAGGGTTATTAACTGGCCTAATGGTTGTGTGTCAGGGAATGGGGAGGCCTGAAGAGAGGGAGAGAAACAAGGGAACAGTTGGCAGGTGGAGCAGTCAGAATGTGCAGCATTTATTGATTAAGATCATTGTCTTACATGGACATGGTTTGTGGTGCCCCAAAACAATTACTGTGGTAGCATTAAAGACATGACTATAGATTACCATAAAAGATATAATAATCATGAAAAAGTTTGAAATATTGTTATAATTACCAATATGTGACACAGATACACAATGCAAGCACATACTTTTGGAAAAATAGCTCTGACAGATTCACTCACTACAAGGTTGTCACCAACCTTAACTTTTGTAAAAAAAGCAAACCCCACAAAATCTGAGAATTGCAACGAAATAAAGCATACCTGTACAGAAAATAGACATGAGATAAAAGGGCCCTAGCAGCTGGGGAGTTCATGTAAAATGGGTCACATGATTAGCAGAGAAGGTTAGTAATCCCTAAAGTAAGCTCATCATCTAACAGTCTTTCCATTACCATTTACCAAGCTCCTTGCAGCTGGACTATTCAAACAGACTCATGGGCTTATTACAAAATGATCAACTCCACACCCTGATACTCCCCCTTTCTACCAGTGCCTTATAGATCCAAATTGCAAACAGAAGAAATCTGCTCAGATGTGACAGCTATGTGGCTGCATTATATGTCACCACAGAGTTCTGGAGAAGAGCACAGGAAGAGGAACAAGGGCAGAACAGGTAACCAAATTTGTAACAGAATCTAACTCTACACTGTGCCTCTACTCTCCCACACACATGTAGAGATGCAAAATCCAAAAAGAAATTTGCTCAGGCTGCAATAGCACTCTATGCTACTGGGCCAGAGAACTGAGGAACAGAGAAAATAGGGGCAGGATATGTGGTAAGAGGCTATGTGGTACTCCATCAAGCCTGAAAGAAAGAGCCCAGCATCCAGAAGTTAGTTATTTTCCCTCAGAGGACCCTTGGGTCAGAGACAAAGACTGGTGAACTATAAATTGTCCAGCCTGAGGGGGAAGCTGAGAACCCTGGAGATCCAGCCCCTGGGGAAAATGCTGTCAAAAGGGAGGGAGTCAAAGAGTGAGCAATAGGGGAAATTAGGGGAAAAAATTCTCAAAATAGCAAAGATCCAGGAAGAAGGAAACTCAAAAAACTTTGAATATAAGTAGATAAAGGCAGTGAAAGAGGGCCAGGCCTGAAGTCAGGAAGACCTGAGTTCAAATACAGTTTCAGACACTTACTATGTAGCCCTGGGCAAGTCGCTCAATCCTATTTGTCTCAGTTCCTCATCTGTAAAATGATAAGAAAATGGCAAACCACTCCAGTATCTCTGCCAAGAAAATCTAAAATAGGGTCACAAAGAGTCAGGCATGACTGAAATGACTAAAAAAAACCAGCAAGATAAATTGAGAAAGCACTAATGCATTAAGAGGAAAAGGAAATAAACCCCCCAGATGAAGTGAAAGAGTTGAGGCATCTATGATTAAGTATTGTAAGACAAAGGGACAAAAGCCTCAGCTTTTGATGAGGCAAAAACAGAGTATTTTTAAGAGAGAATGTAATGAATGTACAGTGTTTCTGAATGATTTAAAAAGAGAAATAAGAATTGTGAGAACAAAATTTATTGCTTACACAACAGAAATAATTAGCAAAAGAGAAAGACTTGAATCCATGACATAAAAGACAGGAGAACTGATTGTGAATGCAAATGAATTGAAGTGAAGGAAAATCTGGAAGAAGAGAACCACAAGCAATAATATTAAAAAAAAGTATGACCTCTATATAAGCAAAACATAACGATCTTGAAGACTGTATATGTAGACATAAACTAAGAATTATAAGTCATACAGAAGAACATAACAAATCAAAAAGCTTGAACATGATAATATGAGAAATAATAGCAAAAAACTGTCCAGAACATTTGAATATAGAAAATAAAGTGCCAACTGAAAGAAATCTGTAGATCACCTCCAGAAACAAGGAAAAACCAAACCAAACCCCAAGGTTGCGAACTCCAAAACAGAGTGGTGAAATTTAACAGTTTCATCAATAAACAACAAATTCTATAAGCAATCAGGAGAAAGATATTCAAATATAAAGGAAAGGAAATTTGAGTAACATAAAACTATTCTGTACCCATCAAAAACTGCAGGTAAGAATTGATTTATGTATTCCAAATAGCAACAGAGTTCAAGATGCAGCCAAGATGAATCTATCTTGCAAATGGGAACCTAAATATACCTGAAAAATAAGGATTTTCAATTAAAAAGAAGCACTTGAAATATTCCTGCAAAGAAAACTAGACCTGAAGATTATAGAAATTATCTTCAAACATCTCAGGCAAGAGAGAAAATAAGGTAAACAAAGTAATTAAACATGGCAATAATAACAACAAAATAATAGCTCATTTAGAGATTTCTTTCTAAATGTATACATGAGGATATGAGTGAAAGCAGAAAGCAAATAGAAGCAGAAAAAAATCCCTGAAATATCACCACCCATGTGTGAATCAATGTTTTTTTTTTTTGTGTGTGTGTGACTAACTTACTAATCAGGAGAGTGAATAAAAAAGAGGACATGAGGAAGAAGAGAGGAATATGGGATGTACCATATTTCACCACACAGTCATCACCATTGCATCAGTTGCACTTTTTTTCAGTCCAAAAATTGTTTTATAACCTTTTATTGCATAATTATCACATGGTATAATTCTATTTATCATGCTATTTAAAAGGTAAACAGGGCAGCAATGTATTCACCAGTAGCATATGGACACGGATATATCTCCCATGCATTGTGAGCTATGAACCTAGAATTCTTGGTGCACGTGCATTGTCAGGATATTTCCAAAAGCCAACTTACATGGTTTGCTTAATGAAGAGCTGGAAGTACAAGAGGAGTGGGCAGGATGAAGTTGCCATGAGTAAGTCATGTGATATGGTAAGACTAGCATCTTCCCAATTTTAACATATATTCATGAGTATTCTGGGCATCTTAATCTGCACCAAAGATAGTTTAGTAATAAATGATTTTTAATTAATACTGGTACAATTTTTTAAGAAGTGTGCATTTAGGGTTAGGGTTTTAAAAGCTTCACATAATGGTCGTATCCCACTTTTTTGAAAAAAAAATTTTCTTGGCATGAAATCTGCAATGATTATACAGTGAAATATGGTGTCCTAATCAAGTCAAGGACTAACAATGAAAAGAAAATAATTTCTATAGCTTTCAGGAAGAAGAGTTGGCAGAGGAGTTACCACTGATGAATGCTTCTATGAAAGAATGGAGATATTCTAGAAAGGGAAATGGGAGACCTTACAATGGGTTATTATCTTCAGGAATTTGATGCTTACAGAAATCACTTGTCCTGCCACAAGGGAAGGGGAATCAGAGTTCCTTTAGGTACCTGAGACCCAGAAGAGTGGAAGGGCATGGAACCAGAGAATAGATTTTTATGTCAGTAATAGATTTTTTTGTCAGTATGTATGTAGAGTTAGAATGTATGTTGAAACCATTTTTATAAGTTAAGCATAGTACACTGCCTTTAAAATAACATAGTAACACGAGGTTAGAAGATCTCTGCTCCCACTCAGAGATTCTAGCTAGTTCAAAATGTGCTGACAGCCCATATTGTTTTCCATAAGCTAAAACTACATCATCTTTCCAAATGAGCCAAGTGAGGTAGCCTAATGTGTTTCTTATTTTATTTATAAATTTCTGAAATATGGAAAGAAATTGTTCCTTATAATTATATGCAATATCAGAGAAACTCTAAAAAAACCTAAAACTTTGTGTATAAGACTTATCAAGTCTTCCGTTTACACTAGAGAAAAGTTTAATTTAGACTCATTCTAATATTTGTATGTCCCAAAGTGGCAGACTAGAAAAAGAAAACAATGCTAATAGCTAAGTTGGAGACTATAAAAATAATTCTAGCTCTAAGAAAAGAGGCAAAGTCAACAGTCATTATATGTCTCTAACAATAATCTAAAGTTTTAAAGGAAAAAAATAATAAAGCAGGTTAGGAATTCAAATAAGAAACCTTATGGGGAGGAGTGGTTTTTAAAAAAAATCAGTGTATCTCAGCATTCATTAAGTCCATCTATTAATACTTTTGAGCAGAGAATCAATCTTTTCAGGAAGACATCTCTATGAAAGCTCAAAACCCCAAAATACAAATTTATTTACTTTATCACCACTCAAAGTAAAAATTCTAGGGAAGCCTGTAATACTTGAAGAAATAGCTAAAGAAACACACTTTTTAAAGGACAGAAACAACTTTGATCTAGCTGCATGATACATTCAGAAACACACATATAGTTATTACAAAGAATTATATTTTGTCTCAAATTATTTCTTGCAGTAAATAAAAGTAAAATGTAATAAAATAAAAATAAATGTAAAACAAATGTTGATAGCAAACAATAATTTTTTTGTCTCTTAAGTGTCACTAGGTTTTATAAGACAGGTAGAATATATCATTATGGGAACGTGTTTTATAAGACTTTTTTTCAATTTAATACTTTTTTTTCAAAAGTACACTGTCTCAGGGTTGCATTTGGTTCTCAGAATAATCTATTACTACAGGTGCCTAAGCAAACAGGCTGATGCTAGCCACTTCAGTGTAGCCCTGTGCTAACAGGCAGCCTTCAGAGGCCTGACCTCATGTACTTCAGTGTAGACACTAGGAAACAAAAAAACCCACTCCACTGGAACTCAGCACATACCAGATACCACCAATAGGACCCTGGCTTAGCACCAGGCAAGCTGCCAGTCTCCTACAGCCTCCAGAAGCACTAGTCAACCTCCACCCCACCTCTGTAGCCCAGAACCAGATATAAATGTCCCCCATGGGCCTCAAGGCAACATCAGTGCAGCAGCAGGCAAATATCCAAGGCTTGCAGCCACTAGCACAGAATCTGTGGACAGTACTTCTTCTACTCTAAGAGAAGAGCTCACATTTAAAAGAAACTAAAAAGGGGAGGGGGGAAGAGGGATGAGCAGAAAACAACAAAAAAAGAATCTGACCATAGAAAGTTGTTATGGTGAAAGGGAAGACCAAGACACAAACTCTGAAAAAGACAACAATGTCAAAACAACTATGGGCAAAACCCTAAAGAAAAACAGGAAGTGGTCTCAAGCCAAGAAAGATCTTGTGGAAGAGCAAAAAAATGAGCTTAAAATCATATAAGAGCCAAGATGGCGGAGTAGAAGCACGACCCTCCCGCGGCTCCAGCTTCCACCCTCCCCAATCCATGTAAAAAGGGGACTCTAAACAAACTTTGGAGCTGCAGAACCCACAAAATGACACAGAGAAGATAACCTCCCTCTGAGGACAGCCCAGCAGGCCGGCAGGAATCACCAGCACAACGCTCTGGGAGCCAAGCCCAGCCCCACACCAAGGCTTTAGCCCCAGGGCGGGCCTGACCAGCCGCAGGACAGAGGGACTCCAGATCAGCAGCAGCCGTGGCCATTTCCAGATTTATCAACACATATAAGCAGAGGACAAAGTGAGAGGTCAGTGCAGTCTGGACTTTGGGACCAGTAAGTGGGAATGTGTGGCTTTTGCCCCCCAGGGCGAGAAGCCGCTGAGATGCCTGGCACAGGCAGCCAGTGCCACGTGGCAGCTTCAGCTCCTGGCCCACAGAGTGTAGGGGGACCAAGCACCAGTCTGAGGGGTAATCGCTCTTGCTTTAACCTTCTTGGATCTGGATTGCAGTCTAGGGTGGAGGTCCTGGGGTGTGTGTCCAGCTTGCCAGAGTGTGTGGAGACCTCAGAGAGGGCACCCATCTAATACCTCTGGAAGCTGAGAAAACCCCAGCGTGTGGGACGAAAGCTCCCCGTCTGGTGGCAGAGTCCTACTGTGGCAAAAAGCCCAGGGGTCAAGTGACTGAGGGGCAACATGACCAGGCAAAGGAAACAAAGCAGACAGAAGATTCCAACATTACATTCCTATTTTGGGGATAAGAAGGAGCAAGGCATGGAACAGGAGGAAAACAGTGAAGTCAGAACTCCTGTACCAAAAGCTTCAAAGGAAAATACAAGCTGGTTACAGGCCATAGAAGACCTTAAGAAGCAGATAAGAGAAGTGGAGGAAAAATTGGGAAGAGAAATGAGAACAATGCAAGAAAATTATGAAATGAGAGTCAACAGCCTGACTGAGGAAAATAATACCTTAAAAAACAGACTGACTCAAATGGCAAAGGAGGCCCAAAAAGGTAATGAGGAGAAGAATGCCTTAAAAAGCTGAATTTGCCAGATGGAAAAAGAATCTCAAAAGCTCAATGAGGAGAATCATTGCTTCAGAATTAGATTGGAGCAAATGGAAGCTAATGACTTTATGAGAAATCAAGATGCTGTTAAACAGATCCAAACAAATGAAAGAATAGAAGGCAATGTGAAAATCTCATGGGAAAAACCACTGATGTGGAAAATAGAGCCAGGAGAGATAATTTTAAAATTATTGGACTACCTGAAAGCCATGATCAAAGTAAGAACCTAGAAATCATACTCCAGGAAGTTCTCAAAGAAAACTGCCCTGATGTTTTAGTACCAGAGGGCAAAATAGAGGTTGAAAGAATCCACCGATCACCTCCTGAAAAAGATCCCCAAAAGAAAACTCCTAGGAATATTATAGCCAGGTTCTGGAATTCCCAGATCAAGATGAGAATATTACAAGCAGCCAGGAAGAAACAATTTGAATATTGTGGAAACACAATCAGGATAACCCAGGATCTGGCAGCTTCTACACTGAGGGACCAAAGGGCTTGGAATATGATATTCCGGAGGTCAAAGGAGCTGGGATTAAAACCAAGAGTTACCTACACAGAAAAACTGAGTATCATGTTTCAGGGGAAAATATGGTCATTCAG
This sequence comes from Petaurus breviceps papuanus, assembly GCF_028583685.1. Classification (NCBI taxonomy): domain Eukaryota; kingdom Metazoa; phylum Chordata; class Mammalia; order Diprotodontia; family Petauridae; genus Petaurus; species Petaurus breviceps. The sequence continues at coordinate 37,269,713 of NW_027187372.1, read as the reverse complement.
TGGAATAGAGGACTTTCAAGCATTCTTGATGAAAAAACCAGAGTTGCATAGAAAATTTGACATTCAGATACAAGAAGCAAGAGAAGCATGAGAAGGTAAACAGGGAAAAGAAATCATAAGGAACTTATCGACGTTGAACTATTAACATTCCTACGTGGAAAAACAATAATTGTAACTTATGAAACTTTTCTTAGTAGTTGAAGGGAATAGAAAATGGTTACAATGGAGGGGAAGAATAGGAAGGCAAAACGGAATCGGTCAACCTTATTCCCACTGAATTTGGCTTGAGGAGGGAATGAAATACACACTAAATAGGGTATTTCACCCTCCAGGAAAGTAGGGGGAGAAGGGAGTGAGGGGGGGGAAGATGGAAGGGAGGGCAGGCTGGGGGGGAGGGAAGTTGGAAGCACCCACTTTTTAAAAGGAACGAGACCAAAGTAGAGAATAGAACAAGTGGGAGGTGGGATAGCAGGGAGGGAAATATAGTCAGTCTTTTACAATATATCTATTATGTTATTATTTTGCATTAGCCACACATGTGCAACCTATACTTAACTGCTTATCTTCCCAGTAAGGGTGGGTGATAAGGAAGGAAGGGAATGCATCTGGAATTCAAAGTTTTAAAATAAAATATTCAAATATATATGTATATATATGTACTATTATTAATATTATTTTATATGTAATTGGGAAATAAGATATACAGGCACTGAGGCATAGTGATCCATTGGAAAAGTTGAAAGGGGTATGGGAGAAAATATGGGAGAGAGCAGATTGGAGGAGGGGATATCCTGTGGGACTGCTATTTTGGGGTGGTAGGTAGGGGAAAAACGGGGAGAAAATGTGTAACTCAAAATCTGGCAGAAACGAATTATGTAAATCAGAAGTTAATAAAGCATTTTAAAAAATCATATAAGAGAGATAGAAGAAAAAAATGGGGAAAAATGAGAGCGATACAAGAGATTTATTAAAAAAAAGGAGTCAACAGCCTGGAAAAGTGATTAAAAATAGAACTGGCTAAATGGAAAAGGAAATACAAAAATATACTAAAGAAACCAACTCCTTAAAATGTATAATTAGCCAAATGGAAAAGAAAGTACAAAAGCTAATCACGGAAACATTTTAACTTATAAGTTAAAATTGAGTAATGAATTAAAATTGAGCTAATGACTATGAGATATCATGAATCAATCAAATTCAAAAGAATAAAAAAATTTAAAATACCTCATAGGAAAAACATTTGGTAAACAGGTCCTAGAGAGACAATATCAGAATCATTGGACTATCTGAAAACCATAATCAAAAGGAAAACCTGAACAGCATCTTTCAAGAAATTATCAAGGAAAACTGCTGTGATGTCCTGGAACAAGAGGGCAAAATAGGCATTTTTTTAAGCAATTGGGGTTAAGTAACTTGCTCAGGGTTACATGGCCAGGTGTTTCTGGGTGGGTGCTAAGTGTCTGAGCCTGGGATTCGATCTCCAGGTCATCCCGACACTGGAGCCGGTGCTCTTACTCGCTGTGCTACCTGGCTGCCCCCAAAATAGGCATTTTGATCACCTCATGAAAGAGATTACAAAATAAAAACACGAAGGTACATTATAGCCAAATTTCAGAACTATCAGGTTAAGGAAAAAAATACTACAAGTGGCCAGAAAGAAAAAATTCAAATATCGAGGAGTCACAATCAGGACCACACAGAACCTGGCAGCTACAACTTTAAAGGATCAGAGGTCATGGAACATGATATTCCAGAGGGCAAAGAAGTAAGGACTACAACCAAGAATCACTTACCTGGCAAAATTAAGCATAATATATTAAAAGAAAAAATGGTCATTTAATGAAATAAGATTTCAAGCCTTCCTAAGGAAAAGAGCAGAACTAAACCAAAAATTTGACCTTTAATATCAAAACTGAAGAGAAGCATAAACAGGTAAAAAGAGAAAAGAAAACCTAAGAGATTCAATAGAGCTAAACTGTTTATATCCCTACACAGCAAGATGATACTTGCAACTCTTAAAAATTGTATCACTAACAATGCAGATAAAAGGACTATACATAGAGGATACGAGTGGAAGGTGAATTTAAGGAAATGACATGAATAATCTATTACTACATGAATCTAAACATTTCAAGCTTCAAACACTTTAAAATTAAAATCTAGCATTCTTTAGAGGAAAGTATTTTAATGGGGAATTATCAATCTTATTTGAGATCTTATTTTTGACCTTTCAAATAGGCAAGAAAAAACAGAAGTTTCTTATAATAAAGTTTGCATTTATATTAAACTTTACAATTCACATAATGCTTTCCTTGCTCACATGAATCCTATAAAGTCAGTAGTATCAGTATTATTAAAACTTTTATTGAAACATTTTTAATTCTGAACTTAAACACCATAAAAAAGTTTTTACATACACATACACATATATGTGAAAAAAGAATTCTACATGAAACTATAAAACTGCATTTCATATGACTTGATTTTTAAAAATTTTTTGTTGTTTTTTTTGGAGGGGCAGGCAAGACAATTGGGGTTAAGTGACTTGCCCAAGGTCACCCAGCTAGTTGTGTTTGTCTTGTTTTTGAAGGGATCAGGGAAATGATGATATGACTTGCAGTTAACTTTGATTTGAGTGATGGCAGGCTGGGCAAAGTCACCAGCTTCCCTTTCTCCTCCAGAGCCATCTGGGTCCAGTGACCTGATATTCTCAGGATGACTGGAGATAGCCCAGGATGCAATGGGAGACCCTGGCCCTTTTAGGCTAAGGCCTTTACAGGTTCTCACTTAGAGTGAGGTAATGCCCATTCAGTAAATAGGCCTCTTTAAGAAGTGAGTCAAGTGATGGGCGGCCATCTCGACTCACATAGCTACTAAGTGTCAAATGTCTGAGGTTGAATTTGAACTCAGGTTCTCCTGACTCCAGGGCTGGTGCTCTATTCACTGTGTCACCTAGCTGCTCCTACCTGATTTTTAAAAAGTACATAATAAAAACTATACATTACTTTCAAAATTATACTACTGATCTTGTGCTTCATGTTTGTGTTCCTTTTTGTGTATTTTAAAAGTTTCAATGGCCCTCTTTTGGGGGACATCATCATTGTACCTCTCCCCAATTAACTGAGAAGGAAAGAAAAAAACTCCTTTTACTAAATAAGCAAAGTTTATCCACAGAGTGACAGTATCTCAAAACATAACTGTTCCTAAATCATCTATGTTTCTGTCAGTAGATGGGTAACACTGGGTAACAGTGGATGGGGTCACACTGTAGTCATGGCTGGTCAGTGCAATGATGAGAGTTACTAAGTCTTTGGAAGTTGTTTTTCTTTACACTGTTATTATCCACATATAAATTGTCCTCCTGATTCTGCTCACTTCACCCTGCATCAGTTCATATTGCCTACTCATGATTCTCAAAAAATTGTCTCATCACTTCTTATGGTGCAATAATATTGCACTTATTCATACATCATGATTTAGTTGGTCCCCAATCATCTAAGAGGCCACTTAAAGCATGTTTTAGATTCTAGCTCTTTGCTTTCTTTCCCCTCCTCCTTTTACTCCCTCTACCTTATTGAACCAGAAATTTGTTTTGCTTGAGACTATTCTCTGGTATGATCCTCCCTCCTGTCCCACCCCCTTCCTGTTTTTCTTTTTCCCTTGCTGAGCTGATATATTTCTTTTCTTTTCTTTTTTTTTTTGCAGGGGGAAGGTAGGTCAATTGGGGTTGTTACTTGCCCAAGGTCACATGGCTAGTTTTGTGTTAAGTGTCTGAGTCCACATTTGAACTCAGGTCCTCCTGACTCCAGGGCGTGGTGCTCTATCCACTGTACTACCCAGCCGCCCCGAGTTGATATATTTCTATTCCAAGTTCTGTGAGTATATATTTAACCCTCCCTTTGCCACTTTAGGTAAGTGAGTTTTATTTGATATCCCTTTTCCCTACTCCTTCTTCTATGCTTGTATCCACTTCTCATGCAACTTTATCCTGAGAATACTAAATTTGATCCTCTTTATCCTTTGACACTAGTATATTCCTTCTTTTACCTTCCCTTTTCTTTCCCTTCTTCAGATTCTCAGAAGAGAAGCAATATGGCCCCAGGACCTTAATTATTTTTATTTAACACACTCAATAACCTTTTAAAAATCTTAAAGTCATGAAGAGACACCTACTTTTTCTCCCCCCTATTAGAACATTAGCACTACATCATCATATAGTACTTTCCAGGTTTCTCTGGTCTTTTGTGTTTGTATTTTAAAAGTCCTACTCAGCTTTGATCAGAAATATTTGAAAGCCTTCTATTCTATTAAAGATCCATTTTCTTCTCTATAGGATATATACTCAACTTTGCAGGGTAAATTACTTTTGGTTGCATACCTTTCTTTTTTCTATTTTGGAAAGTGTGGATGTTCTACCATTTTTACTCACCTCTCCTCTTTGTATTGTATTGAAGCTTTGTACTAGAATTCAGATCTGCTTCCTACTGTGCTCTGAGTTAGGAGGGAGGCCCTCCCTGGTCTTGCCCTGGATCCCCTGGATTCCTGTACTGACTGCACCTACTAAAGTTAGGTCCTGAACTTGGAGGTTTAGAACACTGCATCTTCAGCACCCTCTCTGACACCTCAGAGGCCTTGGGCCTAGAATATCCTAGTTTGAGCACTGGAGTACAGGGCTAGTTGTCTTCCTACTTTACTATTCTCTGGTACTTCTTTTTTTTATTTTTGCTTTTTTGGGAAGGCAATTGAGGTTAAGTGACTTGCCCAAGGTAACACTCTGGTACTTCTAAGGCATTGCTTCTTGGGCTTTCTGACTATAAATCTTTCTTAGGGGAACTCCCTTTTATTATCTCTAGAAACAGAGCCTTGCAAGTTCCACAAGTCTCTAGACAGTCTCTGTTCATGCTGGGAGGCTTACCTACACTAGTACTGGCTTTGATGGTGGCCCCCTTTCCTATAATCCTTGAACTTCTGGCTCTTTTGCCGTTCTGGGGTAGAAGTCACTACAGTTTCTCATTATCTTTCTTACTCATTATCTGGTCTGGTGTAAACTTAAGGGTTTTATAGGAGGAGGTATATGGCAGTAGGCATTCTGCTTCTCATTCAGGGAATCATTTTGGTCAGAAGTTGATTCTCATTTTACAGATGACTAAATTGAGACCAAGTGATTTGTCCAAGGTAAGTGTCGATATTAAGGCTTGAAGTCAGTCTTCTCCTTTCACCTCCTGTTCAGTTTTAAAAATTCCTACCTCAAATTGTAAATTTCATATGGTAATATACATCTTATAAGATCTTAATTCTTTTGGAGCAATGAGTGTCATATCAGATGAAATGAACGTATCTATACACACATATAATAGGAATGTATATATATGTATATATACACACATATATACATATACACACATGGAAATACATATATGTATGTTCATATCTCTAGCTAATCTTCCAGTCCCCACGTATATGTACATGCATACATGTGTGCATGTCTTTGGTTGAGACTTTGGGGAGGTTGAGAATAAGGAACTGGGTGATGAGGTATAGGGAATGGGGTTTTGGTGAAGACCTACATGATCTATATGACTGTCTCTATTTATATAAACACACAGGGAAAAGGAAGAGGAAAGGTAGCACAGGGTCTGGGCACAACCTCCATTATGTGCCAGCATGCCCTCTAGTCCTCTATCTCCTGATGCACCTCCTGATCTCCAGTCTCTAGTGGGAAAGGTGGGATATTACACCTGATATTACGCCTTCCATCTCCTGCTGTGTATGTCTTCTGAGGGAATAGAAAGAGAAAAGACACCAAGAGCCAGAGCAAGACTTCCATCTCCTGCAGCACTGACTCCTGTCTGATCTCCAGTCTCCTCTGGGAAGAGGGGAGGAACCTTTCACTTAATGATTAACATACTCACACTTGTTCATGCCCCATGCATCTAATAATTCTGAAATGCTGAAGGTCATCACCAAACTCCATTCCCTACAAATACTACCCAGTTCCTTATTCTCAGCTTCCTACCCTGAAATCTCAACCAAAGTCTACTCACTCCTTCCACTGTGCCTTCTGGAACACCTGCTCCATAGGTAGGCATTCTTGCTTTAATCTTAAAATCCCTTTCTCTTTCACTTCTTTCATCTTCTGGCTCCCCACAATGATACAGACTCCCTAGCCAATCTTTCCAGTACTGGTTGCACTGGTTGAGGTAGGAGAGTTGGAATACTCCTAGCTCCCTTTGCTATTTCCAAATTCTTCTATTGCTATTTCCAGGTTATCCTATTTCCATTACTTGGTAATCCTTCCTCTTTTGAAGTCTATACAATCCACATCTTCCACTCAATCAAAACACTAGTAGTTGATTTCAACATAGCTCTTCCTTTCAAAATAAGTTCAGTACCTGGGCTTAATCCTTATCTCCTACACAATTCCCACCTCCATATTAGGGAAATTCAACATGCATACTAACACTCCCTCAAATACTCTAACTACCCACTTCCTCAACCAACTCATTTTCCATGACCTACTCTTCCACTCTGACTCAACCATACACAGATATTAATATATTTGATCTTGCTGTCACCTATGTGTGCACCACCTCCATGTTTAAGAACTCTGAAATTCTCTAATCTGATCAGTCTATTTTTTTCCATCTCTCTGCTTTCTTATATCAAACCATACTCTTTATGTATCCTGTGACCTCAGATCTTTCCTGGGTCATCACCCCTGAACTAGCCACTTCTCCTCCTTTCCCCATCTTGATTCCCTTGATGAGCCAGTTCAACTCTGTTTTATCCTCTTCTCTTGAATCCCTTGTCCCCTTATCAGATTAGAAATTGTACCCTGTGAACCTTCAGTCTTGGATCACTCCCACTATGTATTGTTTTCCCTTCTGAACACATGCTGCTGAATGAAGGTGGAGAAAATCACTCCAATGTTCTGATCACATTCACTACAAATCTGTTACACAGCCTCAACCTCAACTCGCATCGGTACTAGGCAATCCTTTTACACCTTCCTTATTAACTCACTATTCTACTCTCCATAGCAGCTCTCCTAACCTTTATTCCCTCTTCAAGCTTCCCATGGCTCCCCCTCTACCAATCCTCTCAGCTGAGAACACTGTCTATATGTCATGGAAAACATTTAGGCCATCCACAGTGAACTTTCCTTTCTCTCATCACATATCACTCCTATGCCTTTGGTATATATGTAGCCTGTTTGTACACGTTTACTTCCTGTCTCCCCCATAAGACTGTGAGCATCTTCGGAGAAGGGAATGTATTCTGCCTTTCTTTGTATCCCCAGGACTTAGAATTAGGTACTTAATAAATGCTTATGGGCAGGTAGGTAGTACAGTGGATAGAGTACCAGGCCTGGAGTCAGGAAGACTCATCTTCCTAAGTTCAAATCTGGCCGCACGTACTTATTATGGGCAAGATCATGGTATGATCATGGGCAAGACATTTCACCCTGTTTGCCTCAGTTTCCTCATCAATAAAATGAGCTGGAGATGGAAATGGCAAATCACCCCAGTATCTTTACCAAGAAGCCCCAAATAAGGTTATGAAGAGTTGGACACAACTGAAAGAAATGACTAAACAACAACAAAAATTCTTATTGACTGACTGGATACCAGTATTCATAATATTTTAATATGTGTACATTTACATATCTAGTAATTTTTTCTGAACTAGTATTGTTCTAATAATCTTCTAAGGAAGCATTCATCATGTGATTTCTTTGTAAATGATTGATGCTTTTTAATTAAAAAATTATAAAAGCTAGGCCACGTAGTCATTTTGGCCTTTAAACACTTAGTCTTTTGATACTTTTGCCACTCTACTAGTATTTAGTATGGCTTTTCCAAGGAAACTCAAGGGAAAGACTAATTGTGGATATGCCGCTATTTGCTATTTCCTGACTGTCTTTTTATTTTTTTAAGCAATTGGGGTTAAGTAACTTGCTCAAAGTTACATGGCCAGGTGTTTCTGGGTGGGTGCTAAGTGTCTGAGCCCTGATTTGATCCCCAGGTCATCCCGACCCTGGAGCCGGTGCTTTTACTCGCTGTGCTACCTGGCCCCCCACTGACTGTCTTTAAATCTCAGGATATTCCCAAAGGATGTTACTATTCATTCATTACTGTATATCCACTTAATGGTAGGAGAATAAATATCACACACACACACACACACACACTCCCTCCCTCTCCTCCAGGTAGGGTATATCTCTAGTTGTTTTCATAGTATTTATTTAAAAGAGAACATTTTTTTAATCTTTTCTGTTTCAATTATACTACTCACTTAGATCCAAATTTACCCTTGTCACAATCCCTAGCTATATCCCCAAATTACCAACTAATCTCTTTCCATTTAATTCTTCTTAATTTCTTTCCTCAGGGAAAACTGACTGTTAAAATCAGTAACTTGTAAAAGTGAATCATGTAAAGGAAAACATAACATAACATAACAATACCAAAAATTTTATCTGTTTTTCTTACTTTGCAGTTTATCACTTGACTAAAGATTCCTATCTATCTATCTATGCAGTATACTTGGATCTCTAGGATATCTGGTTTATCTGAAACCTCATTTTTGCCTCTGGTATTTTAGCTTTTGCTACACAAATTTCCTGTATGTTATAACCACCATTAAGATCTGACATTTTCACTTCCCTTTCTGTCCCTATTTGATTAAAAACTGTAAGTCGAACCAAGACAAAGGGCATTCTTGTACTACTTTGACTTCTAGTTCCCCCTTTTCCCTGAAAGATCCTGAAAGCAATTCTTTAGATGATTATTATTCCTCTTTGCTTATTTACTTTTTCTAGTAATAATGATCTATATAATAGGCTTACAGCTACTTAATTTTATCTTGAAAAAAGGCATGTCTGATATTACTGATTATCTAGGGAGTTGAATTACCCATACACAATATTTTTTAATGTAGTAATCTTTGCATATGTTGGTGAGTTCATGATGAACTATTAATTTTAAGGTACTTTATTATAAATATCATATTGTGAAAAATGTAGATGTTGCTAAAAGTAGTCATAAGAAACTAAGAATAAATAACATGAAATATACACACACAGCACACACATAATATGTACTAATGGTGGAATCTGGAGAAGGGAACACAAGTTTCAAGTAAAGACTACAAGTAAAAGTTGATATAGTTGAAAAAAATCATAATTTCAATACACTAATCTACAAAATTTTGCTATTTTTGAGTTACTGTTAATCAGTCAGTATCAACTAAGTACCAACTATCTGCCAGGCACTGTGCTAAGCACTTGGAATACAAAGAAAGGTGTAAGACAGTTCTTGTCCTCAAGGAGCTCATAATCTAATAAAGGACGACAGTACATAAAAAGGGACTAAAAAGCAGGGGTGGTAGTGAGAGGAAAGCAGCAGCCTCTTAATTTTTAGGGTTCTCAGCCTATGGGGCACAATGTTCAGAGAGCTAAGGTCCCTCCAAGAAATCTCAGGTCCCACAACCAAGTTTATCTTTAAAAGTGAATTTGAGAGTTCTTTTCAAGTTACTTAGCCCAGAGTATATTTTGTGATGCTTGCCTGGGGTACTCGAATTGCTAAAGTCTACATAGATCAATGTCCTGAAATCAATTATACAACCAATACATTTGCATTATGCCTTTCTAAGTAATTTTTTTCTTCAGAAATGTTGGGGCGGCTAGGTGGTACAGTGAATAGAGCACTGGCCCTGGAGTCAGGAGGACCTGAGTTCAAAGCCGGCCTCAGACACTTAACACAAAAACTAGCCGTGTGACCTTGGGCAAGTCACTTAACCTCAACTGCCCTCCAAAAAGAAAAAAAAATCCAGAAATGTTTACAAATTTGATTACATATTTACCTGAACAAAAGAAGACCTCACAATATCATTATGAAGTTGCAAGGTGTCTGAAGTGAACTATGGAGAGTGGATTTTAAGATCCATGGCTCTGACAAGAAATGTTATGAGAATTGACAGACAGAAAAAAACAAAGTCCATGTTTCTTGATAAAGGCAGGATTTGAACTGGGGCTTGAATGTTGGGTGGGATTTAGATAAGTGGAGAAGAGCAAGGACATTCCAACATGGGCAAAGGCATGGAAGAAGGAATACACTTAATTCTGAAGTTATTTTAGGTAAATTAATCTTGTTGAAATTCATAAGAAGGGCAGGAAGGGTGAAAAGACTGGAGGTGAGTCTGTTGGAATTACAGGAAAAAAATTATATTATGCAAAAGATATATTCCAAAAAATGCAAGTCAAGTTTTTGTAAACCTTAAAATAGCAATCAAGAGGGGCTTATTTAGAGCAAATAATATTTTTAAAGTGAATAACAATCTCTAAACAAATACATGAAAATACTTTGATACCTCAAGAAATTGTGATTTCATCTTCATGGCTATGTCCTTAATTGAAACAAAATTCCAATTCCTTCATGACTTATTAGTTTGTTAAAATGATTGATTTAAAAAACAAATCATCACCTGGCATGTCAAACTACTGAGTTTAGCTAGCCTGGTTCTCAAATGACAGATACAATGTATTGCTGGGTTCATAATCAAAATCTTTCGAGCCTCTAAAAGTCTTGACTTGTTCAGACCACTGTATTTTCTACTTAGAATCCCCTCAATCCTCTTATTTTCACTGTCATTTTTTTAATCTTCTGAAGCTCCAATCTAATCTAAGCATACAATCCATAGATCTACATGCATTCAATAATCCTCCAATCTCCATGTTCTGATGAGGTACTAGAAGAGGGCTTTAGTGAATGGTATATGAAATTTATTTTACATAAATGAAATAACAACTTACTAGGTTTGCATACATTTAAATGACATATCTTTTTTTTTTTTACAAATTTTCAATCTTAGATTATCTAAATGGTTTCAAAGCAAACTGTAGATTCAATCAATGTTCTGAGTGACAAAAATCTGTAAAAAGGTAGTATTCAGTATTATGTATGTAAAATAACAGTTTGAAAGAAAATTTTCCATTTTCAGTTGGTGGTAGTAGCATATGGCTCAAGATAAGCAAAAAGGATTTAGATTATCCAGTTGACATAAACTTAACAGTTTATATGGAAGTTGGAGAATGTCCAAAGAATGCCAACTAAAATACTCAAGAAGATTGAGAAGGCACTGGATGGAGAGTATTATGATCAGTTTAAGATTTTAAGTCTAGAAATATTAAGGGATATGATAGAAGTCTATAAAAGCATGGAAGGTATAGGTAAGGTAAATGTGAAGTTTTTCTCCAATTTCCCAAAGATTTGAATGAAAGAAGCAGTTGTTAAAGTTTGAAAGTGGTAAGGTTTTCAAAATAAAAGTATAAGGATTACAGGAAGAGCAAAGATTGTTGGTCTGGGTTGACAAGGATGTTCTAGTTATAAGATATGTGCTCTATAACTAGAAAATTTGGAGAATTCTCAAGCAAATTCTAAGTCACATGATTATTTTAACACTAAACAGAATCACAATTTTCAAAAAACCTTATTTAGTAGAAAAACAGGAACACTGAATTACTGGTAGAAGTCTAAATTCCAACTATTCTGAAAAGTAATTTAGAATTATGTTAAGAAAGTGACTAAGAAGTCCATTCCTTTTCACCCAGAGGTTCTGTGCCACATATATACCTCAAGGAGGTAAAAAAAAAAAAAGAATGAAATGAAAAAAAAAAAGTCTTGAATGTTTATTATGTGATAGACACTGTGCCTTATTGAACTTTGGATTAGAAGATATTCATAATAGCACTTTTATAGTGGCAAAGAACTAGAAACAAAGATGAATGGGGAATGACTAAACATGTTGTGGTAGATGAATGTAATATAACATTACTGTGCTTTAGGAAACAATAATGATTAATAGAGAAGTATGGGAAAATTTAGATGGATTTACATTTCCTAAAGTAAACAGAATCAGGAAAACAATATACACTCTGGCTACTATATATATATATATATATATATATATATGTGTGTGTGTGTGTGTGTGTGTGTGTGTGTGTGTGTGTGTGTGTGTATGTGTATGTGTGTATATATATATAAAGTATAACACAGCAATTGAAACAGAATGCTGAGAAAATTTAACAACTAAGCCTAACCTTCTTCCCTTCTTTGAAAAAGAAGACTGAGTGTGAAACACTGAAGATAATGAGAGGCTTGTTTTGACATGGAAGTCTTTCTTCCTTTTTAAATTTTTTTTATAATAAGGAATGACCCTGTGACAATGTGAGAGAAATGGTGTGGAATATATTGGGAAATGTAGGTGATATAAAAACAAAAGATATCTAATAAATTTCATTAAAAACCCCATCTCTAGTAGCTGCCTAATAATCTCTTTAATGATAAATCTAACAAAAGAGCTGAGATTTAGAATAAGAGTGCCTGGTCTACCACTGCTTCATATAAACAACTGAAGTTATCAATAACATAATAACATAACCACAATCAATTAATGCAACATTAATGAGAATCCCCATCCCCTTGTGAAATGATGAAACTTTGCTAATTGCCCATTTGTAACTAGGCAGATAGAACTAAATGTTTGTGAGATGTTATTTCTCATAACATAATATTTCTGCAGAACTAATTAATAACATTATTTGGGGAATCCTGTAATAAACTTTTGAAGTTGGAAGGAACTTTTAAGATAAACTCCAACCCCTTAATTTTAAAGATGAGGAAAAGAAGTCACAGGGAGGTGACATGAGTGCTATGAGGTTTTAGAATCACAGAATTTCAGATCAAGGACAACAAAGGCAATCGAGTCCAATACCTAAGAATATTATCTACAACATATCTGACCACTGATTATCTGGCTTTTGCTTGAGGATTTAACTACAATACTCTAGATAATGTGACAAGGGCAGAGTATAGCTGAATGGTACTGACTAAAATTGCATTTGTTGTTTTTTTTTGCTTGTTTAAATTATGTCACATTGTTGACTCATTAAGCTTGCAGCCCACTTGAATTTCAGATTTTTTTTTCAAACTGCTGTTGAATTGTCTCCCATGTCTTTTGTCTATTAATCAATCAACCAACAAGTATTCATTAAGCAATTACTACACACCATGGACAGTGCTAGAGAGAATGACTCAATGTAAGGACAAAATAGTTTCTATGCATTAAGGAATTTACAATGTCCAAAGCACTGATTGAATCAAATATTGGCATCGATTGCACAGGATGAAAAAGTAGAGACAATCTCTGAATGACTTAATGAATTATATTACAATATACTCTGATACTCTGCAACTTAAATGAAAAAACCGAACACAGAGGAGGATGGCAAAAATTAAGTTGGAGAATAAAACTGGGGAATCATGGGAAAAGGTCAAAAAAGCTGTAAACTATACAGAAACTTCATGGACTACATCATAAATACTTTCTTAAGGAAGAGAGAAGTGCTGACCTCAGCAGGAACAGAACAACATGAAGAAAACTGAACTGTTTACATTTTAACACTCAGAAAACAACCAGGAATACAGAAATCACATTAGAATCAGTAGCGGTAGTCAGATGGTTATGGCAAAGGACAAAGCAGTCAAATTAAATGTCAAATTAGAAGAACAGACAATGTTGAATGCATTTACATCAGCTTCAATTTGATGTAATTTTACAATGAACTATTCCAAAAAACCAAAATGGATGAAAGGCAAGAAATTGATTTATGCTAAATTTTTTTTGGGAAAAGGTCTAATAAGACAGAAGTAGCTACAATTAAGAGACCAAAGGAGTTACATCAACAAATATTTATGTTCCTATGAAAGGGAGGGGTGGTTAGAAGGGAGGGAAGAAGTAAGGGGGAAGGGGAGGAAAAGAGAGGGGAGCTGATAAGGAGGGAATACTGAGGGAGACAGTAGTTAAAAGGAAAATTCTTTTTTTTAAAGCAATTGGGGTTAAGTAACTTGCTCAAGGTTACATGGCCACTTATTTCGGGGTGTGGTGCTAAGTGTCTAAGCCCGGATTTCATCCCCAGGTCATCCCGACACTGGGGCTGGTGCTCTTACTCGCTGTGCTACCTGGCCACCCCTAGGAAAATTCTTAATTAGGGGAAGGAGAAGCGGAGAAAAATAAAAGCATAAACAGGGGAGGGAATAGGATGGAGGGAAAGAGACAGATAGTAATCATAACTGTGATCGTGAATGGGATGAACTCTCCTATAAAATGGAGGCAGATAGCAGAATGGATTAAAAACCATAATCCTACAATATGCTGTTTACAAGAAACACATCTGAAACAGGGGGATACACACAAGGTAAAGGTAAAAGGCTGGAGTAAAATATATCATGCCTCAGCTAAAGAAAAAAAATCAGGGGTAGCAATTCTTATCCCAGACAAAGCAAAAGCAAAAATAGATCTAATTAAAAGGGATAAGGAAGGAAACTATATCCTGCTAAAAGGCACCGCTGAAAATGAAGCAATATTATTACTAAACATCTATGCACCAAGCGGTACAGCATCCAAACTCCTAAAGGAGAAGTTAAGGATGTTAGAGGAAGAAATAGATAGCAAAACCATACTAGTGGGGGACTTCAATCTCCCTCTCTCTGAGCTTGATAAATCGAACCTCAAAATAAACAAGAAAGAAGTTAAGGATGTAAATAGAATCTTAGAGAAGATAGATATGGTAGACCTCTGGAGAAAATTGAATGGTGATAAAAAGCAATATATCTTCTTCTCAGCAGTACATGGCACATATACAAAAATTGACCATGTACTAGGACATAAAAACCTCACAATTCAACTGTGAACTCAATGCAGAAAGGCAGAAATATTAAATGCGTCCTTCTCAGATCATGATGTAATAAAAATTATATGTAATAAAGGGCCATGGAAGGATAAACTAAAAACTAATTGGAAACTAAATAACTTAATCCTAAAGAATGAGTGGGTCAAACAAGAAATTAAAGAAACAATCAGTAACTTCATTCAAGAGAATGACAATAATGAGACAACATACCAAAACTTGTGGGATGCAGCAAAAACAGTTCTTAGGGGAAGTTTTACATCCCTGAATGCATACATAAGTAAAATAGAGAAAATGGAGGTCAATAAATTGGGCATGCAACTGGAAAAGCTATAAAAAGAACAAATTGAAAATCCCCAGTTAAATACTAAAATAGAAATAATGAAAACCAAAGGAGAGATTAATAAAACTGAATTTAAGAAAACTATTGAATTAATAAATAAAACTAAGAGCTGGTATTATGAAAAAGCCAATAAAATTGCTAGACCTTTAGCCAATATGATAAAAAAAGAGAAAGAAAAAAAAACAAATTATAAGTATAAAAAACGGAAAGGATAAATCTACCTCCAATAAAGAGGAAATTAAAACAATAATCAGGAATTATTATGCCCAATTGTATGCACATAAATTTTACAATCTTAGTGAAATGGATGAATATTTATGAAAATATAAACTGCCCAGACTAACTGAAGAGGAAGCAAACTACTTAAATAACCCCATCTCAGAAAAAGAAATTAAGTCATCATGGAACTCCCTAAGAAAAAATCTCCAGGGCCACATGGCTTTACTAGTGAATTTTACCAAACATTTAAAGAACAATTGACTCCAATACTTTACAAACTATTTGGGAAAATTGGAGAAGAAGGAGTCCTACCAAATTCTTTTTTGACACAAATATGGTACTGATACCCAAATCGGGAAGAGACAAAACAGAGAAAGAAAATTACAGACAATTTCCCTTATGAATATAGATGCAAAAATTCTAAATAAAATATTAGCAAAAAGACTATAGCAACTCATCAAGAGAATAATACACTTTGATCAGGTAGGATTTATTCCAGGAATGCAAGGGTGGTTCAATATCAGGAAAACTATCTGTATAATTGAGCACATCAACAACAAAACTAGCAGAAATCATATGATTATCTCAATAGACGCAGAAAAAGCTTTTGATGAAATACAACACCCATTCCTATTAAAAACACTATAAAGTATAGGAATCAATGGAGTCTTCCTTAAAATAATAAGTCACATCTACCTAAAACCATCAGCAAGTATTATATATAATGGGGATAAACTAGAAGCATTTCCAATAAGATGAGGGGTAAAACAAGGATGTCCACTATCACCCCTCTTATTCAATTTGGTACTAGAAATGTTAGCAGTAGCAATAAAAGATGAAAAAGAAATTGAAGGAATCAAATTGGGCAAAGAAGAGACTAAGCTATCACTCTTTGCAGATGATACAATGATATACTTAGAAAATCATAGAGAATCAAGTAAAAAACTACTTGAGATAATAAACAAATTTTCCAAAGTTGCAGGATTTAAAATAAACCCACATAAGTCCCTGGCATTCCTATATACCTCTAACGAAATCCAACAGCAAGAGATAGAAAGAGAAATCCCATTAAAAGTTACCGCAGACATCATAAAATATTTGGGAATCTACCTATCAAAACAAACCCAGAAGTTATATGAACACAATTACAAAACACTTCTCTCACACAAATAAAGTCAGATCTAACTAACTGGAAAAACATCAATTGCTCATGGCTGGGTCGAGCCAATATAATAATAAAAAAATTTCCCTTAATCTATTCTTCCTTTTATATCCCCTTCTCCTCTTTCCCTCTTGTTTCCCTATTTACTGAAATGAATTTCTACACTCAGTTGTGTATTTTGCTTTCTTTGACCTGTTAAAATCAAATCAAAAAAGTTCAAGTGTTAGCTGCTCCTTCTCTCCCTCCTTTGTTGGTATAGACTCCTCCTCATGCACTCCCATTATGTTAGGTAATTTTTTCTAACCTGCTCCATATATTAGAATGCAAGCAATTTATATTTGCTTAGTCCCTTATGACATTTTATTAATTTTAAATTTTTAATGTTTCTCTCAATTCCTGCATTTGCACATCAAAGTTTCTACACAGCTCTAGTCTATTCATTAGGAATGCTGGCAAATCCTCTATTTCATTAAAGTTCCTTCTTTTGCCATCTGGGTTATATTCAATCATTCTGGGTAAGTTATTCTTGGTTATTGCATACCTATGTACTTTGTCTTTCAGAATATCATACTTCAGGCTCTCTATTCCTTTATAGTAATGGTTGCTCAATTTGTGTGTGATCTTGACTATGGTTCCAAGGTACTTGAAATCTTTCTTTTTGTGTGTTTGCAGTATTTTTCTTTACCCTGGAAATTCTGGATTTTGGTTATACTATTCTGAGGAACTTTAATTTTTGGAGTTTCCTTCAGGAGGTGACTGGTGGACTCTACTTCCCCATTTGCCTCTGGTTCTAAGAGCTGTGGTTCCTCACCAGATGACTATTATGGCTACTGATTCAGGTTACTACTGTTAGAAAGCTCATTTATCCCTGACAAACCCTCCATCCTACTCATTAGCTGTTGCAAACCGATTTACCCTCTTTTAAAGCTTTTCTATATCTTTACTTCAACCTCAAAGAATTAGATACTCCTTGCTAAGGTTTGTCCCTCCACTGATTCTATTAATCAAATCTGATCCCAAGCTTGTCCTAATGGAGACATGTTTATTCACATTTTTATTTGTAATTATTTGAGAAGAACTTATGTCCACAAAAAACATATACTTGCGTCCTGTCTCAATTTTCTTTGTCATTTAGGAACAATTAAAACAAAACTAGAAAAATATAATTTGGGGCAAATACAATATCACAAAACACTTTCCTCTTAAAGCTACTGCATAAGTCTTTCTTTTCTAATTTGGATCAAAGTTATACTTAGAAATGACTATATTTTTCCTAATTTAACTAGTGTATACTCAGACCATAATGCATATGACAGTTAATACTGCAGAATATTTTGGTTTTTTACTCAAAAAGAGAGTTTAAAAATAGTTTCTCTTCTTATGAAGTATTGCTTGCAACTTTTCATTCTCTCCTCAGACAAATGGGCTGCTGGTATTTCCAAAAGAGAGAGGTTCAATCTTGAAAGTCAAGATTTTAATTTTTTTCTAATAAGAACTAAAATTTAATCTATCAATTTATCAATATCAATTTATCACCTTCACCACCACCTTTTGATTTTAAAAGATATTGAAGTCATCTAGTAAAAATGGAACAATTTCAATGTAAGTGAAGGCCCCTCAAGGCCAAAAACTACATGGTAAGAATTCAATGAGACACTAACCTTGAGTTTACACTTGTACATATTAAAGCTTAAAAATATCACTCTCTCCCCAAGCTTATGTAAAAACCATCATATTTGCTTTATTTTCTATCATTAAATTTTAAAATTAATTTTTAACAGAGAATACAGTTAATTTTTATACCCATTGCATATCACAGATTTTCCCATAATTTAAACAAGAAAGTGATACAATGTATCTCCCTTTCTCAAGTAAACAGTATAGCTATTCTCTCTCTTGTGATCTGCTATATGCCTCATGTGAAGCATGCCAGAAATATGGAGACTGGGGTACATGTCTAAAAACTAGAAAAAAATGGAAAAAGTTGAAGAACTATCTCAAAATAACAAGAAAATAATTCTTCCCCAAACACTGCAAAATTGGGAGAAATTAAAGCAAAGTCACATTGCTTTTTTAACCCTGCTACAACTTTTCACAGCAGATTTGGTGAGGTGATCAATCATAACCTTAGCTACTTTATATGATGCCTAACTGAAAACAGATGCACTATTATTGAAAAATATCTAAAAAATATTTGACAAGATATGCCCCTGCTTGGGTACCTCTTCTCCCTACCTCCTACCTTGTAAGCTTTCTTTTTATGTCTTCTGCCATTAGAATGCAAGCTTTCTGTGGGCAGGGGCTATCTTTTTGTATGTATTTATATCCCCAGTTCCTGGCACATAATAAGTATTTAATAAATACTTGTTTACTGACTAAGTGAAGATATAGTAAACTTCTAATGTCAATTTCCTCATCTCTAAATTGGGATATCAGTGTTTAGTGTGTCTATTTCACAGTGGTGTTAGGAAGATTATGAAAAATAATATATCATATATATGTCATATCTTAAAGTAAATTGTGGGAAAAGATTCCCTATTTACACTTTAGGGAACAACTTAGTAAGAATCTTTATTTAGTTCATAGTTATAGGCATCGGTTGGCCCCAGAGAAGAGAAGTCTCTATGGGGCAAATGATGCTTCTCAATATGAGCCATTTCACACTGGCATTTATTGTGTACAGGAAGCACGTAGTAAAGATACATTCACATACTGCCAGCTCCTGCCCTCGGGAACAATCTGAGTTGCAAAAGAAGGAACAGAGACTTCCTCAACTGTTGGTTTATCATTAGCATTAGGGTCTAAGAAAAGGTTGCCTCCATTTCTATTTTTGCTGATCTTGCTTAAAGAAGTGGGGTAGAAGAAAATCAAAACTCAGGAGGCAGTGTATGACTGCCTATGAAATTGAAATCGAAGCAAAATCTTAAAGGAAGTTGCTAATGACAAGAGGGGGAAACTCATGATGCCCTCTTTTTGCCACCACAAATACCAATACGTGAGAAAAAGTAGAAGCTTTTCTAATAAATTCAGGAGTAAAGCAAGGATGTCACATATCTTACTATAATTTGACAGTTCTAGCAATGTTAGCAATAGAAAGAGGAGAGAAATTAAAGGCATAAAGATAGGCAAAGAAGAGACAAAACTGTCCCCATTTGTTGGGGACATGAAGGCTTCCTTAGAAAACTTAAACCTTTTTCTTTTCAAGAAAATTGAGACCTCAGGTTAAGATGACTATACAAAAGGTTGTATAGAAGCATAGCCTTCCATAGAAATTACAACAAATTACTGAAAAGGACCCTAGGAAGTCCAGCAATAAAGAAATCTGAAAAAGGTCTCCTCGTGAGACTCGTCGCGAGCCCAAGGCTCACAGCGCGCCTGCTGCTCGGCAGCCTGGCCCGCTATGGCGGGTCGTGTCACTGAGGCGGCGACGGTGACGGCGACGACATCTGCGGCGGCTCCCCAATTGGGCGGTGGAGGCCCGAGAGATGGGCGAGCTTAGCGAAAGAGGAACGACTACGTCCTGCTCGTTGGCCCCGCGGCTGTGAGGGCAATGGAGGCCGGTATGCCAAAGCGGAAGGAGCCAGGCAAGTCCCTGCGCATCAAAGTCATCTCCATGGGCAACGCAAAAGTGGGGAAAAAGCTGTATTATAAAACGTTATTGTGAGAAGAGATTTGTGCCCAAATACCTAGCAACAATAGGAATTGACTATGGAGTTACAAAAGTATACATCAAAGACAGAGAAGTCAAAGTTAACATCTTTGATATGGCTGGGCATCCTTTCTTATATGAGGTTCGAAACGAGTTTTACAAGGACACACAGGGTGTCATCCTAGTTTATGATGTTAGCCAAAAGGACTCTTTTGAGGCTCTTGATAGCTAGCTGGCTGGCAGAAATGAGGCATGAGCTTGGACCTCATGGAAACATGGACAATATTATATTTACAGTCTGCACCAATAAGGTAATTACATTGGAACTGAACATATCAAAGGATTAGATATAATATGTTGGGAGTATAGCTTCTAGCTTTGATAATCAAGTGGAGATAAAACAACTTGTATCAGTATTATATTTTACCAGAGATTTGCTAACATTTTAAGTGACTTACCAGTGTTCTGAAGAGG
Source organism: Petaurus breviceps papuanus (assembly GCF_028583685.1). Lineage (NCBI taxonomy): Eukaryota > Metazoa > Chordata > Mammalia > Diprotodontia > Petauridae > Petaurus > Petaurus breviceps. The sequence continues at coordinate 37,249,117 of NW_027187372.1, read as the reverse complement.
AGAGGGATGCTGGTAACAGATACTGACCCTTAAGCAAGAAAAGGAATGGGTCCTGAACATCAAGGGCCAGTCATTGCACACTACCTAATAAAACATTGGAGATCAGATGTTAACTCTTATAAGAAGGTTCTTACAAGCCTGTGGGGATGGGGCACTCTAATGAGGATTGATTATCCCCCAAGCCATTGAAAGCCACAGAGTCTCAGAGTTGGAGAAAGCCTCAGATACAATCAATAGATGAACTAGTATATGAATTTGAGCATATCCTCTGAATTAAAAAACTACTAAAACAGCAATTTAGGGGAAGTATGTAAACTCCCATATCTTCAAGGGCAAGAGGTGTCAAACTTGTACCCTAAGGACAGCATGTGGCCTCATACTTTCCCAGAGCACCTGGAACCAAATTAAAATGTAACTGGGAAAAGATTAACAAATTAAAATACATAGAATAATGTTAATAATGTTAATTTGTGGTTTTCTAAGTCAATATGCAGTTTCCATTTGACTTTGACATCACTGTTCTAAAGAATTAGTGACAACTTTAGAACAGATTCCCAGGATAGCTGCTATTGGTAAGTTTCAATGTGAGTATCATGACCTAAGGCTTTTGTTTTGGTAACAAAGCACATTGAGGGCGGCTGGGTGGTACAGTGAGTAGAGCACCAGTCCTGGAGTCAGGTGGACCTGAGTTCAGGTCTGGCCTCAGACACTTACCACAAAAACTAGCCGTGTGACCTCGGGCAAGTCACAACCCCAATTGCCCTCCAAAAAGACAAAGCACATTGAGGGGAAAGGCTGCTTTTGGAGACCATCTTAGTGGATTACTGCATTTGCACTAGAGGGATCCATTGTATAGCTATTTGTGTCTGTTCCTACTAAGCCATATTTGTTTTGGGGTTCTACTAGAGATATGGAAGAGAAGAAAAATAGGGAAAGGAGACTTTTACTGAAATTATGAATTTTTTATTTTTCTGGGGTTTCACATGTCTAGTTTCTAGACAGAATGTTATACTGAAGAGTGTTCTGATCTTGGAATCACTGAGGCCTCTATTCAACTCCTGCCTTCTGTCACATAATGTTAATTCCTGATTCTCAGTTTTCTTATCTCTAAAAGGGCATAAAAATACTCATAGTTCCTACCTCAGAGGGCTGTTGTAAGGCTGAAATGAAATATATTTGTAAAGTTCTTTGAAAATCTTAAAGTTCTATATAAATATTCACTATTATTACTTTTTTAATATTCTTTAATCATCAATATTCAAGTTACCTGCCAGTTTTGCTGTTCCTAAACTTAGCAAATAAAATCCATGTCGTCATCTTCTAACACAGACTTTGTAGTCCATCTCATACAAACTCTCATCATTTAATTTATCTATCTCTGGAAATTGTAGCCTTGGAGGTGAGATGCCCAAGACCTAATGCCTTCATTTAGAAGTTCAGTCATAGAACCTTTCCATGCCTTTGCCTAACCTAATAAAAACCAAGTCCAGTACATAGGTATAGACAGCTGCATAGGCAGCTGATAACTTTAAATAGGATTTATACACATTATGGTGGGAACAGTATCATTACTGCACCCTCTTTCCTTGCTCTCATGTAAGTTAGGTTTTTTCTTTTTATCCTTTTTTTTTTTTGGAGGGGGGGGAAGGCAACGCAATTGGAGTTGGGTGACTTGCCCAAGGTCACATAGCTAGTTAAGTGTCTGGGGCTGGATTTGAGCTCGGGTCTTCCTGACTCCAGGGCTGGTGTTTTATTCACTGTGCCACCTAGCTGCCCCCAAGGTTGTTTTTCTTAAAAAATATTATAAGCTATCCTCAAGATTTGGTTGGCTCATGGTTCAACAATCCTGTCAATTCTTTCAGGAGCTGAGGACATAGTTCTGGACCAGATGATTACTCCTTCCTTACCTTAGATATCAACTCCTAGTTAGTAATTGTGTTTTGTCACTTTTAGCAAAAAGATCTCCTTTGCAGAGAGAAGAAAAGCAAAATAAGAATTTAATAGCTCTGCTTTCTCTCGTCGGTTATCATATTCCTAATAATCCTAAACAAAGGACCTATCTTCTCTCTGATGCTTTTTTTCTCTCAAGAGAAGAGATCTGATGTATAGAGTGGATAGAACACTGAGCCTGGAGTCAGGAAGACCTGAGTTCAAATGCAGTCTCAGATACTTAATAGCTATGTGACCAGGCGGCTAGGTGGCACAGTGAATAGAGCACCGGCCCTGGAGTCAGGAGGACCTGAGTTCAAATCCTGCCTCAGACACTTGCCACAAAAACTAGCCGTGTGACCTTGGGCAAGTCACTTAATCACAATTGCCCTCCAAAAAAACCCCCAGCTACGTGACCCTGGGCAAGTCACTCAATCACTGCCTCAGTTTCCTCAACTGTAAAATGAGATAATAACAGCACCTACCTTCCTTGTTGTGAGGATCAAATGAGATTGCATTTGTAAAGTGCTTAGCACAATGCCTGACACATTTCATAAGTGCTTTTTCCATGCCCCCTCCTCAGAAACAATATAGCTTAAACAACAACCAAACACCTTTTTGTTTCCTTAGTTTCCCTCACTAGTCTTTTACCTCATTCTAAGCTTTTGCATTTCTTACACCATAAATGCCATACTCTTATATTTATCTTCTGTTACCTGGCCCTGCTTTCATCTTCTGAAAATTTTGTTTTAAAATGTTTCAAGTTTGTGCATTTATAACAGTCTCTTCTGAAAAATTCCATTTCTCTTCCTCATTGGAATTGTTTCCTTTTGTGTCTTCAGAATTTTAATCTCAGGTTTCTTTCATTCTTTCTGAGCTGACTTCCTTCCCCTGAAGCATTCCTATCTATATTTCCTCTGAACCCATTGAAATCTGCTTTCTCAAGATCTAGATGTCAGATTATGCCCATTTTTCTTTCTTCTCTATCATAAACTCTAGGATAGAGTGGTCATATTTCCTCAAGGTTTCCACCATTTCCACCCCAAGAGCCAATTCCTCTTTGTCAATGGCATCAGATTCAGATTAGGATTTCCTCTTGTTGATTCCTCTACTTTTTGAACAATTAAATAATCACTAAATTAAGAGGTCATTAACTGCTCTCTTTTTAGGAGAGAGAGCCCCAGCAGATGTTTAGTATCTGAATTCCCCCATCACCACAATATTGTGTTTGTAAATGAGGCTTGTGTTCTGTTTTCCAAACTTATCTATTCTTTCATTCATCCAGGTGCTCTGTAGTATACTCCAAAGTCAAAAATCACATCTATCTACTCTTCCTTTGACATTCACTCAAACATTCTCCATCATGCTTTAGCCCTCTGGTTGCTGGATTTCCTCACATAAGCACACCTCCTTAATGTACTTCCTCCCAACTTAATGCCTTCCTCCCAACCTCCTTTAACTTCACCTGCTTTTTTTGAATAAAATATACCAGTGCCTCAGTCATGAGTTTCCTCCTACTAAATCTTAAGGAAACCTACAAGGTCAAATTTACCCATTTGTATTAGAACCTCTAATTCTCATTTGTTACAAAACTTTGGGTATTTACGTATATACAGTTGGGGCTATATTTATTTTTATTACTGGTTTCATTCTTGTGTTAAAATGTCTAGGTATCTTAGAGCTGCTATTCTTTCTTCTTTGTGGCTATTTCCTGTAGCATCTCACTTTGGCTATGCATATAGGCCGTCTTCTCCTTTATTTATCCTTTTTAGTTTTGATAAGATCTTATCCATTTGATAAGATTTATAGAATACCAGGCAAATACATTCCTACCATCCTTTTGCTATGTATACTCCATCTCTGGCCAAGAATCTATCAATCCAATATTGTAAGCTATGATCCAGAAATCTATTTCCCATTCTCAGAAAACACCTTCATAGCCAGCTGTTCACTTCACCAATTACTTTTTCCCTTTTAATATCCACTGTCTTCAGCAAGCAACACTGAGGAATATATAACCTGTGCCCCTATGATTTTCATTTTCTTGCTCTTCAGAATCACTGGCAAAACTTTTTAGGTTTCTTCAGACACCATTTCTGCCCACAAGAAAGCCAAAAATGGGTAGTGGTCTCCCATTCTGGTAAGTCTTGGGAAGTTATCTATATGCCTCATGAACACATTAGATATCTCTATTGATGTTATCAGGTCAGCAAATAGCTGTTTCATTATCTTTAAGGAAGGAATCACAATGGATGATGACTCACTGACTGCTTTCATAGTTCTAGTGTAACAAGCAGCTTCTTCTTCCTCAGAGCATCTATCTCTTCTCTAGGAAGAAAGTGAAATTTTTTAAAGCTGTAAATGTACAGCTCTTATTTTCCTTTTTTCTTGTCTGTATAACTCTTCTATTGTCTATCATCCTGACAAGGGTTGTCATCCCTCTAACACAAATCTCAAGTGTTCTAGTTAAGAGACCTTCAATTTAACTCACAATCGCACTATGGAAAGGTATTCATCTAGTCTCTTCATCTTGTTCTAGGGGAGAGCTTGACCTATGCTTAGGACACAAATAATAGTCACTCAACTGGATAGAAATATAAACACCCCAAATTCCATGCAACTCTCTGTACAATTTTACTATTGTATATAATAGTTGAGAGTTCTAGCTTTTTTTTTCTTTTGTGGATGTTTATATCTCAGTTTTAAGCACCTAGTTGTAACTTTTAACGATTACTTACTACCTCATTCAAATTCCAATTCTTCATTAAAAAAAAAAATTCCACAAACACTTCAGTCTAGTATCAATCCATGGTCTCTTCCTGTTTCATCAATTTGCTCCACCTACCACACCATTCTATCCATTTGAGTAATCCACTAATTATTGCATTTACCTTATCTCACTTACCTAGCCTCTCTTGCTACCTAGCTTCCCTTTATTCTTTCTGAGTCAACCTCTTAAGGTTCTATTCCCTAATTCTTTTAGTCTTCTTTAATTCTCCTCAATCATCCTCCATCTTGCTTTCCTTACAATCCTCCAGATTGGAGGTAAGATCTGAACCAGTATTTGCTCCTGGAAATGGCCTCAAAATTTTCCTCAATTTTCCCCCAAATTTCCCAAATTGTTCCTCTTCAAATTCAAACTTGGACCTACTTCACTAGCTCAAACTCCTCAAAGTAGCCTAAATAATTATTTTTTGCTTCTCATTTGGCATAAATCCTTTTTCTCCTACTCATTTTCCCAAAACCTTATCCTGTGGAAATGAGAGACTAAGGAAGAATCAGAAGCATTATTAATATACACTTATATTTCTTCATTATTGAAAAAGTTATACAAATATAGAAAACCAAAAGTCCTGCCTCAATAGATAAGCGGTCAAAGGATATAAACAAATAATTTTCAAAAGGACATCAAACTTTTAATAACCATATGAAAGATTGCTCCAAATCATTACTCATAAGAGGATTGTAGTTCTGAATAACTCTGAGATTTCATTTTACACCCAGGATATTGGCAAAGATGACCAAAAATGGAAAGAGTGCATGTTGGAAGGGTTGTAGGAAAAAATAGCACACATTTTGCTTGGGTGGTAAAGCTGCGATGTGGTCCAACAATTCTGGAAAACAATTTGAAATTATGCTAAGAAATTCATCAGTCAACAAGCATTTATTAAGTGACTAAAAAGATCTTTTTCAAAGAGATTCTATGGTTAAGCATATAAATCGAAAAAAGTTCTCAGATAAACCGTGTATTTTTAGCATACTTTTTATAGTAACAAAGGTCTAGAAAAAAAACTAGATGGCCATTTACTGAGGAACAGCTAAGAAGCTTATGTGTGTAAAACAATATTATCATGCTATATGAAAATAATGAAATACAAAAAAGTACGGGAAGTACTGAGGCAAAGCAAAGCAAGCATAACTCGGAAAACAAGATACACAAAGATTACACTTACTTATACTTACACTTACAATGTAAATGAAAAACAACAACAAAACAAATAAAATTCAATATTGATTATGATAAATACAGAGAACCATAGGAAAAACTGTTGTAAAGTGAAACAATAAAAACCAGAACAATATGTACAATGATATAATAATGTAGATGGAAAAAACAACAAAAAACAAAAACAGAATGCTGTTAAATCGCCCCAAAGAAGAGATGTGATTAAACCTCCCTTCATCTCTCTCAGAGTAGGCAGGAGTTTGGGGTAGGAGGGTTACTACATGGATTGAACTCTACAGATAATATCAGACTTGGTTGGTGTGTTGGTTAGTTTTGCTAGTTTTTTCCCCCCCTTTTTAATTTTTTGTAATAGGGGATAGCTTTCTTGAAGGGGTAGATGGAAGGATATATTGGGAAATGTGGTTGATATAAAAACCATAGATAGCACTGAAAACATTTTCAAGTCCCATATAAGGACTGTATAAATATATCTGCCACAGGGAGGGATTAACTCTCCCCCTTTTATTTCCACCTATCCCTTATGCCCTTTCCTGTCTGGAGCATCCAGAACCCATTAGGATACTTGACTATTCACACTTGGATGAAAGTCAACAAATTATGTTCCTTCTAGTGAGATGATGGACCACTAAGCCTTACCATCTACTCTCTGCCACTGTCCACTCATAAGGCCTTATTTGAAACAGTACCACCTCTGCCTTCCCACCCTCACTCCCACACCCTTCAATTATCATCTAATCCGCTGACAATACTTAAATGCTTGTTGTCTGACTAATCCCTCAGCCTTGCCATTCACCCTTCTGATGTACACTTAGGACTTTAAGGCCTTTCTAATCTTCCTATAGGCAAACTTTATTATATGTGTTATCTCATAAAATGAGAATGTGAGTTCCTTAGAGCAGAGACAGTAACCATTTTTCTGCTTGTATCTCTAGTGCTTAGCATTCTTATTGGCACATGATGTTTAATAAATGCTCCTTCATTCATTTACTGTCAACTATTACTATTATGAATTTGTTCAAGTATTTACTTAAAAAGAATTTCTGAATAAGAACATATTGATTTTAGGAGAGGATTCTAGGAAGATGGCAGGGTAGGTCAGAAAATTCCAAGCTCTCAAGATTTTCCCCCACAAAAGACTTAAAATAGCACCTTAGGGCAAACAAAGTGTGGCTAGAGATAAATAACAACAGGGACATAACCTGGGTCTTCCTGGGACAATTTGAGAAGATCAGAAGAAAAATCCCAGGAGGAGGTTTGGTCCCCGTGAAGAGTAAACACCTCCAGGCTAGGTTCTGTTTTAACAGCAAGTGGCAAGTCTCTTAAACAACAAGCAGCAAGCCCTTGGGTTAGTTGGTTGGAAAGGCTGCCTCAATGCCAGCCACCAGAACTTTTACCCCTAGGATAGTTAGGTGTCTAAGCCCTGGAAAATCAAGGGAACCTCTGCTGACAAAGAACACCACACCCAGCTGTTCTGCAGAAGAGTGAAGAAGAGCAACTGGGTGAGAAGGAACCAGCACACACCCAGTGGGTGTCAAAGCTGTGGGGCAGAAAGCCCCTGGCTGTGGGCACTTACAGGAGGTTAGAGGTTTGGCTTTGGTTACAGGCTAGAGGAAAGAACTGAAGATCTGGGGCAAGAGGCACCATTTCCAATAACCCAGAGCTAGAGGTGATTACAAATTATTAAGCTATTACCACACATACAAAAAAAATGCACAGGCAAAGGAGAAAGAATCCAACCATAGAAAATTATTTTGGGAATAGAGATAACCAGGGATCATCTTCAGAGGAGGATACTGGAGAAAAGAAACCCCCAAAGAGTAATGTCAAATGGACGCCTGGACCAAAAAAAATTCGTAGAAAATCTTAAAAAAAGACTTCAAAAAGCAAATGACAGAGATGGAGCAAAAAACTAAAAAAGAAAATAAGAATAATCCGTATGAAAGGAAAGTTAACCAATAAGAAAAGGAGATCCAGAATCTTAAGGAAGAAAATGATACCTTGAAAATTAGAATTGGAAAAAGTAAAGCCAGTGAAATTATAAACAGATCAAGAAATGTTTAAACAAAATATAAATAATGAAAATAGAAGAGGAAATAAAACATCTTATAAGAAAAACAACAGATTTGGAGAATAGATCAAGAAGAGAAAATAGAAAAATAATTGGACCAACTGAAAGTTATAATCAAACAAAGAATCTTGATACAAGAAGATGTTGATTTTAACTCTGAAAAAAGACTTTTAAAAATTACTGAAAAAAGACAGTTTTTACAAAGAAGATTTGTAATGTGATATCCTATTTAATGAATTTGCTTTTTTTGTTGTTGTTGTTTTTGGTTTTTGGAGGGCAACTGGGGTTAAGTGACTTGCCCAAAGTTACACGTCTAGTTTTTGTGTTAAGTGTCTGAGGCTGGATTTGAACTCAGGTTCTCCTGACTCCAGGGCCGGTGCTCTACTCACTGTGCCACCTAGCTGCCCCCATTACTACATTCTTACTGTTTTTTTCACCTCTATTTGTCTTACTCCCTATTCCTTCTTCACAATGACAGTTTAATTTTCTTAATTTATAGACATGAACACAGCATTCTACTATTCAAAAACTTTCAATAGTTCACTATTTCCTTATACAATAAATTTCAAATTTCTTAGCCTGGTCAGTGAGTCCTCAAGAATTCATTAAATGTCTATGCTATGCTAAGGACGGGGTCTTCAAGGCTCTCTCTCTACAAGCTGTTTTCAATCTACATTTTTGCAGCTTTATCTCATGTTATACCCTTTCTCTAACACTTTATCCTATAATCAACCTGAAGCACTTACCTGTTCCATGAACACATCCCAGGATTTTCTGCCATTTTACTTCACCCAGAGGACCCTACCTGTTCATTTCTACTTGTTGAAATTCTTCTCACTCTCAGATGACTCACTCAACCCAGGTGCCACTTATGCCATGAAATCTTCCCTGATCTCTCCAGAATGGAAATATATTCCTCTTCAAAATTCTAATTATATTTGATTCATATCAATCTTATCCCTCTTCATCCCTATGCAGCTTTACTGCCAACTTATCTCCACAGGGCTTTCTCTTCCATGCCATAGAAACAAACCTCTTTATCTTGGGCTACTTCTCACAAGGGAGGCCTCTGCCCATATGGCCTCACCATTTGACTTAGCTGGCTTCTCCTAGAGTGTGCATTTAAGGAGGTGGCCCAGGCCAAAGATGTCTTCCTACCTTTGCAGTCTAAAATGCTGATTTGTCTCCACAGAATTTTTTTCTTCCATGTTCCTGCTCAGAGTCCCTTCTCCATCCCTTCGTCCCTTTTCAAATCCCTTCTGTGTGCTGTATTCTCTCCTTAGGAAGCAGGGTCCTTGAAAACAAACTACTTTCCTTCTCCTTTTTCTTGTATTCCCAGAACTTAGCACAATGCCCAACACATAGTAAGAGCTTAATAAATGCTTGTTGGCTGATTGACATATATGGCACTATATTCTCTATTATGGTTGTCTTATCACTCCTACTAGAATGTCATCTGGAGGAGAAGATGCCTGTTTTGTAAAATATTAGAGCTAAATGGAAAGAGATAATATAACCAATCTCCTCATGTTATAGCTGAATGAACTAAGACTCAGCAGCTAAGTGATTTGAAAAATTTACACATTTAATAAAAGCTGGAGCTACAACTCAGGTCTTATGATTCCCAAGTCCAGGGCTCTTTTTACTATTTCAAGCTGTCTTTACCACCATGCTGTCAAATGTATCTGTCTCCTTCATCACTTGGCCTGATGTTCTCCCCATATCAGATTTCAGAATGGCAACAAGAGTATGTAGTTACTTAAGATAACTTCAAAAAAGGGGACACGATAGAGAAAATCCTGTGGAGATGAGCTGGCAGTGCAACCTGCAGCAGGATGAAGACAATTTTGGCCAGGGCCTCCTCCAAAACTCTGAAGAGCTCTTTTTAATATTTCTTTTTTATAAATGCATATTAACATGATATAATTCTACTCTATATAGAATGAATATATTCATTTTGTGCTAAGTAAAATCTCAAGTGGTATCATAAAGGCTCAAAATCTTGGCTGGACTATAATGCACAGAGGGTGCACTTTTTAAAACTTGTGACAGGAATGCAAATGCCCTATCCATGCACTTGTAGGTACTCAACAAATTTTTAGTGAATATTGCTGAAAAAGGTCCTTTTATGATCAGCTAAAACTCTCACATGCTTTAATTTAAGTCTATATTTTATTCTTTTCCTATCACAGACATGGTGATTTGATTTATACCTCTTTTATAATATCCCATTGAATAATTCAATAATCTAACAGTGTGAAAAAACCCACAAAGTCCCCATCTCTGATACAGATTAAAGCATATGCTAACATAGTTTGCCAGTTCTAGGATTTTTCCAGGAAATGCCAAAATTTCAAAATAAAATTACTGAGAACTATGTGAGATGTAGTTTACACATTAATTTGCAAAATAAAAAAAAATAGGCTTTTGGTTTGAAAAAGCACCATCGCCACACAATGATTACACATCATAATATTCTTTAATTATCATGAACCAGGTTCAAATATCATTCTAGTCTATAAAATTTCTTTCATTATGCAAAAAATTAAAGATCCAAAACAATAACAATAAAGGAAAACATGGCAAGTGTAGTCTGAATTGAAAAGTAATTGTTTCTAACTACCTAGAACTTTGAAATTGCAAAATAAAAAAGAATATTTTGTAACAAGACCACCACCATGTGGAAAACATGCTGAAAAAATAAATGGGTTGCAAATGTATTTATATTATGTACATTAATTTGTCAAGGATGTGATTTTTTTCAGGATAGAAACCCCTTAAGCTAATGCAGATTGCAACCCATCTATAAGTTATCTTAAAGACTTCCTAAGGTTTATAGAGGTTAAGTTGTTTGCTCATGGCCAAACAGATGATAAGAGAGAATTTGAACCCAGGCCATCTTCCTGACTCCAAGTCCAGCCCTTTATTTACTATGTTGGTCTGCCTATCACATAAAGTATATACTTTGTTTTATATGTGTATATTATTCATATAAGTCAATATCTCTACATATTATACATGCATACACACATATTATGTGGATGCATGTGTGTGTGTGTGTGTGTGTGTGTGAGTACCCTCTTCAGAGGTTACTTTGTTAAATACTCACGGAAAGACTATAAGAAGGTTCCAGAATCACAGGTAATGACATCTTCCCTTGAAGATTCAATTTTGTTAAATAAAAAATTTTTTCCCCCACAATCTTTTCTTTTTTCATGCGACGTACACCATAGAGTCTAAACCGAACTGCATAATTTCCAATCATTTCAGATTCGACATGGTTAAACTTGAACGTTTCTGTGAAGACAGGGCATGGCCCTCGCTGGATGCTTGTCTTGGCTCTCTGTTTCTTTATGGGTAGAAGAACAAGGTGAACTTGCCAGCAGTTGCTGCTGGTCCTGTTATACGTTGGGATGTCTGTGACAGCTGTCACTGTTACTAGGAGCTTCTGTTCTTGTGAGTCATAGTCAAAAGTCACATCCAGGGTGCCATATTTAGCTTCTGGCTCAGGATCAAAAGGTTTAGGAAGTTGTGAAGATGATCCTTGAGCTGACACATCCTAAGAAAAATAAATTTAAATGTTTCAGTCTATTAAAGAAAGTTATTATCAGTCTATTAGAGAAATACATGCATGACTTTCCTTAAGCCTGGTGATTAGTATGAACTTAATTCATTACACTGAGAACAAAAAAAGGACAAAAAGATAAATCTATGAGGTCAAGGTAGTTTACCTAAGCAATAAAGCTATTCTAAAATATTAGCCTTTGGGGCAGCTAGGTGGCACAGTGAATAGAGCACCGGTTCTGGAGTCAGGAGGACCTGAGTTCAAATCCGGCCTCAGACACAACACAAAAAACTGGCCTGTGACATTGGGCAAGTCACTTAACCCCAACTGCCCTCCAAAAAAAAAGCAATAATAAATAAATAAATAAAATGTTAGCCTTTTAAAAAATCACAGAATTTCATATTTAAAAACTATTTTCAAAAAGGAAGAGGAGAAAGATCTTTGTAAATAGAAATGTGTAAAATTTAGAAACTTTCAAAGTTTACTTTAAAAACTATGAACATATATTAGCATATTTACTATTATATATATTACTAACAGACATACATACTAAAATTACATACATATATTATACACATTATTAACATAAGTGAAAGCATTATTATAATGTGAAAGCATGATACAATTTGGATTTGTTCTTCAAGGACTGCTCTGAAATATCATTACTAATATGAAAAAAATCCAAGGCTTGAAAAATAAAGGAAATTTAATTTGAAAGTATAAACATTACAGTGCAAGAAAAATTTCCACCAAGTACTCTTTACAATGTAGATGATGTTTGTTCCAAAAACATTTTCATTAGTAACTATTAAAAATAAGTGGCTTCATAAATTCATTACAGATAAGAGATTTTGAAATCCATAAAGTTCCTATAGAAAAATTCAAAGTTTTACAAAGTTGCAAGAAAAGAATGAAACAAGTTTAAAAAGCAAATAGAGGAAATCTTCCTGTTATTATATCTATTCTTCTCTTGAGGATTATCAATTACATGCCAATTCAACTACCCTGGGCATCCCAGGAATGTCAGACAGAACTGCTTTCCTTTCATGATTTTCCTCTACCAATATGTGCAGGGGAGCATCTTGTCAGGCTTGACAGAAGTAGATGAGACTTCTTAGGAAAGGATGATCAAAAAAGATATGCCAATGTGTCCCTTTTGTCAGGGTCTCGTGACTGTTAACTGCCAGAGTGCCACAACTTCTGACACAGGTGCATCTGAGAAAGTGCATGTTTACTGACTAGGAAGGGCTCATAGAGTTATTTTTATATACTTACTTAATATTTTATTTTTCCCCCAATTACATGTAAAAACAATTTTTAACAGTTTAAAAAATTTGAAATCCAAATTCTTCCCCTCCCCACTCACTGAGAAGGTAAGCAATTTATTTTATATGTGCAGACATGGAAAATATATTTCCATGTTAGTCATATTGTGAAAGAAAACACAGACCCCCCCAAAAAAACCAAGAAAAATAAAGTGGGAAAAATGCTTTGATCTGCAGTCAGACAAAATTGCTTCTTTCTCTAGAGATGGATATTATTTTTCATCATAAATCCTATGGAATTGTCTTGGATCACTGTATTGCTAAGAATAGCTGAGTCAGTCATAGTTATTATAATTAAATAATTAATACTATCAAATAATTTAATAATAAATTAAATAAAATATATATTGTATATAATAAATAGATAATATTATACAATATTGCTTACTATGTACAATGTTCTCCTGATTCTGTTCATTTCACCTTATATCAATTTATATAAGTCCAGGTTTTTCTGAGAACATCCTACAACAGTATTCTATCACCATTATATACAACTTGTTTAGCCATTTCCCAAGTAATGGGCATTCTCTCAGGGTCCAATTCTTTGCCACTACTAAAAGAACTGCTATACATATTTTTGTACATAAAGGTCCATTTCCTTTTTGTTTTTTAATCTTTTTGGGATACAGACATAATAATACCGGTATTGCCTGGGTCAAAGGGTATATGCATAGTTTTACAGCCCCCTTTGGGCATTGTTCCAAATTGCTCTCCAGAATGGTTGAATCAGTTGACAAATCTACCAACAATGACTTAGTGTCTTAATTTTTCTCACATCCCCTACAACATTTGTCATTTTCCTTTTCTATCATTTTAGCCAATCTGATAGTTAATAGGTGTGAAGGAGTGGTACCTCAGAGTTGTTTTAATTTATATTTCTCTAATCAATAGTGGTTGAGAGTATTTTTCATATAGCTATAGATAGCTTTGATTATTTTATCTGAAAACTGTCTGATCATATCCTTTGCCCATTTATCAATGGCTCTTAATTTTTTAAATTTGACTCAGTTCTCTTATATATTTGAGAAATGAGGTCTTTATGAGAGAACTTGCTGTAAAGATTTTTTCAGTAATAATTATTGTGTATTTCTCTCCATTCTATTTTCCCCATTTATCCTTTTCTCTCTTTCACCCTATCCATCCTCAAAAACATTTTGCTTTTTATTGTCTCTCTTAAGCCATTCTTTCTTCTAACAGTCCCGGCCCTTTCTCTTATTCCCTTCCCTTCCTACTTCCCTGTAGGGTGAGACAAGACTTCTCTACCCAAATGGCTGTGTATATTATTCCCTCTATGAATCAATTCTGATGAGTGTTAAGGTTCAAGCACTCTTCCACCCCAGATCCCCCATCTTCTCAACAACTACAAAAATTCTTTCATGCCTCTTTAAGGTGAGATAACTTACCCCATTCTACTTCTTCCTTTCCCCTTCTCTCACTGCATTCCTTTTTCTCACTCCTACATATTTTTAGATATTATCCCATTATAATCAACTCATAGTCGTGCCCTCTGTTTCTGTATACTCCTATCTGCCTGAATAATGATAGTTCTTAGAAGTTACAAATATCATCTTCCCATGTAGGAATGCAAACAGTTTAATCTTATTGAGTCCTTTATGATTTCTCTTTTCTGTTTACCTTTTTAATGTTTCTCCTGAGTTTTGTATTTGAAAGTCAAATTCTGTATTCAGCTCTGGTCTTTCCATCAGGAATGTTTGAAGGTTCTATATTTCATTGAATACCCATTCCCCTCGTGGCCCCCTCCCCAGAGGGCCACCCCCCCCCCCACACACAAGAATTATGCTTACTTTTGGTGGGTAGAAGATTCTTGGTTGTAATCCTGGTTCTTTTGTTCTTCAGAATATAATATTCCAAATTTGCCTATCCTTTAATATAGAAGCTGCTAAATCCTGTGTAATCGTAACTGTGGTTCTACAACATTTGAATTGTTTCTTTCTGGTTGCCTGCAATATTTTCTCCTTGACTTGAGAACTATGGAATTTGGCTATAATATTCCTGGGAATTTTCATTTTGGGATTTATTTCAGGAGGTAATTAGCAGATTCTTTCTATTTCTAGTTTACCAGCTGGTTTTAGAACACCAGAGCAGTTTTCCTTAATAATTTCTTGAAAATGATGTCCTTTTTAAAAAAGTCATAGCTTTCAGAAGGTTCAGTAATTCTTAAATCATCTCTTTTGACTGATTTTCCAAAAGGTCAGCTGTCTTTCTAATGAGATATTTCACATTTTCTTCTATTTTTTTCATTCTTTTGATTTGATTCTATTTCTTACTGAAGTCTCATAGAGTCATTAGCCTCCATTTGCCCAATTCTAATTTTTTAAGGACTTATTTTCTTCAGCGAGCTTCCATCTGTCTTCTATTTGGCCCATTCTACTTTAAAAGAGTTCTCTTTTTCAGTGAATTTCTGTACCTCTTTTTTCCATGTGGCCATTTCTGTTTTTTAAGGAGTTCTCTTCAGTGGATTTTTGTACCTCTTTTTTTTTTTAACCATTTGACCTATTCTGTTTTTTAAGGCATTATTTTCTTCACTACTTTTTTGTGCCTCCTTTACCAAGTCACTGAGTCTTTTATAATGATTTTCTTGGATCACACTCATTTCTTTAGCCATTTTTTTTCTTCTACCTCTCTTATCTAAATTTAAAAATCCTTTTTGAGCTCTTCCAGGAATTCTTTTTGGGTCTGAGAACAATTTGCTTTTTTTCATTGAGGCTTTGGATGTAGCAGTTTTGACTTTGTTGACTTTTTCTGAGTTTGTGTTTTGACCTTCCCTGTCACTACAGTAACTTTCTATGGTCAGGTTCCTTTTTATTGTTTGCTCATTTTTCAGACCATTTCTTGACTTTTAACTTTACATTAAATTTGAGCTCTACTCCAAGAGTAAAGGGGGCACTGTCCCAAGCTTCAGGCTTTTTTTTTTGTGTAGCTATTTTGAGAGCTAGTTTTGGGAATCTGTCAATTTTCAGTTTTTCTAAGGTGATATAATTTCAGGAGAGGTGTGTTTACTACTTTCCTGGCCTGTGCTCTGGGTTGTGAGTGACTATAAGAACTCTTTTCTACTGTGGAACTATGACCAGAGTCTCCATTTCCCTGGGGCTGCAAGCTGTTGTATGCTAGTGAGTCTTCTCACTCTGCTCTTAGTAGATCCCTACTTATGGGCAATGCAACAAAATCCTGTACCCAGTGCTAGCAAAAGGACCCCTCTAATGCCCTTCTGACCAGCTGTCCAATCCCCTTTATAACTCTGGGTTGACAGCACCAGAAGCGACCAAGGCTGATTTAGTCATCCCCAAGGATTGCTGCTGGTCTGCTGGTGTCTGCCTGCACTGGTGCAGTCTGTACTAGACTGTGCTCCACTCTCACCCAGGTAGGCAGATCTTTCCTGACAACTTTCTAAGTTGTCTTAGTCTGGAAAATTGTTTCACCCCATCTTCTTGTGGCTTCTGCCACTCCAGAGTTGGTTTTGAGATGTTATTTTAAAGTTTTTTGGAGGGGAATTTGGGAGAGCAATGGTGAATCCCTGCCTTTTCTCTGTCATCTTGGCTCCATCCCACTCATAAAGTTTTAGCAAAGATGTAGCTGTTGAACCTGTTATTTATTTTGTGACACACACATTTTTGTTGTTCAGTCTTTCTTTCCAGTCATGTCTAATTTTTCTTTCTTTTTTTTTGGTGAGGCAATTGGGGTTAAGTGACTTGCCCAAGGTCACACAGCTAGTAAGTGTCAAATGTTTGGTCAGAGGATGGATTTGAACTCAGCTTCTCCAGACTTCGGGGTCTGTGCTGTATTCACTGAACCACCTAGCTGCCCCTCATGTCTAACTTTTTCTGACCCCATCTGGGATTTTCTTGGCAAAGACATGAGTGGTTTGCCATTTCTTTCTCTTGTTCATTTTAGAGATGAGGAAACTGAGGCAAACAGGGTAAAGTAACTTGCCCAGCATTAGACAGCTAGTACATGTCTGAGGCCAGATTTGAACTCAGAAAGATGAGTCTTCTTCACTTCAGGCCCAACACTTTATTCACCTCACCACCTACCTGCTCCATGACATAGAGTATTCATTGCCAAGACTTTTGGTTCACTCTGTCTAAAACTCTAAGTAGATTACAATCCAATACAAAGCAGAAGACAATTGCAGAAACATAGTCACGACACAAAGGAACACAGATACAGATTTGCCAAAATTACAATAGTTTGTCAACACACACACACAGCCTATAATCACAGTATAAGGCCCACTCCTCATTTTTATATGGGGCCTATATCTGGTGCCAGAATAAGAAAGATGTTTGTATCTTCCTCTGGGCTCTTGGAAACAGATATGCTTTTGGGCTCCCAGAGCTTAGTTGCTCTGCCTCCTTAGCCTCATATAAATCTGAGAAATGATCCTATGAATAGTTAGCAGCCAGAATTAAGGTGGGTGTGTATAATAAATGAGGTGAGTGCTAATTCTAAATAGGTGCTTTCACACAGACTTCAAAGTTTTACAGCAGATTTTCTTTCCCTTTAGTTCAGAACTCTTATTCAATCAGTTATCTGGGATAGTGGAAAAACTACCTTCTCTCTGATCTTAAAATCAGTAGGTCATCATATTATAGATTTACGGCTGGAAATTTCCTCAGAAAAAAATTTAGATTTTCCAACTCTCATTTTACATATATGGAAACTGAGGTACTTAGAGGTGAGGTGGCTTACTTAAGGTTATACAGCTCTGAAGTAGAAGAGTTGGGCTCTGAAGTCAGGTGCCAAGACTCCAAACAAAACCGATATTCCCACTATACTAGGTTGCCCTTTTATATCAAGCTGCCCTCATGTTGTCTGCATTGTAAAGCTCAGCTATTGCAAGGCTAAGCACTTGAAATCTTAGTTTCAAAGAGGAAATTTCTCTTTCTTTCTCCACATACACACACATATACACATGACACAAATACATACACATACATATATAATGTATATACACATGTATGCATGCATGTATATATGTATGTGTATATATATATATATATACATATTTATCAGTTATTATTTCTTATAGGACCTAGGCCTTAGCACTCCTGGTCCACTGCCCTTTCCATACTTCAAGGGGTACTTTTCATTTATTTAGAAAATCATTCTAGTCATAGTAGTCATCAATGTCCTCAATGATATAGTTTTAATTTGTAATAGGAAATTACCAATTGAAGATACTGGTTAGGAAGAAGTAACTAAAACTAAAGTTGTAGCTGTATTCCTACAGAAGAGGAAAAAAAAAGCAACCACCAATTCTTTCCAAATGGTCTCAGAAATCTAATACGAACACCTTACCTATTCTCTTGCCTCAATTTGGTCTCAAAAACAAAACAAACACTGCAGTATCCCCCATATCAAATTTACCATGAATTTGAACCTTATAATGGAAATAAAGAGAATTAAACCCATTTATGTTGATGTAAAACATATAACTTTTGTTTTAAGCATATTAAATTGCTGTTTGCCCTAAGTCACAAATGTAATTAACCCAAAAGAAAAAAATTAATTATCTAGATGACATCAATATATAAACATTACCAAAATTCATTATATAAAGGAACTGACATTCCTATCTTAAAGTTGAAAACATAATGTTGGAAAGCCTATTTATAAAGTCTTGTCTTTTTTCCCCCAACTACTCTCTTTTCTTTTCCAAAATACTAGAAGGATAAGATTCCCTGATACGAAGTTAAGTGGCTTTGGTCAAGAGTATAAAGACTAGATTAAGGATGTAAATTGGGACAACATACTACCACAGACAAGGTCAAATATACCCGCAGCACTGTTCTGTCACCCAAAAGACATATGGAAACATGGACCCTTTTACTTACTTCTGGGCTAAGAACAGCAGTACTGTCACTGGGCACATCCTCTTCATAGCCTTTATTATGAAAACTTTCTATTTCATGTCCTGTACTTCCTTCGCTTGGGCATTTATTGTATGAACATCTTGGGCTGTTGCTACAGTGAGAAAATTCACATTTACTGTCACCAATTTCTGAAGGTGTACATGAGAGATGTGGAGAGCCACTGTCATCCTGATATGGTGGTGGCTGCAATTCATCCAGTGGAGGTGTTCTTCTCATTCTTTGAATGCAGTTTGCTGTGAATGAGTGAGAATTCTTGTTATACTTTAATTAGAGCTTTAATTTTTTATATAATAGGTGGTAGAATTAGATGATCAAAAGATTTCATTGAAAAATTTCATATCATTTTGGACTACAATATTTATAGATATAATTTCTCCTCTGTTAATTCTGAAGAGAAATAAAGTCATTTCCTTCTAACCCTCTAAGCCTGTAAAACAGAATCTGGGGAAATGACAAAATAGTTTTTGTTCCACTGAAAAAAACAAAAGACATAATTAAGGACAAAAGCAATGTTGAACCAATATAGAGACCCGAGGAGACTCAGTATTACTAGTAGAACTGCTCTTTTTCTCCTTTAAGGCTAAAAACTCCTATTCCAACCCAAATGTACTTCACATTTATAATCTGTTGTGTACATGCAAACTCATGGAAACGAGCAGCATCCTGACTCTGCACATGGGCTACAGTTTTCACCTTTGTGTTTTCTGCAGAGCTGATAAATAATCATTCAATAAACACTTATTAATCACTTGTTATGTGCCAGGCACTGTGCTAAGATCTAGAAATATAAAGAAATACAGTTCCTGTCTTTGAGGAACTCACATTCTAAATGGTGGGGAGACAACACACAAATAATGAGGAACATACAAGAGATATAAATAAAAGGTAATCTGAGAGTGAAGGCATTATCTGTGGGTGAACTGGTAAAAACTTCCTGCTAAAGGTGAGATTTCCTTGAACTGAGTCATGAAGGAAAGTCTTAGGGAAGCCACAAGATGGAGGTGAAATGGGACTGCCAATGAGAAGGGAGAGAACCAGGCGATGGCCTGTCATATGAGAAGAACAGCAAGAAGAACACTCGTGCTGGATTGTAGAATACATTCTGGAGAGTAAAGTATAAAAAAGACTGCAAAGGAAGAAAGGGGCCAGGAGATGAGGGCTTTAAATGCTAAACAAAGGATTTTATACTTGGATTCTGAAGCTAATAGGGAGCCACCAGAGTTAACTGGGCTATGAAGAGACCTATACCTTTAAAAGAAAATCCCTTTAGCCACTAAGTGGAAGATGGATTGGGAGTAAGAGGGAGATTTGAGGAAAAGGGATTTTAGGAAACTATTGTAATAGTCCAGATGTGAGGTGATGATGGCCTATACCAGGGGGACAGCTGTGAGAGATAGTGTAAAAGTAGAAACAAGAAAAGCTTGCATCAGACTGGATATGTGGTTTAAGTGCGAGTGTGAACCTGGGTAACTGGGACAATGGTGATACCTTTGACAGTAGTGGGACAGTTGGGAAGAGGGTTGGGTTCGGGGGGAAAAGGTAAGCATGACATCTATGCATTTATCCACATCATTGATTAAAATGTTATACAGCAGAAGGCCAAGGACAAATCACTTCAGCACTTTGATGAAGATCCTTAGCAAGCATCTGACTTAAATGTAGAATGGAGAGACAGATTGCCAGAGTCAGAAGTGGGATATTACAAAAACCTGGTTGTGTAAATTTAACAAGTAAGGATGACAAATGATTATGAGTAGTGTCATCTCATACAGCAGAAGATGTGGAGGGTAAAACCAATTTAAAAAAAAATTGGCAAGGTATCAAATTAAGCAAAGCCATCCCAAGGACACCAAGGACACATAGGAATGGAGACTGAAGGAGGAGTATAGACAGAGAAAAAATGGAAAAGATTTACAGAATTATTATGATAAGCTGTTATCTCCATCAAAGAAAGTGGAAATAGTATATGTGGAGCCTAACATCACAATATGGAATTTGGTTATAGAGGAATTAGAAATTAGACTAAAGAGAACAGACAGGAAAGGTGTATTGTAGAGGAGATCCATGAAGGAGGTAACACGTTTGAAATGTAGAGGAACGAATACAAAGTATCTGACGGAGGGGAAGATACCAAGTGTGGAAAAAATCTTGGGCCTTAGTAATACTGGAAAAATGGCAAATAAAAGAGCATAAATAACTACTGATGCTAGCTCCATTATCTATCTAAAATCTTTATGATTATGATTGTGAACTGAGGATATCCTTGATGAGGGTATGAGCAAGAAAGAAGGTGTTTTGTAAGTGATATTCAACATTGGACCACATCTTTATTATTTCACAATTAACGGAAGATTTAGAAAATATAAGACTTGATTGTGCTTATTACTTGTTGATTATGAAGAAGCATTTGATTTGCAAGAACCAATGCTACTTTTTGGCTTTTTTTGTACAGGAATATTTTTTATTATCATATATCAGAATCACTTAAGATTCTTTGGAAGATATAACCAATTGAATTAACCATGCAAAATAACTTTTGGATAATAAACATGAGGTAAGCCTTGAAACAGGGTGATATATGTTCACCAAATATAATCAGCACGGTGATGGAGAAGATGCAGCACAAAGTTCAAGTCCAAGTGAGGATCTCTGTGGAATGTGAAGTCCTCAGGTGCTCTTGGTTGTGGATGACATGCTGCTGATTTCATTATATTCCAGAACATCAGGAGAGTCTCTTGGAAGAGATCTGTAACCACTCAAAGGAGTGTGGCTTGTCCAACCACACAAAGAAGTAGATTAAAGGAGATGAAAAATGTATATTGTACCGCTCGTAATGTGCATTTGACAGAACACCTCACAGAGCTTGTCTAGCAGTATGCATATCTGGGTCAGGTAACACAGATGGACAATGAGTTAGTCCTAGAGTTGAAAAGGTAAAAGAGAGTGGGCTGGATTGCCTTTGGGAAACTGCAAAGCTCTCTTAATGATCCTAAACTTCTCATAATAGCAAAGGCCCTTCTTTTTCATACTAATATTCTAATTACATATCCAATCTGTTGGCAACTCTTAATGCTATATGATAGAGAAACATGGAACACAAATGTCTTTAAACAACTAAAAAATATCACACAGAGGTCAATTACTAGGCATGTGGTGGTTATAGGCAGGTTACAGCATAGAACCAGGAAGAAATTATGAAGAAGAGGTATAAGAGATGACTGAAGGACTGTATGATAGGGGAAAAAAATTGGGCTGGTCACTGAGCAAGATGAGGGACGACAGGTAGATAGATAGTCAGAAGTGTTCCCCTGCTACAAATGAAGAATTAGGAGTAAGTGTTGAAGAACTTCAGCACAGGGAGTAGACTATCTGGTGTGAACTTATTGCATGTATTCCACAGAATAAGCAGATATGGACTGAGGTCGGCATAATTGGAAGAAACTTCCAAATCAGCGAGATCACAAATCTGTTTGAGTATTATGATCATCATGTCAATATTTCTCCAGGCTCTGCTCACATTATTATGTATTAAGTGGATACAAGGTTTCTCTGAATCCATTTCTCTTGTCATTTGTTATATGACTATACTAATTCCATTAACATCCATATACTACAATTTGTTCAGTGATTCACTAATTGTGAAGTTCCTACTTTGTTTCCAGTTCTTTATTCCAACAAAAACTGCTGCTATGAATATTTTTGCATATGTGTGTCTTTTCCCTGTCTCTTTGATATTCCTATAGCATATGCCCAGTAGTGGTATCACCTAGCCAAAGAGTTTGTAAATAAGAATGTTATTAATAATAATGATATAATAGCTATCATTTATATAGTGCTTACTATGTACCAGGCACTATGCTAAGCACTACGTAATTATTATATCATTTGATCTCCAAAATAACTCTGGGAGGTAGGTACTATTACTATTCTCCTTTTACAGATAAAGAAATCAAGACAGAGGTTATGTGATGTGCCTACAGTCACACAGCTAGGAAGAATCTGAGGCTGGATTGTACTCAGGTCATACTGACTCCAGGTCAGACTCTCTATCCACTGCACCACCTAGCTGCCCCACAAAGTGTAGTGATTCTGGGTATGGTTTCAAATTATTTTCCAGAATGGCTGGAATAATTCACAGCTCCACCTAGAGTATATTAGGATGCCTCCCTGACCACAGTGAGATTATCACTTCACTTGTTCTCTAGCAGGGCAACTTAAAGCAGTGCTAGGTTATTTTTGTTTGTTTGCCTTTTATGTCATATCGTAGGCTCATAGTATCATTTTCTTCACCAATCTGATAAGTGAGAAGTGGAATCTCAGAGAAATTTTAATTTGCATTTCTCTCATTATTAATGATTTTCTACATTTCTTCATTCTATTTTTAAAGGAATACTTTATTCTCTGTGATAACCTGGAAAACAGAGGGGTACTCCTAAGCTCTTTTACCTTCTCTTCTATGATGGAGACTAGCCTAGGCTTTGAGTATAGATAATGGTTGTATGGCCCATAACAGAAACAATATGCCATATTCAAATAAATTTTGAGAATTCTGTAAAGGTGACTACAAACAGATCCACATCTGGAAATCTGATTACCAGTCCTCCATCATACTTGTAAGATAACTCTTGTGTAGAATTCCCTTGGCTAGCTGCTCACTGGCCATACCTGTTAGCTTTACTGGAAATTAAAGAGTTGGTTCTAAATAATGTATCACTCAGGTGTTCTTTCTTTTTTTCTTCTGAGATGATGCTAGCTTGTTCAACTGATTTTTTACAGTTAATAGTTACATACCAAAAGTCCAATGCAAAAAGCTTCTAAGCACAGCTGATATATATGGAGTGGAATCTTAATGCAGTTACTAAATCACTTCACATTTTCTCCTCTTCTTTCTCTCTTCCTCCTCTAACTTCTCTTGAAAACAAGTCTTCAAAAGCTGCCTCACAACTTTCCACTTTGCTAAGCTTCTTAACCTATTCCCAATGACCCCCATTAGTATGCTTTAAAAATAGCAATCTTATTGTCTTTTCTTGTGAAATCACCTACCTCATTCAGTTACTTTGTTTGCTAAAGCCCCAATACCATGTAATTTTCTTTCTGACTTGCTTCATTTTATTGATGCCCTTTCTAAAATGTGATGCCTCCTATATAAACACAGACCTCAAGATGCAGTTTGGATAGAATAGAGTATAGTGGGATCATCACTTCATTTGTTTGGGACACTGTGTCTCTACTAATTAAATCTATGATCACATTCATTTTTGTGGCTGCCATGTCACACTACTGGCTCATATGCTTTGAATACACTCAATTATCCAGATCCTTTTTAATAGGAACCATGTCTAGGCCTGTTTTTCCAAATTTTATACTTGTGCAATTAAGTTTTTTTAAAACCAAGTGTAGAACTTGACCCATATCTTTATTAAGTTTCATACTGTTCGATTCTACCCTTGTGCTATAGGTATCAAAATATGTAGTTCCTAATTCTATTATTCATTTTGTTAGTTTTGCTCTCAATTTCATGTCAACTACAAATTTTACATGCATACTATTTATGCTGTCATCACTGTGGAACAGAATATGACAAAAACAAATTCCTGGATCACTACACTAGGAACCTCCATCCTATTAATTCCACTAATTACTCTTCTTTGGGTCTAGTTATTCATATAGATTTGAATCTATCAAACTGTACTATTTCAATACTTTAGCTTCATAGTAGCTCAGTGTCTTGCACTGAACTATCACTCTATTGTTTAAAAGCTGCTGGTCCTTGTTCTTTATTCTTATTCTGGAAACTAAAATGAAAAATGAAAAACCCTAGGTGGACTTTAAGTGCAATTCCTGATTATCTAGTTCTATTCATTCCCTCTCTCAACTATGTGAAAACAAAACTAAGCCCCTTGGTTCTACAATGAAAGACAGTTACAGTGTTATCGTTCTCCTCTTCTTTTTCATTCTACAAAGTCTCTACTAAAGCTTGGTTGTGTGGAATGAAATTTGTAACAGGCATACCTACCCCTAAAATGAGTGTTTTGAAATTACTATTTCTACACTTAAGTGAAAACTTATTCTATATAATTTCCTCTTCCTTAACACACATATAAAAATGCTTATGAAAAAGGTGTGGAAATATTACACTAAAGACATCATACTACTTAAGAATACCTAAGTGTTGGGGGGCAGAGCCAAGACTGCGGAGTAGAAGCAGAACCTCCCTGCGGCTCTGGCTTCCACCTTCCCCAATCCATGTAAAAAGGAGACTCTAAACAAACTTTGGAGCTGCAGAACCCACAAAATGACACAGAGAAGCTATCCTCCCACTGAGGACAGCCTGGCAGGCCGGCAGGAATTGGCCAGCACAGCGCTCTGGGAGCTGAGCCCAGCCCCATGCCTAGGCTTTAGCCCCAGGGCAGGCCTGACCAGCCCCCAGCCAGAGGGACTCCAGATCAGCAGCAGCTGTGGCCATTTCCAGATTTATCAACACATAGATGAGAAGTACAAAGTGAGAGGTCAGTGCAGTCTGGACTTTGGGACCAGTAAGAGGGAGTGCGTGGCTTTTGCCCCTGGGCGAGAAGCCGCTGAGACGCCTGGCACAGCCAGCCAGCGCCACGTGGCAGCTTCCGTTCCTGGCCTGCAGAGTGTAGGGGGACCAAGCAACCAGTCTGAGGGGTAATTGCTCTTGCTTTAACCTTCTTGGATCTGGATTGCAGTCTAGGGTGGAGGTCCTGGGGTGTGTGTCCAGCTTGCCAGAGAGTGTGGAGACCTCAGAGAAGGCACCCATCTAATACCTCTGGCAGCTGAGAAAACCCCAGCGTCTGGGACGAAAGCTCCCCTGTCTGGTGGCAGAGTCCTACTGTGGCAAAAAGCCCAAAAGTCAAGTAATTGAGTGGCAAAATGAGCAGGCAAAGGAAACAAAGCAGACACAAGATTCCAACAATACACTCCTATTTGGGGGACAAAAAGGAGCAAAGCATGGAACAGGAGCAAAACAGTGAAGTCAGAACTCCTGTACCAAAAGCTTCAAAGGAAAATACAAGCTGGTTACAGGCCATAGAGGACCTTAAGAAGCAGATAAGAGAAGTGGAGGAAAAATTGGGAAGAGAAATGAGAACAATGCAAGAAAATTATGAAATGAGAGTCAACAGCCTGACTGAGGAAAACAATACCTTAAAAAACAGACTGACTCAAATGGCAAAGGAGGCCCAAAAAGGTAATGAGGAGAAGAATGCCTTAAAAAGCTGAATTTGCCATATGGAAAAAGAATCTCAAAAGCTCAATGAGGAGAATCATTGCTTCAGAATTAATTGGAGCAAATGGAAGCTAATGACTTTATGAGAAATCAAGATGCTGTAAAATAGATCTAAACAAATGAAAGAATAGAAGACAATGTGAAAATCTCATGGGAAAAACCACTGATGTGGAAAATAGAGCCAGGAGAGATAATTTAAAAATAATTGGACTACCTGAAAGCCATGATCAAAGTAAGAACCTAGAAATCATCCTACAGGAAGTTCTCAAAGAAAACTGCCCTGATGTTTTAGAACCAGAGGGCAAAATAGAGGTTGAAAGAATCCACAGATCACCTCCTGAAAAAGATCCCCAAAAGAAAACTCCTAGGAATATTATAGCCAGGTTCTGGAATTCCCAGATCAAGATGAGAATATTACAAGCAGCCAGGAAGAAACAATTTGAATATTGTGGAAACACAATCAGGATAACCCAGGATCTGGCAGCTTCTACACTGAGGGATCGAAGGGTTTGGAATATGATATTCTGGAGGTCAAAGGAGCTAGGATTAAAACCAAGAGTCACCTACCCAGCAAAACTGAGTATCAAGTTTCAGGGGAAAATATGGTCATTTAGTGGAATAGAGGACTTTCAAGCATTCTTGATGAAAAAACCAGAGTTGAATGGAAAATTTGACATTCAGATACAAGAAGCAAGAGAAGCATGAGAAGGTATACAGGGAAAAGAAATCATAAGGAACTTATCGATGTTGAACTATTAACATTCCTATATGGAAAAACAATAATTGTAACTTATGAAACTTTTCTCAGTAGTTGAAGGGATTAGAAATATATATATATATATATATGTATATATATATGTGTGTATGTGTGTCTATATATGGGCATATGAATACATATGTCAAGTGTGTATATATGTTTACAGGTATACATAGATAGAGGGCACAGTACCAATTTAACAGGAAGGGATGATACTTAAAAGGTGAAATTAAGAGGTGAGAGTGGAATATAATGAGAGGAGATGGGGAGAGACAGATTGGGGTAAACTATCTCATACAGAAGAGGCAAGGGAAAATGGTTACAATGGAGGGGAAGAATAGGAAGGTAAAACGGAATGGGTCAACCTTATTCCCATTGAATTTGGTTGAGGAGGGAGTTAAATACACACTAAATAGGGCATCTCACCCTCCAGGAGAGTTGGGGGGGAAGGGGATGAGAGGGGGGATGATGGAAGGGAGGGCAGGCTGGGGGGGGGAAGGGAAGTTGGAAGCACCCACTTTTGAAAAGGGACGAGACCAAAGTAGAGAATAGAACAAGTGGGAGGTGGGACAGGAGGGAGGGAAATATAGTCAGTCTTTTACAATATATCTACTATGTTATTGTTTTGCATTAGCCACACATGTACAACCTATCCTGAACTGCTTATCTTCCCAGTAAGGGTGGGTGACAAGGAAGGAAGGGAATGAATCTGGAATTCAAAGTTTTAAAATCAAATATTCAAATATATATATGTATATATATGTGTGTACATATACATACATATATATATATACTATTATTAATACCATCTTACATGTAATTCGGAAATAAGAGGCACTAAGGCATAGAGATCCACTGGAAAAGTAGAAAGGGGTATGGGAGAAAATATGCCACACACCTACAATCTATACTGAACTGTTTATTTTCCCAGTAAGTGTAGTAGATGTGAGATGCGCACATTGTGAAAGTGCAGTAAGAGAGGCATGAAGGGCTGGGTAAGTTAAAAATAGAGAAAGATTATTACCACCTGTCTTTTGAAGATTGCACGTCATTTGACCTGGCAAAGGGAGGAATTGGTAATATGAGGCTTTCTAGGAAGAATATGAACAAAAGTATAAATATGGAAAAACATTGGAGTGTGACTGTAAGATTCAAATTTGAGTGATCCAAGTAAGGCTCATGAAGGAGAGCAAAGGAAGAGAAATTTATAAAGATAGGTTGATGTCTAATCATGGAAGATCTTAAAACACATTTCTTCCAACAGAGCATGATATTTTCAATTCTCTAAAGGAACATTCTATGAAGTTCTTATCAATGTCTCTTACTGCACTTTCACAATGTGCGCATCTCACATCTACTACACTGTAAGCACTATGAAGATAAAGACATTGACTTCTTTCTCCCATGGTATCTACAATAATGCCTTGTATTATGGCTGAATGTGTTTCAAATGTTACAGTAATGTCTGTGCACATAATACATATGATAAGGTTTGATTCAATGATGCAATGAGTTTCTCCAAGTTATGCCTTCCTATGAGAGAGGAAAACTTACATGAGTGCTACGGAACTTTGATGAAACAAATTTTTTGAGCTTTTGGCTCAAAAGAAAAGTGTTATTTGCATATATTAACATAACTACATGTTTTGCTCACAGATCCCCAATTCTATTTAAAAGAAAGTAAATTCATTAATTCATTATATGATGTCATTCACATAGCTTGTGACTATTTCGTTAACATTACATCTGCTAAGAGGCAGGGAATATTTTCTAATATTTAATTGAAATCTCTCCCTTTTAAAGTCTGTTTCTCTTATTTAGTTTTATAGACACAGAGCACTGGACAGCTTCTTCTAATATGACTGAAGAAGATAACTAAGTCACCCATTAACCTTTTATTCTTTTAAGTTTAATAGCCTCAATTCCTTATAACTTTCCTCATAAATGTAAATTTCCACCCTTTATAGCCTTTTTGTTACTCTTCTTCACATATTCTCTAGTTCTACCCCTTTTGTTTTCATTGTACATTGACTAAAATTAGAAATTTTAGTTTCTAATTAGAGTAGAAATACTCCTCTAATGAAGTTGTGCTTACTATAGGAGATGATAGATAGGTAGGCAGATAAAAAGAGTATTAAGTGCTTCCTATATACCAGACACTATGTTAAGTACTGGAGATACAAATACAAGTAAGCAAGTCAGTCCTTGTCCTTAAGGAGTTTATATTCTAATGGATAACATTAATGACTACCAGTCAGTCCTTGCATGGCATAACCATTTTAACACTCAATAATATATTGAAAAATTTGCAAACCAGTTGTTCCATTGTTTCAGTCATGACTGACTCTTTGTGACTCCATTTGGGGTCTTCTTGACAAAGATACTGGAGTGATTTGTCATTTCCTTCTCCTGCTCATTTTACGGAAGAGGAAACTGAGGCAAATAGGCTTAAGTGTCCTGCCTAGGATCACACAGCTAGTTGTGTCTGACACCAGATTTGAATTCAAGAAGATCAGTCTTCTTGGTACCCAGTCCAGTGCTCTATGACACCTAGTTGCTCAGTGCCTGGATTTATTTCTCTTCTACAGTAATTCTGTAAAGATTTTTAAAAAACACATAGCTATCCAATAAGAACAACAGAAGACTCTATCAGACATAAAAAATCAATAACTTACACTCCTTGTGTGTAAGGTTTCCAGTTGTGTGTTTATATATGTGCACATATACATGTATGTGCATATATGCACAAATGTCACATATGTTAGATTTATGGTTATCCCATGAAAATGTATAAAAATCTAATATCTGAGAAGAAGAGAAAATGCACATGACAGACTCACTTCCAAGTTATGGGGTGAAAACTCCTTAATCACAGAGTTGGAAGGGAACTCAAGAGTCATCTGGTCCAGTACATGAATAAAGTATAAATCCTTTTCCTTGTCTATACCTTAATTCATAACATTTGCCCTATCATGTTGACCTTTCTGTATCCTTTGTAGAGAGAAATACTTTCAAATTCAGCCTCCGATACTTCCTAGTTGTGTACTTCATGAGCAAGTCATTTAACTTCCCTCATCCTGGGAAAATAACAAACATACTTCTCATTGTGTTATTATAAGGATGAAATAAAATAATAAATGCAAAGTGCTATGCAAATCTCAAAGTACTATATGAACATCAAAATTATTAACATTTTCTGAATGCCCTTCTTATAAACATCCCTTGTACGTACTAAATGGTCCCTTTTTGACATTCAGTTATGAATATGTCCTTAGTCTCCCAATCCTTAAGTACTACTTGGAACTTCACAGATGAGAACACTTCTCTGTATTACAATAGTCAAAGAAGTAAGTAGGTTTCTCTTGTGAAAAAGTGGCATTTGGGAGACATTGTGAACAACATCCTCAGGATAGTGAAATGCTCACAAGCAGTATAAAATGAAAGACAATAATAGTTCTGTGGCTATATTCCACTTTGTACTTTTACACAAAAAGACTCGGAGATACAAAATGATTTTCACTAGTAATCTCTGTACAATTTAGAAGTATCTAAGTGTCCAGACAACTGTCAGCATCATTTTGGCTTAACTGAGTAAATAAAATAGCTCTCTGACTTTTTCACTTTGACAAACTCCATTATATGTCCCCATGGGAAAACGTCACAGGGGCTCTATTATAGAAAAGGGGCTCTTATGGCCAATCATCTCCATCACCAGCTAGAGTGATTCACAAATGTCAGAACAGTAGAAATTTCCACAGAGCTTTTGAATGATATCCTTTTTGAAAGCTTACCTCTAAGAGAAAAATATTAATAACAAACCACATTTAAATGCAGACATTAAAAATAATGTACACACAGTAGTACATAGCTGAGTCATGGGCTTCTCCATAATCAGAACAAAATCAACATAACATAAAACTCTTATTATTATTTAATACCAATAATAGCTTTTGGAGTTATACTAGGTAATCTTAGCCAATATGCTCTACCTTTTCAATATTAAGAAGTACCTAATATTTTGCAAATCTCTTTAGACTAAATAATAAATCATTCATGCAAATAACAAAAGAATGAATTATATACCAAAAGGAGGAATATATCCAAATATTTCTTCATATTTTTATTGGAAAATAAGGACTAACAGAAGTATAACTTTTAAGATGAATTCATCTCTATAACTCAATATCATCAATGCCAGCTGAGGACAGTATCTCTGAATGGGTAAGTAGGTTTTAAATAGATGCCTTTAACCAACTGATGATCAAACAATGATGTTGTTTGCTGCTACACTTCTGCAGATTCCTTTCTAACTTGATTAAATGTGCTTCTATGGATGCTTGACCTTAGCCTTGCAATTAGAAAGTGATCAGCTCTGATCCTCTTGGAAAATCCAACCCAGATTCCCTCCTCTACCACTCTAAAGTTTGAATAATAGTGAAATATTTTGGCTTACATTTGGCAACATCTCAGCTCCAACTGCTCTTTGGCACCTTGCATTAGTGCTTACCTTTCCATGATTCATGACAGCAAAGTTCCAGGCCTAATAGTTATTCAGAGTTAACCTGCCCCTCCTCAAACCCAATCTGCGATAGTTTTTGAGCTGAGCTGTGATGTTTGTGAGTTATAAGTCCTCTTAGAGAAAGAGATTTCTAAGTGGAAGAAATTAGGACTGTGATATGTATGTATGCACATATATGTATACATATAAATAGATATACACATACATATCTATATAACTATCAAGAGAGGTGCAACATCATTATTTATATATGTACATAGCCATATATATATATATATATATGTGTAGTTATATATGGTTGTAGTTCTCCCTCTGGATTACCTTTCCACCCCAAACTTATACTCATGGGTTGAATCCTTATAGATCAATTATCCCCAGATCAAAGGTTTTTGTGGGTCCTCATTTATAAAACTATATAGCTTACAAGCTCCCACAGGTATATTTTATATTTAACAGAGAACAAAATGAGTTTAAAGCAAAAGCATTTATTAAGATGGTATCATAAGAACAGTCACTAGCAAACACTCCCCCCATAAACCAATGGCATACTTTCCTATATACTAAGAGTAAATTAAAAAGGGGCACACACTTAGGGAAGATGTGGCCAAGGCAACTCACATCTCTAAGATAGATAAGATCCCAATGTTTTTTTCCCTTTTTGTAGTGTCCTGATGCTACTCTTGAGTAGGGTGGCTCTGGTAGGTGAATCATTCAGCAGGGTTCTCTGAGTCTATTCCTCTCCATAGCTCAGCACTTAATGGCTAGGCCTGGCTCTTTGTCTACTGTGACTGTTGAGGGCACTCCCTGCTGGGATGTGACATTTTTTGGTGACCAAGAAGCAAACCTATAAGGTGCTGTAACTTATGGGAAGAGGAGAGAAATACCCTCCCCCCTCTGCTGTCATCTCCTCCTTAAGAGTTGGATTGCTCCTCTATAGCTGGCTTTTTTCACTGCTGCCAGTGTGCACACTTCTTACTACTATTTCCTGCCTCAATTGACTCCTTATAGAGTATGTCTCTATCACTCAGAGACTTTCTTCTTTCACTCATCTCACACAAAGAAGTGGCCTTACTCCTCACCAAGGTAAACACCACCTGTACAAGTAATCCCATTATATCTTGTCTCCCCCAAGAGATTTTACTCTCTGTCATTCCTATTCTCTTATTTATCTTCAATTTCTCCATGTACTGGCTCCTTCCCTACTACCTACAAATATGCCCATGTCTTCGTCATTCTCAAAAAATCCTAATTTGATCCTTCCATCCCCTCTATCATCCCATATCTCTTCTGCTCTTTGTGACCAAACTACCTGTGAAGGCCATCTATATATAATATGTACCTCTACTTCCTCTCCTCTTGCTCTTCTTAACTACTACAGTGTGGTTTCCAACCTTATCATTCAACCTAAATTACTCTCCAAAGTTATAAATAATATACTAATTTCCAAATCCAATTTTTTTTTCTCAATCTTCATTCTTCTTGACCTCTTTGCAGCCTATGACACTGCTGATCACCTTCTTCTCCTTGATAATCTCTTCTCTCTAGGTTTTTGGGACACCTACCACTCTCTCCTGGTTCTCCTATTTATGTGACTGCTCATTTTCCCAGTCTCTTTTGCTGGATTCTCATTTCAGTCATGTCCAGCCACTGTGGATGTCCCACAGGGCTCTCTGTCATGGACCTTCTTCTCTTCTCCTTTTATACTATTTCACTAGTGATCTCATCAGCTCCCATGGATTTAATCACCAAATCTATGCTGACAATTCTCATATCTACTTATCTAGCCTTAATCTCTTAGCTGACCTCTGGTCTTGCATCTCCAACTGACTTCCAAACATCTGGAACTGGATGTTTGGTAGATATCTTAAATCCAACAGGTCCAGAACTGAATAATTGTTTCCCCTAAACACTCTGCCCTTCCAAATTTCCCCATTACTATTGAGGGCATCACTAACCAGTCTCCCAGACTCAAAATCTAGGCATTATTTTCAATTCTTTGGTCTGCTGGTTGATCTGCCTGTCAAAAAATCCTCACTTCAGTCCATCTTTCATTCAGTCACTAAAGTGATTTTCCTAAAATCAACAGGTCTGATCATGTTACTCTTCCCTCTACTTAATAAATTCTAGTGGCTCCCTAATATCTCCAATATCAAATAAAAATACTGTTTGGCATTCAAAGCTATTCATAATCCCTCCCTTTCCAGTCTTCTTATACTTTACCACACCCCTGACCTCCAGCAGCCTGCCATCAACTCTTTGAAGCAGTGATACTGGTCTCCTTGTTGTTCCATGAGCAAGATACTCCGTTTTTCATTTCTGGGCATTTTCTCTCGCTGCTTCCCATGCTTGGAATGCTCTCACTCCTCTTCTTTGCCTCCTCGCTTCTCTGGCTTTCTTCAAGCATCAGTTAAACTCTCACCTTTTACAGGAAACCTTTCCTGATTCTTCTTAATTCTAGTGTCTTCTCTCCCTTGATTATTTCTATTTATTTTGTGTGTATTTGTTTGCATGTTGGCTACCCCATTAGATTTTGAATTCTCTGAATGCAAGGATTATCATTTGCCTTTCTTTTAGCCCCAGCACTTGACATAGTGCTTGACACGTGTAGTAGGTGCTTAAAAAACTCTTACTAACTTTCTGAAGACGTCCTTTTTAAAGGTGCACCAACACCAATCCTTAGTCAACTAAAGCTAGTTATACTGTAATTCCATAAATTTTGATTGCATAACTTCTTCACAATTCTTAAAAGAGGAACAGGGAGCACATATATAATTATACCTCATCATCTATTACTTGTTTTGGATCTTCTATAATTTAATAAAACTGAATTGGGAGAAATAAATTGATCAGAGATATCCTAATCAACTTCCACATTCATTTCTCTCTTTAGTCTCTCATGTACACATGTTTACATTCATATACATACCACCAACATATATCTGTGTGTATATTTAAGAATATGTGTACATAGGAACATACATACATTGAAAAAATTTCAGTATATGTGAGTTATTCTATCTTGCATCTCAGAGTACTTAAGGATGTCTAGCTTAAGAATTCTCCCTATAGACTTCTTGTAAACAAATAATCATGACTTGGGTATATCTGATCCTTGACACAACATGAGTTTTCTTTCTCTAACAAGTTTGTTGTTGTGACTGAGAATGGCAAGCTTTTCAGGTTGGGTTGTTGTCTCCTAAAACCCTGTTGTCACCTGAGGAGGTAAAAATCTTTTAGAAATCTTTTTTGGGGTTTTCAGTAATGAAACTGGCTGTACCTGCCTGCTTTTCATTTGGGAGTCGTTTGTTGCTCGATCTGTCAAGTTCACTGTTTTGGTAAAAAAGTAGTATTAGCACTAATGTCAATATAGTGTCTAATGAATAGGTTTCCCCAAACAAAATGAAATCTTAATTTGCAGGAAAAAAAGTTGAGATTGAAGGAGTGTATGATTCTTCCTTCTTTCTTTCCTGACTAAACCAATCACATGGTTTAGTCTGAGTTTACAAAAAGTTTTTGGATATTTTTCACCCCACTGTGAACTGAATGACTTTTTATCTGTGTATGTCTGCTGCCTGAATGAATATGCTTATATGAATTAAGGTGGGCTTCTGACCCTTCTTTCTCTTCCTTGATCTTATGTGAATCTATATGAATTTAACCATGAGAGGTTGAAAGTTTTGCCAGTCCCAGGAAAAAGAGACACCTGTATGTTAAATGTGGATACACTATGATTATGGGCCCCTGCAAGTTTTGGTGTTAAGGAATAGTTCAGTTTAACATTTTAATAAGAAAGGATCCTTTGATCTGGATCAGGGGCTGGCCAACAATAAATAGCTTATTTTTATATGGTCCACAGGCTAAGAACGGTTTTTACATTTTCAAATAGCTGGAGAAAAACTAAAAGAATAATATGTCATGATGTGGAATTCAAATTTCAGTGTCCATAAATACAGTTTTATTGGAATACAGTCACACTCACTCATCTGCATATCATCTATGGCTGCTACAACATGTAGAGTTGAGTAGTTATGATGGAGCAGAGACTGTATGGGACACTCTTATTGCTTCATGTTACCGTTTGCCACACTACAAACATCAGTGACATAGTTATAACTCAAGTTCCATGCATATTGTTGTACCATGACATTTTATTTTTTATTACCTATCATGTCAAAAGAAGAAGACAAAAGTAGACTTCTAAGGTCTTGCTTTTAAGGAACGGTGAAATCTTGATTATTTTATCAAATTAGATGGCAAGGCACTATGTTTATTATGCAATGGTACGGTAGCTGTGCTAAAAGAATACAATATATGTCAACATTATAAGCTAAACACATGTCACAGAATATTCCTAATTCACAGGAAAGCAATGGTCAGAAAAATTAGAAAATTTAAAGTGGACTATCTCATCACAGTAGAATTTCTTAACACAAATGAAAATGAAAATAAGGCTAAAACCAAAGTAAGTTTCCAGGTGGCTTATTTGTTAGCCAAGAATGAAAGCTGTTTACAGATGGTGAGGTAATTAAATTGTATTTGACTGCATCAGCTGAGGAAATGTGTCCAGAGAAAATATACTTGTTTAAGAATATCAACCTTTTTGGCTCAATTAAAATCAAATGCTCATGGATTGAAATCAGTATTTGGCAGTACCTATCTGTGGGAAAAGACATTTTCAAAGATAAAATACATAAAATTTCATTATAGATCAACGTTAACAACAGATCAACATTAACAGATGAACATTTGAAATCAACTGTGATGATAGGGCACATTAAATTTGAACCCCTATGACGTGAAATGTTATCCCCCCAAAGAGAAGCCCATTCTTCTCATTAGTAGAGCTGTATTAACAAAACAAAACAAATCTACTCTATTATTACTATATTTTGAATTTCATCAACAAAATGCTGCTGGAAATTTGTTTTTTTCTATTGTTAAAAAAGTATCTACATAATATCCTCAATTTTGCCTCTTGGCCCACAAAGCCTGAAATATTTACCATCTGGACCTTTACAGAAAAAGTTTGTGATTCTTGATCTAGATAAAATAAAGTACTTTAAAATGGAATTTGAAGGACTCTCCAACAACAACAAAATTAATACCTCATTTGGCTAGTTGAAAAAAATAAAATAAAGTGAGGTGAGGGGAAAGCCCCAGCCATTTGCAAGAGACAACGCAGAGAAAAAATTATTTTTTCATAGTCTGTTTAAAACAGATTTTTATTCTCTCTGAGACAGGGAAAAGCCTGCCAGAACCTAAACAGAATGCCTCAGGAACTAAGAATCAATAGCAGTCACCTCTCTTCAAGGCAGAAAGACAGCAATAAGACCTGGAGTGGATTCAAAAGAAATGATAGCTAAATATTGTGTTCTTTTTGGTTGTAAGGATAGATGACAGCAAAAGTGTTTGTTTTTCATCTTTTTTCTATGCCCATTTTTATATGGTTACATCTGTTAAGTGAAAAGGGAAGATTGCCCATAATAAAATTGGAATCAGTTTAAAAAGAAATGGAGATTTTTCAGTAATGAAACTCGTTCAAATCAGGTTTTTCCCTTTTTCTATATCTTGAAACAACTTCATATCTCCCCTCTTCTCCCTTCTTTTACTCCATTCTCTGATGAAGAAGTGGTTCTTCTTGCTATGGCCAACTTTTCTATTTGAATCTGTCAAAGAATTAACTCAGTACTTTGGTTTTTTGTGGGTCTTTTTTAGCTCTTTTTTATTACTTGTGGCCACAGGGGAGAACTGGGCTATGAACAAATGGGCATGTTTCACAGCCATGTTGTTCAACCAAGGAGAGTATGGCTCATTCATTTGTAGCATTACAACTGTATCGAGAATACAAAGGAAAATTTGGAGTATTAAAGAACAACGACAAATGAAGGTAGTAGAAGTGGAAGATGGATATACAAAGTTAGGAGAGTGATGAAGGTATAGTTGGAAGGGCATTGTAAACAAATAGTGATTGGAATATTCTAAGAAATAATACTTTGGGAACAGAAGCTTTCCATTATCTTATATTCTTTCCCTTGAGAATGAATTTCCCTATAGCTTATTCAGGTTGGCAATAGCTAGTCTATTCACAGGCTTTTGCCTTACAGAAGTATAACAAAATAGACACAAATAGGATACGGATGCCACATACATTTAACCTCCTTTCTTTCCAACTTCTCTAGTAGATTGCTCCCACAATCATCCCTTCTAGTCTTCAATCTCTGCCTAAGAGTTCTTCCCCAGATGCCTACAAATAAAAGCCAATCTCCCCCATCCCAAAAGAAAACTTTATTAGAATACTCAAGCTATAATCTTATGTTTCCTTTCTCTGAAGCCAGATTCCTAGGGAAAAGATATTATTACTCACTGCTTTTATTTTATCTCTTCTCCTCTTCTCAAACCTTTGCAATCTGGCTTCCAACTTCATCACACAGATAAAAATGTTTTCTCCAAAGTTCCCAACTATCTCTTATCTTCATGCCTTCATGCTTCTTGATCTCTCTGCAGCATTTGACGATAATTACCACTTTCTCCTAGATACTCTCTCCTTTCTCAGATTTTATGACACTGCTCTCTCTTGGTTCTATTCCTACCTGTCTAATAGCTCCTCAGTCTCCTTCTGTTGATTCGTCTTCACTATGCCATCTTCTAATATCTCCCAAGGCTCTGTCCTGGGCCTTCTGCTACTTTCCCTCTACACTCTTTTGTTTAGGATTCTTGTTGAGCCCTAAGAGCTAAATTATCATCTCTACACAGTTGACTCACAAATGCATATACACATGTGCACATGTTTATGCATACACACATACAATATGCTCATATGGAAATAGATCTACACAGATAAGTAGATAGATAGATGATAGATAGATAGATAGATAGATAGATAGATAGATAGATAGATAGATAGATA
>NW_027187372.1:37190911-37210924 GCF_028583685.1 Petaurus breviceps papuanus | reverse complement strand
ATAGATAGATAGATAGATAGATAGATAGATAGATAGATAGATAGATATAGTCATCTTTCTACATATCTGTAATGTTAATGGACTAGGAAGATCTTCTCCACACATTAATATGCCTATGTGACCTGCTTTGAGTTTGGCCCAGCTCATAGCTGTGATACAGCCTGAGTCACATGCAGCCTGAATCACACAAAGCCTGAGTCACATGGAACCCAGTGTGAGAGGAGTTTTCCCAAGGGAATAATTCAATAGAGCAGGAGAGGTAGAGCAGAGAGCAAGAGTGAGGCAGAGTAGAGGGAGGAACTTGTTTGTGGGGAGGACTAACAGAAAGAATGCTTGCAATGCTAGCACTTCCTGGCTTGGTGATAAGTACCTTGCTAAATCTCACTTACTGGCATCCTAATAGTGATGTTCCAAATAAATATTTTGGTTTTGCCTTTGAGGAAGAGAGTTTATAATATTTTGTGAATCTACCCTAGAAGTATGTATGCATGTTCATAGCAGCTGCTATGGGTATTACATTGGTGCCATACCATCTATCTCTCTAGTTTCTTTGCTAAGCTCTGGTTGTATACCTCCAATTGTTTAATAGATATTTAATATGGGCAGCTAAGTGGCTCAGTAGATAGAATGCAGGAATCAGGAAAACCTAAATCCAAATCTGGCTTTAGACACTTAGTAGCTATGTGAACATGGGCAATTGATTTAACCTGTTAAAGAGGATAATAACAGCACTTACCTTGTAGGGTTGTAAGGTTCAAATCACATAATACTTGTAAAGCACTTAGCACAGTGCCTGATACACAGTTCATGCTCGCGTTGCTATTCTCTCTCTGTATCTATATATGTATGTATGTACACATAAACACATACATTCTCTCTCTCTCTCTCTCTCTATATATATATATACACATTTTATATATATATATATATATATGTCTGTGTGTATGTATATGTGTATGTATATGCTTATTCCCTTTCCCTTCCACCCTGGCCTATTTCATAGTATAAAACTGAATCTGTGCAAAAATGAACTTATTATCTTTCTCCCCAAAACTATCTCCCTTTTGAACTTCCCTATTTCTGTCAAGGACATCACCATCCTTCCAATTAAAGGTTCACACTCCCTGGCATTATCCTTGAATTTTCACTATCCCTTACAACCACATATTCAACCATTTGGTAAATCTTGTCATTTCTACCTCCACAATATCTCTTACATATTTCCCTTTCTCTCCTCTTTACCTGCATGTCTACCACTATACTTCAGGCCCTCATCATCTCTTGCCTGGACTATTGCAACAACTCCTAATTGGTTTCCCTGAATTAATCCATTCTTTATACAGCAGCTAAAATAATTTTCTTAAAGTGCAAGTCTAACTGGCTGACTCAGAATTTTCCTACCTCCCAAAAGCATGGTGGATGGTGTCATGGGTATACATTGATCTGGTGACCAAACATGATTAACACACTGAGCTCTTGGCTTCATTCATCACACTGCAAACTTCCTTGCTAAGTGACCCAGCTAACTGGGATCCTAATGTACCTCTACTCCTTGACACCCTGTGACCTTCATTGGGTGGCTAAACTGTTACAGAATGTGCAGCAAACTGGGTTGAGTGTCAAACTAGACTAGTAAGGGCATAAATGGTACTAATATCCTGGGCAAGGACAAATGGATTTCCTGAACAGACAAGAGAATGGATGTGGATTGTCAGTAGATAAAAGGGAAACTGATAAATAGCCACATAGCACCTTGGTACGGAAATGTCCCAATTCCTCTCTTTCTAGATCTCTGAGAATTGAAATCTATCAACTATTAGTGGGGTCACTTTTGTCGCTGGCCCTAAATTTCCATCCTACATTTAGATTATCCTCTGGCAAGAAACAGGCATACCTCAGGAGCTCCTCAAAATTAAGCTAGTTCACTGTTGTCCTGAGTCACCTAGCTTAAGTGAAACAAGGAAGTGGAGGAAGAACATGGGTCATTCCCCTATACTTAATAAACTCAATGCCTCCATGTTGATTCTGAGCAAAATAAAAACTCCAGTTTTACATTTAAAGTCCTTTACAATTTTACTTTAGCCAATCTTTCTAGGCTTATTGTACAAAAATGCTCTCCTTCATACATTCTATGTTCCTCACAAATAATATTCCATCTCAAACCTCCAGTGCTGTCCTTCATGCTTAGGATACACACCTTCCTCAGTTCTACCTTTAGAACCCCTAGCTTTTGTTTACAGCTCAGCTGGAATGCCACCTCTTCTAAGAAGGAGATACCCTAATCCTTTCATATGTTAGTACCACTATACTCCCCTCAATGAAGTTTCCTTGAATTTACTTACATGTTCATATTGCTTCATTTGATATAATGTAAGCTTCTTAAGAGGAATGTGTTCAATTTTTTGTATCTCCAGTGCCTGACACACAGTAAGCACTTATTAAGTGCCTCTTGCCTGACTGAACCATGCTGTCTCTGAGTAATGCCATACAATTTAACCTATTATTCAATCATGATGATGATTTTACAAAAGTGCATCCTTGCAATGTAGCACCACCAACAAAGACACTCTTCATTCTAGTGAATTTTTTAGGATGTAGAAGCATCCTTAACTGACAATATGACTGATTTAAGCACTGTTAGGGATGCCTATGTGTTCATGCAAATTTAAAAATAAATCAGCCAATTGAATGATTCCTCTTTTCACCAAATCTCTCTTCTGTGAAAATGAATAAATAACACACTGTTCATGATCAGTTGTTTAATATTTAATATTATCACGATGTGATAAATATAAGACTTGACATTTCCAAACCAAAAAACCTCAAACCTTCATAAGAAATGTAACTTAAACACTTTACCACTTGAAGGGATGACAGTATAATCTCAATTAGTCAATAAATATTTATTAGGCGCCTATTATGTGTCCTGTACTGTACTAAGGCCTGGGGATACAAATACAAATACAAATAAAAACTGCCCTTAAGGAGTTTACAATCTAATAGAGACAGATAGCTCACAAAAAGAAGCTGGAAAAGGGAAGGGAAAGGAAAGGTACATGGGGTAGGGTCATGATGACACAATAGAGAAGTACAAAGCTCGAGAGTGTAAGCTGGTGGTAAATAGATGGCTGTCCTGTCACCTCTCCTTAAAAGAAGGTTTTAGAGTTCATATCCTTTTCCTTCAATCAAGGAGGTAGAAGAGGGTACTAATGTGGTATGCCTCCCAAGGCCAATTTAAACTTGCAAGATGATCTACTGCAAATCTGTCCAAATAACAATGATCTGTGTGTGTGTGTGCATATTTAAATTCCCATTAGCTTCATAAGATGACAATTTTATATTCACAGGGGCTTTCAAATCTTTTATTTTACAAATGTGGAAACAGATTCCCATAGAAGTTAAATTATTCGGCCAGGGTCGCATAGCCAGCAAGATTCCGAGACAGTATCTAAACTCAGGTATTAGTGACTCTAAATCTGACTCTCTGTCCCCTATATCATATCTTATAGGATGATCTTTTAAAAAAGAGATGAAATAAAATATAGCTCTTACTTCTACTACTACCACTACCAATACCAGTGACGATGCAAATCAGGATGCTGGGCAATCACATGTAAATCAGCTACATCAGGGAAGCATATGGAGGAAGGCTGAAGCACCTAAAATTGTGAAAACACTTCTGGAAAATTATGCCTGGGAAGATAGAGTAATTTACACCCATCCTTGGAAAAATATACTGCCAAGGTAAGTGAACTTATCCACAGCATTCAAAATTTCTCCATTTGGAGTAATCAGTGGTTCTATTTATGGATGATGTGGTGCCAACTGGTGAAGAATCTCTTTTCTTGGTGTTAATCATCAGGCCAAAATTCACATAAATGATAGAAAACTGATCCATACTTTGTTGCATCTTGGCCTCAGGTGCTGCATTAAGCACACAAACATCTGTGAACAGAAAAGTTGTACACCAACCTTCCCTCTACTTTATTCTTGGCTTGTAGCCTTTTCAAGTTGAATACTTTACTATTAGCTGACCTTGATGCCATTTTCATCCTTGATGAAGGTGTATGATGACACTGTTGTAAACATAATGCTAAAAAGCATGGGAACAAGCATACGATCCTGCTTTATTCCACTGATGACTGGGGAAGTACAGAAGTACCATCCATTATCCAGAACCTGTGCAAGCATGCTGTCATGGAACTGGTATACAGTAGTGATGAACTTTTCTGGGCAACCAAATTTTGCCATGATCTTCCACAAGCCTTCACAAGTGATAGTAGCAAAGACCTTATTCAGATCAATGGATGTTGTCTACAGACCTCTGTTCTGAACCTGGCATTTCTCCTAGAGTCATGGGACACACTGACACAGGACCACCCAGTGTGCTGTGTCCACATTAAACAAGTCACTGTACTCTATGAACAAAGGAGAATTGGAGTAGCTCTAAAGAAACATGTGATGAGCAAATTTAGAGACATCTTCACTCCAAATGTTCATAAGGATTATTTATGCCCTACCTGTGGTAGAACCTTTTGAGAGCATATTAGTCTGATTAGCCACAGTCAGACACACTATACCTTGACACTGACATAATGATGCCATTTTAGTCTTCTTCAAGCATGGAGGACAACAACCAACCAATTTACACTCATAATTTGTAACAAATTTGAGCAATGGAAGATTGCTAATGATTAGATTGGACAAAGAATATTATGACTTGAGATAATATGGATATTATTTGGGTTTGGTATTCAAGCAGGAGTGATGAATCAGGAGTCACAGAGGTCAAGACAATATTATAACCAAAGAAAAAATGCCAATGATGAAAGAGATGATTTTCAGTTTCTGCTGCTGTTCCTTAGAATAGTAATTACAATAAAGAAGGCTCAAGTCCCTGTCATCACAGTCATCTTAGATCTAAATATACTCCATTAACCAGCTATCTCTATCTGTGGGTTATGAACACATTTGGCTAAAATGCGAAGTCAAATTTCATAAAGAAAAGTAAAAGACAGTTCATGCCATTGAGGAGCTCATTATGTATGTGAGAGACAACATTAAAATAACTACATATGAATAAGCAATATATACACACAAATAGATAGATAGACAGACAGATGATAAACTGGAGATGATCAACAGATTACATCCCCAGACCCTAGAATTAAGGGAGATTAGGGAAGGTTTCCCAAAGGCCCCCTAGTTGGGGCAGAGAAAAAGGCAGGAAAACTAGGATATAGAGGTAAGAAGGAGAACATTCCAGGCATGGGAGGATAGACAATGAAAATGCCCAGAACTGGAAGGAGTGTCTTGTCTGGGGAACATCAAGGAGCAGAGTATTACTGGATTACAGTGGGTGTGTGTGTGTGTGTGTGTTTGCATGCATGTTCATGTGTAAGGTGTAAGAAGACTAGATAGGTAGAATTGAGTTAGGTTATGAAGGTCTTTGACTGTCAAATGGAGGATTTTAATTTTGATCCTTGAGGTTACAGGGAGCCACCAGAATTTAATGAAAAGGAAGGGGAAGGGAAAAGGAAGTAAATAATTATGTAGTATCTGCTATGTGCCAGGCACTGTTCTAAGTACTGTACATATATTATCCTGCAATCTAACAGAAAAATAAACAAAAGGGAAAATATATTACTAAACAAATTGCTGGAAAAAAAGTAAAAGATATAAGGTGTCTTCTAAATGGAATGCTAAAGAGTATACATATTTTCAGCAATACATAGAAATTTTATTAAAATTGACTGTATTTTTAGGGAACAGAGACAGTGTAAACAAATGTAAAAAGTAAAAAGAAATAGTAAATTCATTATTTATAGTCCATAATACCATAAAAATGGTAATCCAGGACCAAAAACAAAAAATACTGATCCAAAGGAAGACTTAACAATAAAATCATGAATAATGAATAAGCCAAAGGACAAATCCTAGAAACAATAAGAAATAATAATTGTGTGAAAGAAAATGATAACAATGAAACAAAATTATTAGGGTTCAGTTAAAATAGTACATAAATGAAAAATCACATCTTTATACATTACTAAAATAGAAAATGAGATGATTAATGAATTGAACATACATTTTGAAAATTAGAAAGTCAACAAATAAGCAAACCTAAAATAAACACGAGAGGAAATATTTAAAAATCAAAGGAGAAATTTTTAACAAATCGATAAAATTTATAAACATTTAGCC
Source organism: Petaurus breviceps papuanus (assembly GCF_028583685.1). NCBI lineage: Eukaryota > Metazoa > Chordata > Mammalia > Diprotodontia > Petauridae > Petaurus > Petaurus breviceps. The sequence continues at coordinate 37,204,720 of NW_027187372.1, read as the reverse complement.
ATTCTGATTAAAAGGAGGGAAGAAAATAAAATACCAATGGAATCACAACAAAATGAGAAGAGACCCTGTTTCTGAATAATCAAGAACAGTTATGCTAACAAAACTTAGAAGACAAAAAAAGAATACCTTGAAAATATAAATCACTCAAACAACAGAAAATAGAGATCTTAAGTAATACAACCTAAGAAAAGGAAATAGAACTAACCATACAACTAACAAAGGAAGGAAGGAAGGAAGGAAGGAGGGAGAGAGGGAGGGAGGGAGGGAGGGAGGAAGGAAGGAAGGAAGGAAGGAAGGAAGGAAGGAAGGAAGGAAGAAAGGAAGGAAGGAAGGAAGGAAGGAAGGAAGGAAGGAAGGAAGGAAGGAAGGAAGGAAGGAAGGAAGGAAGGAAGGAAGGAAGGAAGAGGAGAGAGAGAAAGGATCCATACCACACAAATTATTCTCAGAAAATTGAGAAAGAAGCACTCCGGTTATCATTCTTTTTTATGAGACTAATACCTAACCCAGGGAAGGATAAAACACAGGAGAACAATAAACCAATAGCTTTAATAAATACTGATTCAAAATATTTTAATAAAATTCTTTCAAATAGATCATGGTCATTCATCCAAGAAATAATTCTTTATGATCAAGATGTATTTATATCAGCAATGAAAGGATGATTTAACATAAAGAAAACAACATAATTAATCATATTAAAAATTAAAACTTTGAAAATCATGTCTATCACAATAGAAGAAAAAAGCCTTTGACAAATTACAACTCATTTATGCTAAAACATAAAACCCTACAAAATGCAGATATAGAAGGCCTTTTATTATTATAAAAATTATCTATTACATGCAATGGGGATAAACTAAAACATTTTCCAATAAATACTGAGTAAAACAAGGATGTCTATTCTCCTTACTATTATCTGTTACAGTTCTGGAAATGCTAGCAACAGCAATCAGACAGGAGAACGAAATTTTAAAATTAAAGGTATAAATGTAGGGATGAAGGGGGAACAGCACTTCCAAATCTCATAGTATATTACAAAGTAGAAGTCATCAAAACCATCTAGCATTGGTTAAAAAAATAAAAAAAGGTGATCAATAGAACAGACTAGACAAGGGAGAATTAGAAATACTCAATAATAGTAACTCAACAACCCAGTGTTTCATGAAATGGGAAACATAAATTACTATGTAATAAAAACTCATGGGAAAACTGGAAAGCAATGTGGAAGAAACTAGGATTGGACCAACACCTTACACCATATTCCATAACACATTCTAAACAGTCAATGCCCACCAATTAAGTAATGCTGAAAAAAAACTGTGGTAAAATATATGTAAATGGAATATGACTGTGCTTTAAGAAATGATGAATACAATGAGACAAGGAAAGATCTACATGAAATGATACAGAATAAAGTAAGCAGAGTCAAAATATACACACAATGACTAAAACAATGTAAATGGAAAGAACGTTCCTCCCCTCCCAATCAAAAAATCAAATGTTACAAAAATTATAAAGAAAACTCATGGATTGAAAGATTAGATATTAAAATTAACTCCTAATTTATTCCCACATATAGGTGGAATGTCCACAAGTACTGCATATATTTTCATACTTTTTCAAAGTATTGATAAAAGTAAGCTGATTTCCCCCCTCTTTTTAAATTTTTTTCTCTCCAAAAATGCTATTTGTTTATACAGAATGGCTCTCTGAGAAGTGGTGGGATAGGAATACTAGCGAACTATGAAGACATCAATTAAAAACTTTTTTTTTTAAAAGAAAGAAACATAAATAATTTAGTATAAGGAATTTTGGAAGTGAACACAGAAAAGAAGAATAATATATCAGCAGGATAATGTTAAATTTAATATAGTCTTTTAGAAAAATAGTATGTTGCCTAGATTAACTGAAGAGGAAGTAAATTACTTAAATAACCCCATCTCAGAGAAAGAAATTGAACAAGCCATCAGTGAACTCCCTAGGAAAAAATCTCCAGAGCCAGATGGATTTACTAGTGAATTCTATCAAACATTTAAAGAGCAATTGATTCCAATACTCTACAAACTATTTGGGAAAATTAGTGAAGAAGGAGTCCTACCAAATTCTTTTTATGGCACAAATATGGTACTGATACCTAAATCAGGAAGAGATAAAACAGAGAAAGAAAATTATAGACCAATTTCCCTCATGAATATAGATGCAAAAATTTTAAATAAAATATTAGCAAAAAGACTACGGCAACTTATCACAAGAATAATACACTTTGATCAGGTAGTATTTATTACAGAAATGCAAGGATGTTTTAATATTAGGAAAGCCATCACTATAACTGATCATATCAACAATAAAACTAGCAGAAACCACATGATTATCTCAATAGATGTAGAAAAGGCTTTTGACAAAAAACAACATCCATTCCTATTAAAAACACTAGAAAGCATAGGAATAAATGGAGCCTTCCTTAAATAATAGGTAGCATCTATTTAAAGCCATCAGCAAGTATTATATGTAATGGGGATAAGCTAGAAGCATTTCAAGTAAGATCAGGGATGAAACAAGGGTGTCCACTAATCACCCCTCTTATTCAATCTGGTACTAGAAATGTTAGCAGCAATTAGAGAAGAAAAAAAATCAAAGGAATAAAATTAAGCTATCACTCTTTGCAGATGATATGATTATATATTTAGAGAATCCTAGAGAATCAAGTAAAAAACTACTTGAGACGATAAATAAATTTGGCAAAGTTGCAGGATATAAAATAAACCTACATAAATCCTCGGCATTCCTGTATATTTCTAATGAAATTCAACAGCAAGCGATAGAAAGAGAAATCCCATTTAAAGTTACTGTAGACATAAAATATTTGGGAATCAACCTGCCAAAACAAATCCAGGACCTATATGATCACAATTACAAAACACTTTTCACACAAATAAAGTCAGGTCTAGCTAATTGGAAAAAAACATCAATTGCTCATGGCTGGGTCGAGATAATATAATAAAAATGACAATTTTACCTAAACTAAATTATATATTTAGTGCCATACCAATCAATTTACCAAAAAAAACCTACTTTATAGAGCTTGAAAAAATAGTAACAATTCATTTGGAAGAACAAACAGTCCAGAATATCAAGGGAATTAATGAAAAGAAATGCTAGGGAAGGAGAACTAGCTTTACCAGATTTTAATCTGTATTATAAAGCAGCAGTCATCAAAACTACTTGGTACTGGCTGAGGAATAGAATAGTGGATTAATGTAATAGATTGGGCACACGAGACTCAGCAGTCAACAACTATAGTAATCTATTATTTGATAAACCCAAAGACTCCAGTTTTGGGGATAAGAACTCACTATTTGACAAAAACTGCTGGGAAAACTGGAATATAGTATGGCAGAAACTGGGCATAGACCATTATCTAACACCATATACCAAAATCAAGTCTAAATGGGTGCATGATCTAGGTATGAATGCTGATACTGTAAGCAATCTTGGAACGCAAGGAATAGTTTACCTGTCATTTGTGGAGAGGGGAAGACTTTGTGACCAAACAATAATTAGAAAGTGTTATAAAATGCAAAATGGATAATTTTGGTTACATTAAATTGAAAAGCTTCTCTACAAACAAAGCCAATATAACCAAGATTAAGAGGGAAGTGGGAAATTGGGAAAGAATTCTTTAATTAAAAAGTCTCTGATAAAGGACTCATTTCTAAAATATATAGAGAATTGAGTTAAATTTATAAGAATACAAGTCATTCCCCAATTGATAAATGGTCAAAGGATATGAACAGGCAGTTTTCAGAGGAAGAAATTAAAGATATCTATAAGCATATGAAAAAATGCTCTAAATCACTATTGATTAGAGAAATGCAAATCAAAACAACTCTGAGGTACAACATCTTACCAGTCAGATTGGCTAAGATGACAAAACAGGAAAATTACAAATGAAGGAGAGGATGTGGACAAACTGGAACACTAATGCATTGCTGGTGGAGTTGTGAACTGATCCAACCATTCTGGAGAGCAATCTGGAATTATGCCCAAAGGGCTATAAATAATTTCATACCATATGATCCAGCAATACCACTTCTAGGGTTGTATCCCAAAGAGATCATAGAAGTGGGAGGAAGACCCATATGTACAAAAATATTTATAGCAGCTCTTTTTGTGGTGGCAAAGAATTGGAAATTAAGGGGGTGCCCATCAATTGGGGAATGGCTGAACAAGTTGTGGTATATGAATGTAATGGAATACTATTGTGCTATAAGAAACGAGGAGCAGATGGACTTTGTGTTTACCTGGAGAGGCTTACACAAACTGATGTTGAGTGAGAAGAGTAGAACCAGGAGAAATTTGTACACAATTACAGATACAACATATGTTTGATGACCAACTTTGATAGACTGGACGCTTCTCAGCAATGCAGGCTTATAAGTCCAGCCCAAAAGACTCATGATGGAGAGAGATGTTTACATATAGAGAAAGAACTAGAAAGAACTGAGTTTGAATTCAGATTGAAGTAAACTACCTGATCTTTTTCTTTTTCTTGTATGGTTTTGTTTCTTCTTTCCCACTGTTCATTCCATCTGACACAATCCTTCTTTACAACCTGACTAATGTCTAATGTGAAAGTATTCTCAGATCCTATACTTGACTGTATGCTGTCATGGGGAGATGAGGGGAGGAAGGGAGGGAGAGAAATTTGAAACTCAAGGAATTGTGGAACTGAATCTTGTAAACTAAAAGTAAACAAAGAAATTAATAAAGACCAAAAAATTAAAAAAAAAAGAAAAATGGTATGTAACGGAGACTCATAGTTTCACACATAATCACATTTCTACATTTCATTGTATGTTGAAATATTCATATTTGTTGACATTTGTTAAATTTATTTTTTTTTAAATAAAAACTGATTGAGAGCAGATTGTGAAGGATCTGCAATGCAAAACAGAAGAGTTTATATTTGGTCCTGAAGGCAACAGGGAGCTACTGTGGTTAACTGAGTGACATGGACCTACATTTTGGAAAAATTTTTCTGGCAGTTGTATAAAAGATAGATTATAAAGGGGAAGAGACCTGAGGCAGGGAAACCAATGAAATGGGTACTGCAATAGTCCATGGGAGAAATTTGGTAAGGGCCTAAACTAGGGTGGTACTATGTGAGTAGAAAGAAAAACAAAGATACAGAGATGTTGTTGAAGTAGGAACAAAAAAGTTTGGTAACCAACTTGACACATTTCACTTTATGTAAAAGATGTATATCTTGAGTTGTAACCGACAATTTTGTTGTAAGTTTGGTCATATTTTCCTTTCTTGTTAGTCTGTATCACATACTCCACATTCCTGCTAAACTCACCTACTTGCTGTTGATCATACATGACAGTCCATCTCCTACTTATTTCTTTGCAAATGCCTATGCCACCACACTTCTACTCTTGGAATTTCTAGTTCCCTCAGCTAAACTTCCACCTTCTAGAAATACTCATCCTACTGCCCACAGTTAATGCTTTTTTCATTCCCAAAATATTTTATTTGTAGTTTTCATATATTCGCTAAAAACTAATTTATGAAAATATTATTTTCTCCCCAGTAGAATGTAGGCTGCTTCAGAGCAAAAATTTTTATCTTTCTATCCCCAGCATTTGGCATATTAGGAATATTTAATAACTATCAGTTGAATTTTACTAAACTCTCAAGCATAAAGTGCTAAATAAATATAAATAATTATGTGGCTATCTTTGAACAAACAGTTCATTTTTTCTTTATGACATTTTTAGTATATAATCACAACAATGGAATTATTGTTTGAGTAAGATTATTTTCATAATTTGTACTATGTGCTACATTACTTTCCAAACATATTTTATAGGAATGCAATTATACCGGCAGAGAATGAGTTTCTTCACAAGCCCAATAGCAATGAGTTCTTTTTTTATAATTATTTTTGGCAACTTGTTGAGTGTGGAGTGGCTCAGTTATTTTATTGATATTTCTTTAACTGACACTAGGCTTGAATATTTTTAAATGATTAACAATTTGTCTTTCTTTTCTTAAATATTCTTTCCATATCCTTTTACCATATTGGGATTAGAATTTACCTTTGGGAGTTTTCAACAGTTCCTCATATATTACAGGACTTAAGCTTTTCTGTGTTATATTAACAATGAATATCTTTATGCCCTATTTTCTTTTTCTTATTGTAGTGTTGCACATGATTTTAAAATCTTACTGTATTAAAGTGTAGCCATCTGATAAATTTAAAAAATTAATCTCTATTCAATAATTAATAATAAGCATCTTATTTCATTTTATTTAAACTTTTTATAATTATTTTTAAAATGCTTACCTCAACTTTCCTACGGAATTCATTGAAGTATATAGTGTGATATATTAGACTACATCCATTTCTCACCAAATTGATAACTAATTTTCTCAATTACACTTGTTACTTTTTGTTTATTTACCAAAAATTAATCTTCTATAAATATTTTGTCCGGTGTGTGTGTTAGTCCTTTGCAGTGTTACTTTTCTATTATATCTATAAAAACCAAACCAAGAGTTTTTGTGATAATCACTTTGTAGTACAGTAAAAAGTTTGGGTGTACAATATTAGCATCATGAACTGTCCCCCATTTTCAGTATACCTCTTGATATTCTTTTTTTAATGCTTTATTAACTTCTGATTTACATCATTCATTTCCGCCAGATTTTGAGTTACAAATTTTCTTCCCATTTTCCCCCTACGCACTGACCCAAAATAGCAGTCCCACAGGATATCCCCTCCTCCAATCTGCTCTCTGCCATATTTTCTCCCATATCCCCTTCAACTTTTCCAGTGGATCTCTATGCCTCAGTGCCTGTATATCTTATTTCCCAATTACATGTAAGATGGTATTAATAAGAGTATATATATATATATATATATATATATATATATATATATATGTGTGTGTGTGTGTGTGTGTGTGTGTGTGTGTGTGTGTGTGTGTGTGTACACATATATATTTGATTTTAAAACTTTCAAGTCCAGATTCATTCCGTTCCTTCCTTGTCACCCACCCTTACTGGGAAGATAAGCAGTTCAGGATGGGTTGTACATGTGTGGCTAATGCAAGACAATAACATAGTAGATATATTGTAAAAGACTGACTATATTTCCCTCCCTCCTATCCCACCTCCCATTTGTTCTATTCTCTACTTTGATCCCGTCTATTTTCAAAAATGAGTGCTTCCAACTTCCCTCCCACCCAGCCTACCCTCCCTACCCTCATCTCCCCTCTCATCCCCTTCCCCCCCTATTCTCCTGGAGGGTGAGATACTCTATTTAGTGTATATTTCACTCCCTCCTCAAGCCAAATTCAATGGGAATAAGGTTGACCCATTCCCTTTTGCCTTCCTATTATTCCCCTCCATTGTAACCATTTTCCCTTACCTCTTCTGTATGAGATAGTTTACCCCAGTCTGTCTCTCCCCATCTCCTCTCATTATATTCCTCTCACCTCTTAATTTCACCTTTTAAGTATCACTCCTTCCAGTTAAATTGGTCCTGTGCCCTCTATCTATGTATACCTGTAAACATATATATATATATATATACACATTCATATGCCCATATACCCTCATATATAGAAAAAAAAAATATATATATATATATATATATTTCTAATCCCTTCAACTACTGAGAAAAGTTTCATAAGTTACAATTATTGTTTTTCCATGTAGGAATGTTAATAGTTCAACTTTGATAAGTTCCTTATGATTCCTTTTCCCTGTTTACCTTCTCATACTTCTCTTGCTTCTTGTATCTGAATGTCAAATTTTCTATTCAACTCTGGTTTTTTCAGCAAGAATGCTTGAAAGTCCTCTATTCCACTGAATGACCATATTTTCCCCTGAAACATGATACTCAGTTTTGCTGGGTAGGTGACTCTTGGTTTTAATCCCAGCTCCTTTGACCTCCGGAATATCATATTCCAAGCCCTTTGATCCCTCAGTGTAGAAGCTGCCAGATCCTGGGTTATTCTGATTGTGTTTCCACAATATTCAAATTGTTTCTTCCTGACTGCTTGTAAAATTCTCTCCTTGATCTGGGAATTCCGGAACTGGCTATAATATTCCTAGGAGTTTTCTTTTGGGGATCTTTTTCAGGAGGTGATTGGTGGATTCTTTCAACCTCTATTTTGCCCTCTGGTACTAAAACATCAGGGAAGTTTTCTTTGAGAACTTCCTGGAGAATAATTTCTAGGTTCTTACTTTGGTCATGGCTTTCAGGCAGTCCAATAATTTTTAAATTATCTCTCCTGGATCTATTTTCCAGGTCAGTGGGTTTTCCCATGAGATATTTCACATTGCCTTCTATTCTTTCATTTGTTTGGATCTGTTTAAAAGCATCTTGATTTCTCATAAAGTCATTAGCTTCCATTTGCTCCAATCTAATTCTGAAGCAATGATTCTCCTCATTGAGTTTTTGAGATTCTTTTTCCATCTGGCAAATTTGACTTTTTAGGCATTCTTCTCCTCATTGCCTTTTTGGGCCTCCTTTGCCATTTGAGTCAGTCTGTTTTTTAAGGTATTATTTTCCTCAGTCAGGCTGTTGACTCTCATTTCATAATTTTCTTGCATTGTTCTCATTTCTCTTCCCAATTTTTCCTCCACTTCTCTTATTTGGTTTTCAAAATCTTTCTTAAGGTCCTCTATGGCCTGTAACCAGTTTGTATTTTCCTTTGAAGCTTTTGGTGCAGGAGTTCTGACTTCACTGTTTTCCTCCTGTTCCATGCTTTGCTCCTTTTTGTCCCCCAAATAGGAGTGTATTGTTGGAATCTTGTGTCTGCTTTGTTTCCTTTGCCTGCTCATTTTGCCACTCAATTACTTGACTTTTGGGCTTTTTGCCACAGTAGGACTCTGCCACCAGACAGGGGAGCTTTCGTCCCAGACGCTGGGGTTTTCTCAGCTGCTGGAGGTATTAGATCAGTGCCCTCTCTGAAGTCTCCACACCCTCTGGCGAGCTGGACACACACCCCAGAACCTCCACCCTAGACTGCAATCCAGATCCAAGAAGGTTAAAGCAAGAGCGATTACCCCTCAGACTGGTGTTTGGTCCCCCTACACTCTGCAGGCCAAGAGCTGAAACTGCCACATGGTGCTGGCTGGCTGTGCAGGCGTCTCAGCACGCCCACTTACTGGTCCCAAAGTCCAGACTGCACTGACCTCTCACTTTGTCCTTTGTGTCTATGTGTTGATAAATCTGGAAATGGCCACAGCTGCTGCTGATCTGGAGTCCCTCTGGCTGGGGGCTGGTCAGTTCCGCCCTGGGGCTAAAGCCTAGGCATGGGGCTGGGCTCAGCTCCCAGAGCGCTGTGCTGGATTCCTGCCGGCCTGCAGGGCTGTCCTCGGTGGGAGGTTAGCTTCTCTGTGTCATTTTGTGGGTTCTGCAGCTCCAAAGTTTGTTTAGAGTCCCCTTTTTACATGGATTGGGGAGGGTGGAAGCCAGAGCTGCGGGAAGGAAGTGCTTCTGCTCCACCATCTTGGCTCCTCCCCCCTTGATATTCTTGATTTTGTTTTTTTCTATGTAAATTTCTTTATGATTTTATCCATAGATACCAAAGAAACACATTAGTATTTTAATTGGTATTGCGTTAGTTATATAGTTACACATACATTTTACGGAGAACTCACACAGGGCCAGGGTTCACATGGTGGTCAGAAGAAGAGACAAGGACACTCTCAACGCCTCTCTTAAGAACTATGGAATTGATTGTGTAACATGGGAAACACTCCCAAAGGACCGCTCAGCATGGCATGCCCTCATCAAAGAAGGTGCTGTGCTCTATGAGCTAAAGAGAATTGAAGTAACTGAAAAGAAATATGAAATGTGTAAATTTAGAGACTCCACCCCAAATGTTCACACAGACTATTTGTGACTGACCTGTGGTCGAACATTCTGAGCTTGTATTGGTCTGATCAGCCACAGTGGGACACATTCTAACTTGACTCTAGCACAGCGATATCATTTTGGTCCCCTTTGAGAACAAAGGACAACCAATTATAATTACACATATATTTATTGTATTTGTTTTATGTATATATAAATATAATACAGTATCAATACACATTAATACTAATAACTAATGTAATACTACATAAATTTGATATTTGCATATATGCACACATATATAAATTTATTTAGAGACTATTGCACTCTTGCATTATTCTGATCTATCCATAAACAATTAATGTTTCCTCAATTGTTCATGTCTTCCTTCAATTCAATCACTATGGTTTATATTTGTTTTTATACATGTCCTGTGTATATCTAAGCCACCTCTTCATGTGAGACAAGGGAGAAGGAGACAGTGGTAGAAGACATCTGACTGATTTGAGAAGAGGAGATTAAGAAAGAACTTTTGTTGAATGGGCTCAGCTTATTTTTTAGTGAATATGAGGCAAGGTTCTTAGCCAAGAGTGTGGGAGGAAAGAGAACCATGGGAGGCTTGAGGAAGGACTACAAGCTTTGGAAAAGCTTCAGTAGTAAGTGGGATAGTGAATCAATTAGGTATATGTAAAAGGACTCCCATCACAGGGAAGTTGTAGCTATATAATCTATATTTGCAGTTGACTCAGTACAGTTTCATAATTTCCTTCAGTTTCATTCAGCAGCAAGTTAGTAGGAACAAAGACAATGGATGAGGAGAATAATCCAAGGCTGAGGTTTGACAAGGTAAAATCAGCAAAAGGATATGGAGACAAGGGACTCAAGAGAAGAAGGCCATGTAGAGTTGAACTGGTTGACCAGGGAATCAAGATGGGAAAGTAAAAGCCTGGGCAAGGATAGTGGCCTGGGAAATAACTGAAAATAGGAGGATCAGAGGTCATGGTGAGGACTAAGATCAAGGTGTGAGGTTGTAAGGAAGAAGGAGGAGAAAGAAATGAGGGTGGGAGAAGTGAGCAGTGAGAGTGAAAATGGAAATTTCCCATGCTGGAAAGGGTGGCCAACTAGGCTATGTCATCAGGAGTGAACTTGGTTTCAGTGAATTCAAAAAGAGGAGTAAGAAAAGAAAAAAGTTTAGGGTAAAATCAAGTTTGTTATTTATGAAGCAGGCATTCCAAAGAGCACAATGGAAGGAATTAGTAGCTTTAAAGTGGGGCTGGGAGGAGCTGCTGACAGTGACAGAGATGGGATCAAGGTAATAGTCATTGAAGGATAGGGAATGGGATTGAACAATGACAGTCAGGGGTTCACAATAACTGGGACAGAGAGGGTAAGAAGTGGCAGAAGCATGTTAATAATTAATTCATGAACCTTAGGGAATCAGCATTAACTGAAAAGTGTGAGGGGACGCTACTTGCACAGGACAGCCTCAGGTGAAACAACTGGTGGAGGTGGAAGTTGGAGAAGGCCACAGCAAGTGCTAGAAGGGAGAAAGAGGTGGTGGTTATTTCAAGAAGGGCAGGGTTGAGGAAACTCCTTTCCTTCCCTGGCAGGCACTTCTCTCCTTCTTTAGCAGGTTCAGGCCCACTACACTCTGCATTAGTTCAGATTACCCAGGATTTTCTGAAATCATTTCTTTTGTCACCTCTTACAGAATAATAATATCCCATTACATTCATATACCATCAGTCATGCTCCAATTGTCTAATAAGAAATTTAAGGCAACTACTGAGATTTTAATTCTTTTTTCCCTTTTTCTTTTCAATTCCCCTTTTAATATTTTCTAGAAGATCAGGAATTTTCTTTTGCTTCCCAGTATTTCTGCTGTTGTTCAGTTGTTTCGGTCCTGCCCAACTCTTTGTGGTCTCATTAGGGGTTCTCTTAGCAAAGACACTGGAATGCTTTGCCATTTCCTTCTCCAGCTATTTGACAGATGAGGAAACTGAAGCAAACAGGGTTAAGTGACTTGTTGAGGGTCACACACCTAGAAAGTATCTGAAGCCAGATTTGAATACAGGAAGATGAATCTTCCTGACTCCAGGCTGGGTACTCTATTCACTGTGTCACTATCTGCCCCAGTATAATCTTCTCTCAACTTCCAAGTATCATCCTCTCTCAATTATTCTCCCTTCCTATCCTTGCTTATTTTTGTTGTTTGTCATATTTCTATATCAAAATGTATGTGTGAGTATATCCAAAACTCCTTTGCGCATTGCAAATAAGGGGGAGGTTCACCTGCAGGCCCAGATGAAGGAGAATGGTGGTACTCAACAGAAATAGCAGAGTTGGAAGGGATGTATTTAGAGGAAAAATGAAGAGTGATTTTTTTGTATATGATGGATTCAAGATGCCTATAGGACACCAGGTGAAGATGTACAATAGAAAGTTAGTGATAGTGGTTGGATATGTAAATTTGGAAGTTATCTACACAGACAAAATAACTGAATTTGTGAAAGCTTATGAGATCACCAAGAAACTGAATATAGAAAGAGTAGAAGCTCAATATAGAATCTTGGGATACACCCAGCCAAATGCATCTATGCTGAATAGCAGATCTGTCACGTACTCATTTTGGCTGGGCTGAAAAATATTTAATGCTGATGAGAAGAATTTTCTATTTTTCTCTCCTTTGATCTTTACCCAAATGTTCACCACCATGCTTCCCTAATCCTAATTTGAAGAGTCCTATTTCATCACCACCTTTTTATCTAACCTGTTCCTTCTAAATAGGATATATACTGTCATTGCTATATTATAGTCATTAATCACATCCTACCAAGCCAATGACACTTTGATGGCCAAGCCCACTATTAATAAGAAAAATATAAGTAAGATAACTTTGGGGCCACTCCTTCACACTGATAAAACTAAATGTCAACAAAACTTAAATCAATGTATCCAGCCCTACCCTCTGTCCTGTACTCTACTCTCACATCACCAACTAGATGTTGTGAACTGAATGTTCCACAGATACCTTAAACTCAACATTTCCAAAACTGGCTCACAACCTTAGTGTCATCTTCAACTCTTCACTCTTGTCTCCCCTATCTAATCTGTTGCCAAACCTTGTCTCTATCTTTGCAATACCTCTTATATATGTCTCCATACCTCCTCTGACAAAGCTGTTGCCCTGATACAGGCTCTCAGTATCTCATGTCTAGACTATTGCCTCATTTCCCCATTCCAGTCCATCCTGTACTCAGCTGCCAAAGTAATCTTCACAAAGCACAAGTCTGGCCATTTCACTCTATTCAGCAAACTCCAATGGTTCCCTTTTATCTACAGGATAAAACATAAATCCTTTGTTGAGCCCTTCACAATTTGAATCCTTCCTACCTTTCCAGTCTTCCTATATTTTACTTCATGTCAGTTACTCTACAATCCAGCAACACTGGCCTTTACTACTACTGTTTTGCTGTTCCTCAAATATAACACTCCTGCTCAGAGTTCAGTGCAAATCCCACCTTACGCAAGAGGCCTTTTCTAGTTCCACTCCTCTCCCCACCCCACGCTAGTGCCTTCCATCACAGATGACCTCCAATTTACCCCTTTTAAAATTTTTTGTAGTTTTTTAGTTTAGTTTTTTTTAGTCGTTTCAAATTGTCTTCCCCATTAGAATGGCAGCTCCCTGAAGGCAGTGACTATATTTGCCTTTTTTTGTATCCCCAGCACTGATTCATTATGCCTCACGCAAAACAGATAATGAAAGTTTTTAAAGGCATTGACATTAAAGTAAACAGTATACAGGGTATTAATTCTAAGTTTGTGTGTTTCTCAATTTGAAACTCATGAGTCAAGTTTGTACACCAAGCTCTCAAATGCACTGCTTAGTATGTTTGCTTATTTCACAGAACAGGAAAATTTGGGTGGATTCACAC
>NW_027187372.1:37135860-37190901 GCF_028583685.1 Petaurus breviceps papuanus | reverse complement strand
TATGTTTGCTTATTTCACAGAACAGGAAAATTTGGGTGGATTCACACAACATTGCTTTCCCTTTCTGTAACATCAGGATTCAAAAAACTCTTACTGAAACCCTTTTCAACTTCTAAATCATACAGAGCATCCATTTAAATTGGCACACAAAGAAAACACGCTATATGAATGATTCTAAATGAAAAAGATTTGGAGGTAACCCTATCTTTGACCCAATGTTCATTGAAAAGGCAAAATTAACTTGTGTAAATGTAGTTGACATAGCTTAGGGTTTTAAAGTGCAACATGACATTTAGGGTTAGAAAATCATGCCATGAGGGAATAATTTTACAGCATTTTTGAGAAGAACTTATTTATGAGAAGTCTATCTCTTTAATAATTGCACTATACAGAAAAAATGGACTTTTTGGGGTAATAATTAACAACTTCTACTCTGAAAGAGGCCAGTGAATCAAATCCTTCCTACAGGTTTAATCAAAATCAACAAAGATTACCTTTTCTTGCATACAATAGTGCTACAGAGTCTCATAAAATCAGAGAATTTACCGATTTATCACACCAATGATCTTTTATGCCTTCAAACGTTCAAAGTTGCCACACATCTTCCTACTATTAATGTACTATGTTAACGGTTCCATCAAATTTTATTACTTGGAAGGATCCTATCAGAACCACTGACTTGCCTGAGAAATTAAAAACTATTCTATGGCTAGACAAATTGAACATAATCTTCAGGTATCTGTGAGAATTTTTACCCTCTTTTTGCCCTACTGTATTACCTTACTGATCTAACTATGACCCAGAGTCCTAAAGGACTATTCTAAAGAATAAAATATTATTACACAAAAGATCTTATGAGAAAGTTGATTAATAATATATCATATAAATGCTTTCATATTATTATAATATTGTACATATAATTTTGAATGCTTTTGTTTCTAGAATTGTGTTCAAAGTTAAACATTAAGTAGAATGTGCACAAAACTGTGGCTTGATATGCTGAGAAGTGTTATTTTCTGATGATGAAAAATATATAGGTCTTGGACAAAGTCACATTTAGCACACTTTAAAAAAAGAGATGAATTTTTGAAAAAGTAAAACAAATTCCTTCTTTGACATCTTATTAACAAATAGTACATATGATAGAAAAGAGACTGCATGTAGACAGAGGTCCATTCTGTTAGTACAACAAAAATCATAAATGGTGTTTTTGAATGACGCTGACATATCAAGAGACACTTGTAAGCAGTAAAGAAGATGATTTTCTGGAACACAAAAGAATCAATTGGGGAAAAGTTATTTCATACTTTAGTTCAGTGGTTAATATGGCAGAGCAGACATGTTTATATACATATACATATGTCTATTACATGGCTATACATGCTTTATACTTGAAGCCTTGTATGAATTGATGCAAAGTGAAGTTAACAAAATCAAGAACAATTTACACGATAAAGGAAAATAACACTGAAAGACATCAGAACTGAACAATTCAATAAAAAATATGAACTCTACAACATGGATTAGAGGTTATAAATATTATTTAAATTAATTCTAGTCTCAGAAGGGTTGTGGTTATTGGAAAATAAATTTTAAAAGAATCATCAATAACATATTTATTAAAACAAAGTAATTGCTGGTGATGCATTTTCATTTAAAAATTTTTAATTCCAAATCAAAATATAAACTATACATATGTTCCATTTCAATTATAACAGATACTGATATAATTTTTATCCATTTTATTTTCTACTATATGAAACTTGTTCTTTTAATATAAAATGATTTACTTATAATCCCTACTGGTCTTTTATAAATAACAAGCTGAACAATTTAGTAGGAGTTATTTTTTCCTTTTTTTCTGTTTCTTTGAACTGAACTATGGATTTAAGAGTCAAGTCTATTAACAAAGTCAAGTTTAACATGTAATGTTAAAATATATATAATACAATAAGCAATAAAATAATACATAATACAATTATGACTAGTTAAAATGTCTAAAGACGTATGCTGATCATGCTAACAATCTGTGGTTTTAGCAATTCATGGCAATAAAAGCAAAGAGTAAATAATCTAGAATTTACTTAAGACAAACTAGAAACATAATTAATACCAGTTTTATCAGAAAAAAGAGTTTTCTTTGCCATTCAGTAATATTGCAACAAAGATTTCTAAAGAATTTTATTATTTTAATTTTATACAATTTCATTTGTCCAGATGCTTCAGAAACTGATCATTTGAAATAGTAATGATTAGAATTATCAAGCAATACATATTACATATTTGATGTTATATGGCAATTATGGATCTTTGTGATTCAGGGAGATAAAAAGCTTTGTTTTGTTTTGTTTTGTTTTCAATCAAATTGAAGCTATACAAAAGGAATGCCTGATTAAAATAAAAAGACTAAAATATGAAAATCTATTCTTTCAATGATATTTTAGCCACTGTCATAAATTTGTCATTGATGAAATTTATAATTTTAATGAAAGATGAAATGAAATTATAAGAAAAGGGTAGTATGCTAGAATTTTGATTAGCAATCACAGCTGCAACAGAATTAGTTTCTATAGCAACAGTGAAGAATAATGCTTTGAACTGCAATGCAATACAAGATTATTCTTTACAAACCATGATTCAAAGAGGAAAACTTTCCATAGTAGCGAGATTTATAAAAGAATTTACTTTTTATATGTTTTTCCTTAAATACTATTAAAGCATTTTATCCACTTTTAGTCTATAATGGAAAATACTTATTCAACTTTACTTTTCTGAATTCTGATTTAATCCAAGTTTACCATTTTCCAAAAAAAAGTGAAAATAATTTCTATCTGAAAGGTAAGAATTTTGACCTCATTCTCATCTGAATTTCAAACCATGAGTGTATTAATCTTGTCTACTACATGCATTAAATGTTCCTTAGGTACAACAGTAAAATAGAAAGGAAGGCTTTAGAGAGGCAATTCCAAAGAACTTGTCTAAGTACAGGAATTAACACTAATATGAAAGTTTTCCAACTTGAAGTCTTATAAGATTGTCTTGTCTTTTTTAATCAGCATGTACTTATGTCTTTAAGTGTTTAAAAAAATGACCTATTAGTACATGCAGAGTAAGAACACTTCTTAAGTTGGAAAAATAAAAAAATATTATCAGTTTTAACACATCTTTAAGTCTCTAATGTTGTCTGTAATATTTCTAACAGCATGAAATAGTGTATGTATCTTCTCTAGTTCTAGCTATTTTTAGTAACTAATTAAAAGGCATACGCCTGAACCTTTTATGTATTTTGCCCTTATAATGAGACCTATTACTGTGGCTTATTCTATCCCTCTGAGTTCCAAAGTATCTTTGCAGTTACCATGGATACCAGTGACATGCTTTCTTTCACAACTGCTTTATGTGCCTTATCAAATACCAGAAAACTGACACAGTAGGAATCTGATCCATTTATACAGCTTAATTTCTAATTTCTTGATAACACTTCTTGAGGTTTTTTTTTAATAATTAGAATACAGTGTGTACACACACACACACACATACATACACACACACCTTTTAAAATAGTTTCCTAAATTAAGCAAACCCACAGATTATTTGCAACTTTAAAAAGATTGCTTTGGGGAGAGAAAAAATAAGCATAAAAGTGAGGGAACTGTTACAAAACCAAAGCCCAAGGCAATATAACAGGTCACTGGAATCCTGGAGGAGAAGCAAATTCTAAAGCAAAACTAGGTTTCAAGATATTTAGTGATAAAAGACTCTGGCAATATTAAAGGAAGGACAATATTCATTGTAATATGAATACAACAAGAAATTTCACAAAGAGAATATAAAACTCATATATGAAAACAAGCATACTTTTGTGCTAGTGTTGGACAGTAAGATAAATGCAGTAAAAACATTTAAAATGGAAAATTAAAAGTTAATAAATATACTCTGGCACAATGATCAGTTAAAGTTTGTTGGTCTACCATGAGATCAGTTCTAAGGCATTTTCTTTCCCATATTTTCTCATTTTTGCATTAATCTTGTATTCTTTTCTTTAACCTCTTTATTGTCAATAGTATAACCTTTTTTCCCTTGTTTTAAATGGGACGTGAATTCCTTTTCCTACATACCAGCAAAAGTATATTTTTCAGGTCCTCTTTCTATAGCTAGCCAGTTAAAAGAGTAAAAGAAATGTTTGATTTAATTGTTGGAAATGGTATGTGGAAAGATATTAAAGTAATAATTCTCTCCAAATAAAGCACAAAATTATTTTTTTGGGGGAAAATGAAAATGCTATTTCATTTTGTCCAAAGGATATAATATAAATATAAGATATTATCAGGCTGTATGTGGCCATATTTAATAATAAAAAAGTATAGGGTTAATGTCCAGCTAAGAACCAATCCTATAACATTTGCCAGTTATATATTGCTCCTTCCATCACTTTTGATAAGAGGATTACAAATAAAAGCCATGTAGTGATAAAATCCAAGCATACATTTTTTTGTTTTTTAAACTTTTTCTGCACTTAATAGTATTTTATGTTTTCCAATTACATGTAAAGATAGTGTTCAACATTCAATTTTGTAATATTTTGAGTTCTGAATTTTTCTTCCTTCCTCCCTTTCCTCCCCCCTCCCCAAGACAACAAGCAATCTGATATAGGTTATATATGCACAAACATTCTAAACATATTTCCACACTAGTCATATTGTGAAAGAATCAGAATAAAAGGAAAAAAACACGAGAAAGGAAAAACAAAACAAAAAAAGTGAAAATAGTATGCTTCAGTTTGCATTCAAGACTCCATAGTTCTTTATCTGGATGTGGATAGCATTTTTTCCATTATGAGTCTTCTGAAAGTGTCTTAGATCACTATATTGCTGCTGTTACTGTATATAATGTTCTCCTGGTTCTGTTCACTTCACTCAGCATCAGTTCATGTAAGTCCAGGTTTTTCTTAAATCTGCCTGTTCATCATTTCTTCTGGAACAATAATATTCTATTATATTCATAGATCACAACTTGTTCAGCCATTCCCAAATTGATGGGCATCCCATCAATTTCCAATTCTTGGCCACCACAGAAAGAGCTGCTATAAATATTTTTATATATGTGGGTCCTTTTCCATTTTTTATGATCTCTTCAGGATACAGAGCTAATAGTGGTATTATTGGATCAAAGGGTATGCAGAGTTTTACAGTTATTTGAGCATAGTTCCAAATCAAGTATACTTTTTTTAAAGTCAACAAGATCACCTTAACATGTTTAAGTTCTGTGAAGTGTCATGGTATAGCATAGTCTGTAGAGTAAGGCCATACAGGAGTGATGGGTGGAAGTTCGAGAGTTATTGCTATTGCTTGTGCTTGGTTTATTTGTTCCTGCTAACAGAGTGTGGTCAAGGGTTTTAACTGGTGACTGAAGTAACTTTGAACAAGTACTAGCTTAGATCCACAATCTCTGATAGTGGGAAGTTGTAAGAGATGTATTTCTAGTCTCTCCTCAAACTGCCCTTGGTAGGGGATATGGCAAATCCTAAGTATTAAAGACTGAGATGTAAGATATATGAGAAGGAAAAAGATAAGAATGAAGATGAATTATAGTTCCTTCTAAGGGATATAAAAGATAAACAACCCAGTCTTGGTGTCTAAATTCCTATAAAACTCTAACCCTCTATAGGAGGTGGTAGAGAGAAGTAATGTCTGGAATATGGACTCAAGAGGCCTTGAGTATATATTTTATTTCTGATTGCATTCATTTGCCCTGCACTTCAACTTCTTTAATTACTGTAGTCAGAAAGTTCCCATTGACAAATCTCACTGTTTTCCTTAGCAACAAAAAATCTAGATGGCATCAGATTCTTAAATGCCACAAAGTTTTACCTTTAAATGATTCTAATTTAGTAACAAGAATGTTGAAAATGCAAATCTGTCTTTGAAAGTAAATCTATGTGATAGATAGGTATCACATAACCAATAGGGTAGAAAGTGGTTGAGGTAAAGATGAAGATGTATGACCCCAGGTAGTACAAACTAGGTGGCTCACAATACTGTACAGGAGAGGGCAACAAAATAATCCCAAAGAAAAAGAGCAAGAAGGCAAAATAGCTATCTAATGAGGCTTTATAAATAGCTGAGGAAAGAAAGTGAAAACAAAAGGAGAAAGAGAAAGATATACTCAACTGAATGCAGAATCCCAGAAAATAGCAAGGAGAGATAAGGAGGTTTTCTTGAATGAGCAACACAAAGAAACATAAGAAAACAACAGAATGGGAAAGAAAATAGAGATATCAAGAGAATGCTCCATGGAAAAATGGGCATGATAAAATACAAAAATGATAATGGCTTAACAGAAATAGAAGAGATTAAGTAGAGGTGGCAAGAATATACAGAAGAATTATACAAGAAAATCTTAACATTACTAATAACCATGATGATGTGGTTATTGAACTAGAGTCATATATCCTAGAGAATGAAGTAAAATGGGCCTTAGGAAGCATTGTTAACAATAAGGCTAGTGAAGGCAAAGGAATTCTAGCTGTGCTATTTAAAATCCTAAAAGATGATGCTGCACTCAATATACCAGCAAATTTGGACAATTCAATTGTGGCCACCGTATTGGAAAAGATCAGTTTACACCTCCATCCTAAAGAAGTTCAATGCCAAGGAATGCTCAAATTACTAAATATGCCAGTACGGTAATGCTTAAGATTCTGCAAATTAGGCTTAATAAATAAGTGAACCAAGAATTACCAGATGTGCAGGCTGGTTTTCAAAGAGGCATAGGAATTGGAGACCAAATTGTCAACATTTGCTGGATTATGAAGAAAGCAAAGGAGTTCCAGAGAAAACATCCATTTCTGTTTCGCTGACTACATTAAAGCCTTTAGATTGTGTGGATCACAACAAAATAAGGCAAGTCCTAAAAGAGATGAGAGTACCAGATTGTCTTGTTTGTCTCCTAAGGAAGCTGTATGTGGGTCAAGAAGCAACAGTTAGAACCAAACATTGAACAACTGATTGGTTTGAGATTAGAAAAGGAGTACAAGGCTATATATACTGTCATTTTATCTGTTTAGTTTTTGTGCAGAGTAAATCATGTAAAATGCCAGGCTAGATGAATCAAAAGCTGAAATTAAGGTTGCTGGGAGAAATATTAACAATTTCAGATATGACTGAAGAAAAATCAAGAAGCTTCTTGATGAGGGTCAAAGATAAGAATATAAAAGATGACTTGAAACTTAACAAAAAAAAACAAACAAACTAAGATCTTGGCAATGTCCATCACTTCCTGGCTAACAGAGGCAGAAGAAATGGAAACAGTGCCAGATTTTATATTCCTGGGCTCAAAGATCACTCCAGATAGTACATTTAGCCATGAAATTAAAAGATGTTTACTCCTTGGAAGAAAAGCTATGGCAAATTTGGACAGCATACAAAAAAGCAATCATCTTGCATTAAAGAGATCAAATCAGTCAATACTTAAAGAAATCAATTCAGACTACTCATTAGAAAGACAAATACTGAAGCTGAAGCTTAAATGCTTTGGCCACATAATGAGAAGACAAGACTCATTGGAAAGACCCTGATATTGGGAAAGATTGAAGGCCAAAAGTGAGGGGGATGGCAGAGCATGAAATGGATAGTGTCATGGAAGCAATGAACAGAAGTTTGGAAAACTTTGGGATAGAGTAGAAGATAGGAGAGCCTGGCATGCTATAGAACATGGGGGTCATGAATAACTAAACATAAATGAACAAATAAACAACAAAAAGCAAGTAATTTACTCTCCAAACATCTCTATTTTCTCACCAACCACTTTCCCATTCTGGAAAAACTTCCAACCTGAGACTCTGTTCTCCTGATTGGCCTGGTCTAGATGACCAGGAGGGGTCCCAAACATGAACAGCTTAACTCATTTTCCAGACTTTTTCACCAAATCCTTATGAATTAGAGCTTCTTTGCTCAATAAAAGTACCCTTTCTCCCCACTGCCCACCCTTCCTACTTTCTACTTACCTTCTATGTGTTGTAATTTCATTAGAATGCAAGCTCCTTCAGGGTAGGGACAGTCTTTTCTCCTTTTATTTGCATCTCCAGCCCTTTAGCAAATGCCTAGAACCTAGTATGCACTTTAAAACTCCCCTCTTTTCCTCCTTCCCTTTCTCTTTCTCTCTCATACCCTTCTTTCCTGTCTCCCTATTTTTCCTGCTTAAGATCCATCCTTCACACTAGATTTAATTTTCCCAAAATACTACTTTCATCATGTTACTCCCAAGGAAAAAAGTAATTGCATATTGTTAGATTCTTCCCATTGTTCTAGTCGGCTGAGATATTTTTTATGTACTGTCTCTGTTATATAACATATTAGTTATTCTCCCTAGTTTTATGTCATCTACAAATCTGGTAAATATACCACCTACATCTTTTTCCAAATCATTCATAAAAATAGTGAACAGGAAGGAGAATTACTGAAAATTGTATACTATAACATGAACAGGAGTAAGAAAGAAATTTTAGGTTAACTTCATTTGTAGTGACAACACAATATTCTTCATTCCTAAATAAAGTATAAGTCAAAGAAACAGAAAAGACAAAAGAAAGAAAAAGGAAGAGGAGAGAAAATATATGTATAATTCTGCTTAGGTTGATGCTCTGTTTCTCTCAGGGGAGAACTATGTGGAGGTGTAAATGAACAGGAACAATCTGGACAGTTTTCTGGCTCTTCTTGAGTTGTATATTCATAGTTCGGCTTTATTATTTGTTTTAAAATATTATGAATTCCTAATAATTTGTTTTAAAATATTGTGAATTTACTATTCAAATATACTACAAATATACTACATTAAAGCATTAAAACATATCCCAAAGCTTAAGAGAAATTTTAAAAAATGATTTACCAATTTTGACTATACGATTACTTTCTTTTTTTTTTTTCCTTTTTAGAGAGGGGAGGGCAGGGCAATCGGGGTTAAGTGACTTGCCCAAGATCACACAGCTAGTAAGTGTTAAGTGTCTGAGGCCGAATTTTAACTTGGGTCCTCCTGACTTCAGGGCCAGTGCTCTATTCACTGCACCACCTAGCCACCTCCAATTGTTACTTTCTAATGGCAAATATAATCTAGAATGGATGGCTATCACTAGGACTTCTGACACCTTGTTGTAGTTGTTTCAGTCATGTCCAACTCTTCATGACCCTATTTGGGGTTTTCTTGGCAAAGATACTAGAGTGGTTTGCCATTTCCTTCTCCAGCTCATTCTATAGATGAGGAAACTGAAGCAAACAGGATTTAAGTAATTTGATCAAGGGCCTACAGCTAGTATCTGAGGTAACATTTGAACTCAGGTACTGCTGACACCAGGTGTGGTGCTCTATCTACTATGCCACCTTGTTGTTCAATAATAATTAAATAAATGTATATTAAAACAACTTCAAATCCCTACCTTGTACCCATCACACTTGGAAGTTTACAAACAATAAAATTGCAATTGTTGGAGAAGCTATAGGCTAGCAGGCATATTATTAATTCATTGTTTGTAGAGCTGAGAAATGGTTCCGTCATTCTAGAAAACAATTTGCAAATACATCCCAAAATTTGTAAACCTTTTGACACAGCAATAGTATTACTAGACCTATATCCTCAAGGAGATCAAAAGGAAGTAGAAAAAGACTTAAGTACAAAATTAGCTATTGGTTTTATAGTAACAAAGAACAGGAAACTAAAGGGATACCCAATAACTGGGCAATGGCTGAGCAAATTATGGTACATAAATATAACAGAATACAACTGTACCATAAGAAATGGGGGGAAAGGACAGTTTTAGAGAAACCTGGGATTTGCATGAACTGATATAGCATGAAGTGAGCAGAATCAAGAGAATGATTAATATAATAACATCAATATTATAAAAATGAACAATTCTTAAAGATTTAAGAACTTTTATCAATGCAATGACCTGCCATGACTCCATAGCTACTGATGATGAAGAATGTTAGTCCTCTCCTGACAGAAGAAATGAAATGATGGTTACCTTTTTATGTCTCTCTTGACTGCTGCATTTTTATTTCAAAGTTTTTATTTAGCTCTTGATTTTTGTTTTTATTTAATCAGGAATGCTTATAAGTCCTCTATTTATGTAAATGTCCATCCCCTCCCTTCGTGTAGCCCCCCCCCCAAAGATTTATACTCAAGTTTGCTGGATAAATTATTCTTCTTTGTAAGTTTACATGTTTTTGCCTTTTGCAATATTTTATTCCAAGTTCTTCTTTATAACGGTGGCAGCTAAATCATATATGATCCTGGCTGTGACTCTTCAGTACTTGAATTCTATCTTTTTGGCTGCTTGCAGTACTTTTTCTTTGACTTGGAAACTCTGGATTTTTATTCAAGATGTTCTTTGGAGTTTTTAGTTTGGGGTTTCTTCCACAAGGTGACCAGTGAATTCTATTTTCACTTTTCCCTGTGGTTTTAAGAGCTCTGGACAATTTTCTTTCTTTCATGATTTCTTGAATTTTGATGTTTAGGGGTTTTATGCTGGGGTTTTTTTTGTTTGTTTGTTTTTGGTCATAATTTTCATGTAACCTAATGATTCTAAATTTTCTCTACTCATTCTATTTTCCAAGTCAGTTGCTTTTGCTTTGATATAAAAACTTTATTCTACTTTTTTTAGTCTTTTGGCTTTTGTTTTTTAATATTTATCATTGTCTCAAGGATTTAAGAACTTATTTGGACTATTCTAATACTCAGAGAGTCTCTTCCTGATATAAAGTTTTGTATCTCTAATGCTAAATGTTAGCACTACAGAACTAGTTTTAATTCTGTTTCCAAGTGCTTACACAATTATAATTTCTTTTCCAAATCTTTTCTTTAATTCTCTCGTTTCATTTATGAAATCATTCTAAACCCTTGCTTCATTTCATCCAGGGATTCTAGTTGAATTTCTGCTCAAACTGTGTTTTTTCTTTGAGGCTTTATTTGAAGATGTTTTTAGTCATTCTCTTCTGCACTTTTATCTTTGGTGACCCTGCCACTATAATAATTTCTTATTGTGGGTTTCTTTTTTTAAATCATTTTTCCAGCCTTACTTTCCAAATTGAGTTTTTATGAAAGGATCGGGACATGCAAACCTCTAGAGGAAATGTCTAGGTTCTATTTTGTATTCTCTTGGGTCTTTCTTCTGTTTTCACTGAGTACTGAGTTTGGTGCTCTTCGAAAATCCCAGGGACATGGGCGGAGCCAAGATGGTGGCATAGAAGCTGGAAAACTCCATAAGTTCCCCCCATACCCACCTCAAATACCTATAAAATATGATTCTAAACAAATTTTAGAGCTACATAACCCACAAATTGGCAGAGAGAAACAAATCTCTCGCTGAAGGCAGCCCGACAGGCCTACAAGAAGGGTTCATCGCAATGCACTGGGAGCTGAGCCCAGCCCCACGAGAGCTCAGTTTTAGCCCCAGAGCAGCCCTGACCAAAAGTGGCTGGAGCAGGCTTCAGGAGAGTGAATCACCAGCAGCTGTGGCGGTTTCCAGATTTATCAAACCATAAATGCCAGAGAGCAAGTAAAAGGTCAGTGTAGAACTCTGTTGGAATTGGGGGGGGTGGGAGAGGGAAAGGAAGAGTTCGGTCCAGGCCCTGCCCCTGGGGAGAGAAGTGGCAGAGGTACAGCTGTATAGCCACTGTCACGTGGCAGCTTCAGTTCCTGGCCTACAAATTGTAGGGGTACCAAGTGACCATTCAGAGGGTATTCACTCTTGTTTTAACCTGCTTGGATCTGGATTGCTGTCTTGGGTGGAAGTCCTGGGGTGTGTGGCCAGAGCTTGTGGGGGCTACCAAGAGGGCACCCAACTAATGGCTCCAGCAGCTGAAAAAACCTCAGCAATTTGGAGCAAAGCTCTCCTCTCTGGAAGCAGAGTTCTACTGTGGCAAAAAACTCAAAAGTCAAGTAACTGGCAACATGAGCAAGGTGAGGAAGCAAAGCAAGCACAGCAATCAAACCTTAGGTTCCATTTCTGGGGGACAAAAAGGAACAAAGAATGGAACGGAAGGAAGGCAATGAAGTCAGCACTCCTGCATCAAAAGCTTCCAAGAAAAATATGAATGGTTACAGGCCATGTAGGAGCTGAAGAAGGATTTTGAAAATGAAGTAAGAGAAGTGGGGGAAAAATTGGGAAGAGAAATAAGAATGATGCAAGAAAATCATGAAAAGTGAGTCAACAACATGACAAGAAAATAACACCTTAAAAAATAGATTAACTCAAATGGCAAAAGAGGCCCAAAAAGGCAAAGAGGAGAAGAATACTTTAAAAAGCCCAATTTGCCAGATGGAAAAGGAATTTCAAAAGTTCACTGAAGAAATAATTCCTTCCAAATTAGATTGGAGCAAATGGAAGCTAATGACTTTATGAGAAATCAAGATGCTTTTAAACAGATCCAAACAAATGAAAGAATAGAAGGCAATGTGAAATATCTCATGGGAAAAACCACTGACCTGGAAAATAGATCCAGGAGAGATAATTTAAAAATTATTGGACTATCTGAAAGCCATGAATCAGAAAAAGAGCCTAGAAATCATCCTCCAAGAAATTCTCAAGGAAAATTGCCCTGATGTTTTAGAACCAGAGGGCAAAATAGAAATTGAAAGAATTTACTGATCACCTCTTGAAAAAGATCCCAAAAAGAAAACTCCTAGGAATGTTATAGCCAGATTCCAGAGTTCCCAGGTCAAGGAGAAAATATTACAAGCAGCCAAGAAGAAACAATTTGAATACTGTGGAAACACAATCAGGATAACACAATATCTAGCAGCTTCTGCCTTAAGGGATCGAAGGGCTTGGAATATGATATTCCCGAGGTCAAAGAAGCTAGGATTAAAACCAAGAATCATCTACCCAGCAAAACCGAGTATCATGTTTCAGGGGAAAATATGGCTATTCAATAAAACAGAGAACTTTGAAGCATTCTTGATGAAAAAAAACAGTGTTGAATAGAAAATTTGACATTCAGATACAAGAAGCAAGAGAAGCATGAGAAGGTAAACAGGGAAAAGAAATCATAAGGAACTTTTCAAAGTTGAACTACTTACATTCCTACATGGAAAAATGATCATTGTAACTTATGAAACTTTTTTCAGTATGAGGATAGATATGTGTACATACATATATATGTCTATATAGGAATATATATGTGAGTATGAATACATATGTGATTGTGTGTATATATGTATACAGGTATACATAGACAGAGGGCACAGGATCAATTGAATAGGAAGGGATGATATCTAAAAAATAAAATTAAGAGGTGAGAGAGGAATATAATGAGAGGAGATAGAAAGAGACAGAATAGGGTAAATTATCTCATATAAAAGAGGCAAAGAAAAACTGTTACAATGAAGGGGAAGAACAGAAAGGTAAAAGGGAATGGGTCAACCTTACTCTCACTGAATTTGGCTTAAGGAGAGAATAACACACACATTAAATTGGGTATCTTACCCTACAGGAAAGTAGGGGGTAAGGGGATAAGAGGGGAGATGATAGATGGGAGGGCAGATTGGAGGGGAGGGTAGTTAGAAGCATACACTTTTGAAAAGTGACAGTGTCAAAGTAGAAAACAGAATAAGTGGGGGGTGGGATAGGATAGAGGAAATATAGTCAGTCTTTCACAATATATCCATTATGTTAATGTTTTGTGTGAGTACACATGTACAACCTATATTGAATTGCTTATCTTCCCAGTAAGGGTGGGTGACAAGGGAAGAAGGGAAAGTATCTGAAATTCAAAGTTTTAAAATCAAATGGTTTTTTAAAAAATTATTATTATTATTATTTTACATGCAACTGGGAAATAAGATATACAGGCACTGGGGTATGGAGATCCATTTTGCCCTAATAGGAAGTTGGGAGGGGCATTGGGGAAGGGTATAGGAGAGAGCAGATTGGGGGAGGGGGTATTCAGTGGGATCACTGTTTAGGTGTGGTTGGTAGAGGAAAGATGGGGAGAAAATTTGTAACTAAAAATCTTGTGGAAATGAATGTTATAATTAAAAATAAACAAAAAATAAAAATAAAAAAAAAAGAATTCCAGTGGCCACTCAAGATGGGCACCTGACTCTTTCAGCGATACCAAAGGTATCTGTTTTAGTGCAAAATGTGAATGCTACCTTTCTGGTCTTAGCTTTGTAAGCCCCTGACCTGAGTTTGGGACTAAGAAATACCACTGTGGGCTTGCCCTTGGTTGGAGCTTTAGTAGACCGCTGCTACATCCAATCACTCTCAGGTAGCTGGAAGACTCTGAAAATTCAGAACAGATCTACATACTTTGATCTGAGGAAACTGTCTTAGTTCTTCTACTATAGACTTCACAGTAGGCTGGGGGCTAGATCTGAGACTCTTAGGGTGAGAACCACATAGCTGCTGCTCACTCTTCTGTTCCTGCTTCCTGAACAGTGTACAATCTCAGTCCCATGACCACTTTTTGCTCTAGTCCAATGCTTCTTCAAGTGTGAGTCTTGACCTCATATGGGGTTGCAACCCACAGTTTAAGAAGTGCTGAAGGGGTCGAGAATGGAAAAAGTTTAAGAAGGGGAGTAGAAGCAGGACCTCCCTGTGGCTCTAGCTTCTACCTTCCCCAATCCATGTAAAAGGGCTAAACAAACTTTGGAGCTGCAGAACCTACAAAATGACAGAGAAGCTAACCTCTCGCTGAGGACAGCCTGGCAGGCCAACGCAGGGAGCTGAGCCCAGGCCTGCGTGAGCTGGAGGTTTTAGCCCGAGGGCAGGTCTGACCAGCCACCAGCTGGAGGGACTCCAGATCACCAGCTGCTGTGGCCGTTTCCAGATTCATCAACACATAGATGCTAAGGACAAAGTGAGAGGTCAGTGCAGTGTGGACTTTGGGACCAGTAGTTGGGAGAGCTTCGGCTTTTGCCCCCAGGGTGAGAAGCTGCTAAAACGTCCAACACAGCCAGCAATGAGTGGCAGCTTCAGCTCTTGGCCTGCAGAGTGTAGGGGGACCAAGCAACCAGTCTGAGGGGTAATCGCAATTGTTTTAACCTGCTTGGATCTGGATTGCGGTCTATGGTAGAGGTCCTGGGGTGCGTGACCAGCTTGCCAGAGCTCAGAGAGGGCACCCATCTAATACCTCCGGCAGCTGAGAAAACCCCAGCGTTTGGGACAAAAGCTCCCCTGTCTGGTGGCAGAGTCCTACCGGGGCAAAAAGCCTAGGGCTCAAGTGACTGAGGGGCGACACGACCAGACAAAGGAAGCAAAACAAACAGAAGACTCCAAAATTAGACTCTTATTTTGGGGACAAAGAGGAGCAAAGCATGGAACAGGAGGAAGACAGTGAAGTCAGAACTCCTGCACCAAAACCTTCAAAGGAAAATACGAGCTGGTTATAGGCCATAGAGGACCTTAAGAAGCAGGTAAGAGAAGTGGAGGAAAAATTGGGAATAGAAATGAGAACAATGCAAGAAAATTACAAAATGAGAATCAACAGCCTGACTTAGGAAAATCATACCTTAAAAAAACAGACTGACTCAATTGACAAAAGAGGCTCAAAAAGGCAATGAGCAGAGGAATGCCTTAAAAAGCTGAATTTGCCAGATGGAAAAAGAATCTCAAAAGCTCAATGAGGAGAATCATTCCCTCAGATTTAGATTGGAGCAAAGGGAAGCTAGTGACTTTAAGAGAAATCAAGATGATGTTAAACAGATCCAAACAAATGAAAGAATAGTGAATGTGAATGTGAAATTATGTGAAATATCTTGTGGGAAAAACCACTGACCTGGAAAATAGATCCAGGAGAGATAATTTAAAAATTATTGGACTACCTGAAAGCCATGATCAAGGAAAGAACCTAGAAATCATCCTCCAAAAAATTCTCAAGGAAAATTGCCCTGATGTTTTAGAACCAGAAGGCAAAATAGAGGTTGAAAGAAGCCACCAATCACCTCCTGAACAAGATACCAAAAAGAAAACTCCTAGGAATATTATAATGAGGTTCCAGAATTCCCATATCAAGGAGAAAATATTATGAGCAGCCAGGAAGAAACAATTTTAATACTGTGGAAACACAACCAGGATAACACAGGATCTGGCAGCTTCTACACTGAGGTATCAAAGGGCCTGGAATAGGATATTCCGGAGGGCAGAGGAGCTGGGATTAAAACCAAGAGTCACCTACCCAGCAAAACTGAGTATCATCTTTCAGGGGGAAATATGGTCATTCAGTGGAATAGAGGACTTTCAAGAATTCTTAATGAAAAAATCAGAGTTGAATAGAAAATTTGACATCCAGATACAAGGAGCAAGAGAAGCTTGAGAAGGTAAACAGGGAAAAGAAATGATAAGCCACTGATCAAAGTTGAACTAATAACATTCCTACATGGAAAAACAATAATTGTAAATGATGAAACTTTTCTCAGTATGAAAATAGTTGAAGGGAATAGAAATATATATATATATATATATGTGTGTGTGTGTGTGTCTATATCGGAGGGTATACAGGCATATGAATACATGTGTGAATGTGTGTACATATGCTTACAGGCATACATAGATAGAGGGCACAGGACAAATTTAATAGGAAGGGATAATACTTAAAAGGGGAAATTAAGAGGTGAGAGAGGAATATAATGAGAAGAGATGGGGAGAGACAGAATGGAGCAAATTATCTCATTAAGAAGAGGCAAGGGTAAAGGGTTACAATGGAGGGGAAGAATAGGAAGGCAAAAGGGAATGGGTCAACCTTATTCTCACTGAATTTGGCTTGTGGAGGGAATGAAATACACACTAAATAGGGGATCACCTTACAGGAGAGTAGGGGGAAGGGGATGAGAGGGGGGAAGATGAAGGGAGAGCAGGCTGGGGGCAGGGAGGGAAGTTGGAAGCCCTCACTTTTGAAAAGGGATGGGATCAAAGTAGAGAACAGAACAAGTGGGTGGTGGGATAGGAGGGAGGGAAATATAGTCAGTCTTTTACAATATATCTACTATGTTTATGTTTTGCATTAGCTACACATGTACAATCTATACTGAACTGCTTATCTTCCCAGTAAGGGTGGGTGACAAGGGAAGAAGGGAATGAACCTGGAATTCAAAGTTTTAAAATCAAATGTTTAAAATTATATATACATATATATTATTATAATTGGGAAAGAAGATATACAGGCACTGGGGCATAGAGATCCACCATGCCCTACTGGAAAAGTCTAAGGGGGAGAAGATATGGGAGAGAGCAGATTGGAGGAGGGGATATCCTGTGGGACTGTTATTCTGGGGTGGTGGGTAGGGGGAAAACGGGGAGAAAATGTGTAACTCAAAATCTGGCAGAAACTAATGATGTAAATCAGAAGTTTATAAAGCATCTGAAAAATGAAAAAAAATAAATAAGGAAAAATAAATAAATACTTCAAAAAAAAAAAAAAGAAAAAGTTTAAGAAGCCCTGCATCTAGTCCACCACTCCTAGGCAATGCTTCCTTCCTTAGCTTGTAGCAGATCTGCAACCTAGTTGTGGAATATGAATGAAAGAACTGCCAGTTGATATCTGTTCCTGCTCTCTGCAATCCCCTCTGAGCTAATCATGGACCTCTTTTTGCCCTAATGCATAGCTTCAGTCCCCTGTTCAGTCCTTCCACTGCAAAGTACTGTCCTCTTGGCTAGACTCTGTCACCAATGTCCACAGACCTCTATATTTGTTTCCTGATGTTAATGTGGGCTGGTAAAAAGACTCACTGTCATTTTTGTTCCCCTTAGATTTACTGATCTGGGAGAAAGATAGACTGCACTGCTTGTTCTTACTCCACCACAATGCATAGTCTGAAATGATGGACTCAATATGTAAAAAGATATATTTCTGGAAATTGAGAATGTAGACTGTTTTACTTACTTGACTGAATATATTTGTCACAAGAATTTTGTTTTCTTTTTTAATAGAAGAGGAAGAAGGAAATAAAATAAATGCTTACTAATTTTTTTAAATTAATTTAAAAAGTAAATACAAGGTAATTTGAAGAGAGGATCATTAGTGGAATCAGGAAATGCCCCGTGTAAGAGGTGGTGATTGAATTGAGCACTCAGGGAAGCTAGGGATTCTAAGAGGCAGACATATATATTTAAAGCATGGAAACTAGAGATGGAATGTTGTTATGTGAGAACAGCAAGGAAGCCAGTTTGTCTGAAACACAGAGTACTCTAAGGGTAATAATGTGTTGTAAATTTAGTAACCTATCTCCCACCTCCAAGCCTTTGAACAAGTTGTCCCCCTTGCCTGCCAAGCTCTCCCTCCTCATCTCTACCTCTTACATGTTCTAGCTCCCTTCAAGGTTCAACTCGTGTCATCTCTTTCAAAATACCTTTTCCAATTTCCCCAGGTATTATGCCCCACCTCTATCACTATGTACTGATTATACACACACACACACACACACACACACACACACACAGTATCTATACTATATTTATTATTCGTGAATTTGGTCACTAAAAATGAAAAAATCTATAAAATTAGGGGAGATGGACTTGATGGTATTCTAAGGACTCTTCCAGTTCTAACTCTGATTCTCTAATCCTTGACACAGGAACTACCTAATTTTTATATCTGTATCACACACATAGTGTGTGTATGATAAATGTTTTTTTTTGCTTAGTTGATTCTTTATTTTCTTCTCTTTTAATAGCACATTCATGAATAATCTACATGTCTTTGGCAGAGGACAATGTCAATGCTACTAAGCCTTCACTGAGATCCTCTGGAGAGCTCCTCTATCTGGGATTCTCTTTTCTTAGATATCTCAATACTGTAAAGATCCACTGAAGAAAATAGCATTTTTCTTTTGTTCTCAGTCTGTGATTAGACCAGATAACTTTTACATGTTTGAATGCCAAGTATTGATAATCTACTGCATTAACTGTTTCAATTACAAGGTTGATATAGGGAGTAAAGGAGTATGAATACTGTATCACTAGAATACTAGTTACTAATAATTTGCCAGATCACAATGTGTTTGCTTATCCATATTAATTGTTTTAAAACTTTTTATCAGGTCCAGTCTATTTGCCTTATGTGGGATAAATGCCATCCATTGGGCTTATCCATTATGCCCCATCCAAGAACATCTTCATCCTTCAAAATCACATCAGCCCTGGAACTCATATTTCATCAGCACCCTCTTAGGAGCCCCTCTGATTAGAGTAGATCAAAGAGCTCCTCCCAGAGCTTCCATTTAAGGGAAGTGCCCAGACTGGCTATCTTTTCATTTTCCAATTGGCTAGACTACTTAAGATTTTTCCATCATGGCTCCTCATCTAGTTCTACCTCAATCCTTTTCAGCTTCCTTTTGTATGTTGTTTTCTCCCTTTAGATATCCCTTTTAGATTGCCCTTGAGGGCAGAGACCATCTTTTACCTTTCTTTGTCTAGTATATAGCACAGTGCCTGGAACATAGTAGGCACTTAATGTTTATTGACTGACTGACTTACTGACTGGAATGAATCTAGACATCTTGCCCTTGTGGATTTCAATTATGCTGTATATAGTGTTTTCTGATGACTTAGAAATCCTAACTAAAAAACCCTAAACACTTGATCTCTTTTGGGGAGCCTTACATCTCTTTGAAGCTTTTTTGAGTTTGATCTCTTTTAAGCTATGTTATTTTGTTCTACTGAGACAAGAGTTAGAACTTCCATTTATATTGCCTATGTGTGCTCATTGTGATTCAGTGGAAATTTTTATCCAGATGCCTTCTGAAATGCCCTATGTCTCACCTGATCCACTTGGAAAATTTTGGGTATTCTACATGTTATATAGAATCAGAGAAATTCTCAGAAAGGATAGTTTGGTTTTTCACCTGAATTAGAAGGGAGCAAAACTTTATACTTGTTTGGAGCTCTGTAACCATGTTTTATTCCTATTTCAGTGTTTTCCATTAAACCATTAGGCCTCTCTGGTCAGTGGTTTTAGACAAATGTGAGATACCTTTAAGACCTTTTAATATTTAAAGGCAATATTTTTAAAAACAAGAGGAAGTAGTAAAGTCCCTTTTGAAAGAGGGTAATGATGATTTTAAGAGAGAAATTTCATGATTGCAGTGGACACAGAAATAAATTAGCAAATAAGAAATGGATAGTGAGGAACTAGAAAAGGCAAGTGTAGACTACTCTTTTATGAAGACTGATGGTAAAAGAAAAGCTCAGGAAGACAGGAGAGAAAGTTTTGTTTTAGGCTAAGGTTGACTTAAACATGTTAGTAGGCATACTGAAAGGAAATGGGAGGGGGTGGAGACTAAAAGAAAGGAAAGCAGTAAGAGAAAAGAAGAGATCACAGAATATGATCAAGAGCACATACAGAAGGGTTAGAGATGGAATGAGTAAAAGATGGTTGAAGGGGAGAAAAAAGTTTATGAGATGGAGAAGCAGGAAACTGATGACACAAACTTAATTTTAAAGGCAAAGTACACAAAAGCAAAGATATTAATTGTCCCCACCACAATGAATGCTGTTCTTATTAAGTGTAATTATTGGATTAGAAATGTATGGACAGAAAATTGCTTTGAAATGGCATATTAAGTAAATCATTATGACTAATAAAACATTATCTCCACATAACAACCATGGTAAACTAATGCCCCATTAATCTGGAGGTCAACCTTTTAAATGGATTAAGTTTGATCTGAAACACAGTGGCAACTCCTGAAATAAACAACAATACAAAAACACCCCACATTCTCAGCTGTAAAATGCCACCATAAAAACCATGTACTTTACTTTTGTAGGAGACAGGGAGACACCCAGAGGACAGATTATTATGTATAAAAATAAAGTGGCAGATTTGGAAGCAGCAGTATGCTCCTAGTGTCAAGTGACAATAAAACAGCAAAGGAAGAAACAGTGTAAGTACAAAATCATAGTAGTCTAGGGTCACTTATCTAGCAGCTAATATCTCTATATTAGAGCAAGGTGCAATTACTAATGGTGATAAGGATAAAGTTGAATTATCAAGAAAAGGTTAAATTACATAAATTCTTTGAGGAACTATATCAGTAAAAATACGATGTGATAGTTTAGGAAACTCTCAAAAATACATCTTCAAAAAATGTCCATGAAAACATCATTATAATGAAAAGTTTTGTCATGTAAGTGAGTTTTAAATGATTTATTTAAACATAACATTATGTGAAGGAGGCAGTGAGATACAATAGAAAAAGTACTGAAAAGAGAGTCAGAGGATGGAGGTACAAACTGTCATCAATTTGTGAAGTCTTTTTAAAACTCCAGAAAACATGTAAATTCAAATTTTTCTGTATGTAATTACAGTTGTCAGTCATTGCTATTGACACTACCCACATTTCCCTGGACCACAGTTTTCTCACCTGTAAATGAAGAGTTTGGCCTTTGAGGTAGGTCCCTTTTAGAAAAGAATTACTGGTTCAAGGAGCTCTGTATCAATAGATATCAGTACTTTCTGTGTTATTTATAGTGTTAAATGATCTGTTTAGAGGCATATAGGTCTTGATTTGTTACAGGCAGGATTTGACACTATCAAAGTTTTCCTGGCTCTGAGGGCATCTATATATCCATCACACCATGCTGCTTCTCAATTACGTTATGAAAAAACCAACCCTTATTTTAAATACATAGGTTTTCAGAGGTTTTAAAAAGTCTTCATAAATTGATAAACATTGATTATTTATTTTAAAATTTTAGTGGGGGATGGTCTTTAGAAAAGTGTAGCCAATCATGCTCACAGACTATGTTTCCCAGGACAAAAAAAAAAGGTGGATGGAAGGAAAAAGGAAAGAAACAAAGGAAGAAAAATGAAAGGAAATAAGCATTCATTGAGTGATTATTTATGTGCTAAGTGCTTAAATATTTTCTCATTTGATCTTCAAAACAATACTATGACTGAGTTATCAAGAAAAGGTTAGGTACTTTTATTATCCCCATTTTACAGTTGATAAAAATGAAGCACACAGAGGTTAAGTGACTTGCCCAGGATCACACAGCTACTAAGTGTCTGAGGCTGTATCTGAATTCAAGTCTTCCTGACTCCAGGCCCAGTGTTCTATATTCACTGTGCCATGTAGCTGTCTCTGAAGGGATACAGGTCTAGTCATCTCTCACTCTCTGTCTCTCTCTCTCTTTCTCTCTCTGTCTCCCTTTCTCTCTCTCTCTCACACACACTGACCCAATGAGCAATGGCTTATGCAGAAATGCTTAAAATATGTGGCATGTCATAGATAAGTATCCAAAACAGTAATAATGAGGAAGGAAATATTAGCAAATTAGTGAATTAAGGATCTATTTTTATTTCTCTTGTCAAGAATAAATCCATCAATGTTTTGACTGATTCCATTACTTATTTGTTCTTCTAATTCTTCAAATATTTCATTAATAGGGGAACTTCTACTGACACCAATTGTAACCTATCTATAATCTTCACAGACATGTCTCTGAAAGCTGCTGCATCTGAAAAAAATCATGACTCTCCAGTCAATCTAGAGATCGGCTTCTCTGAATTTAGCTATGCTAAGATGCCAAAACTAAACAAAAATGTTGGAATGCCACATGTATTATACCTAACAGAAAACAACATGCCTCGGTTAATATTTTCATAATATCTATCCACAGTATAAGGTCTTTATATAAGACTGAAATCTTACCATAGCTCATCCTGAATGAGTCATGTCTACATTCTCATAAATTCTTCATAGAGGAATTACCTAACACCCTAGATTCCTTCCTCTTAATTTCAGCTACCTCAGGAGCACCAATTTACCATTCAGGCTTTCCATCTGTTCTCTATCATTTTTGCATATTATGTATATATAACATATATACATACATATACATGTATATAAATATATATGTGTGCATATTCCTGTCTCATATAAAACTTCTTGAATGCAAGCTGTCATTTGCTGTAGCCTATTCACACACATCATGCATCTTTCAAATTGACCTTTGGGTCATTCTGCAATCATGGTGTTGCATAATTTGTGGCCATATAGTAGCATCACCAGGAGAACGAGGATGTTAAAAAGATGAGCTTTTATGGCAATGAGCAGTTTGGAAAATATGAAAGCAATGCACAATCTCCCAAATGCAATCTGACACAATCCATTTCTCCTATTCAGGAATTAAAATCAAAGAATTATCCTCCACAACAGAAGTGTAAAATTAACTGAAATGTATAAATTTCTAATGGTCCTTCCATGTTACAAACATGAACTATATAACAAAAATATAAAGACATGCAAAACACTAATGACCAACTAGAATAAACAGTATTTAATATGCCTATGGAACCAAGAGACAACATGACACAATGGTGATGCACATGGAGTAAGACAGACCCTGGTTTCAAGTCTTGCCTCAAACACATACAACCCATGTGACCCAGGGAAAGTTACTTAACCTCTGAACCCCCAGATAACCCTCTAAGTTGCAAAGCAGCTGCCGGTCTACATCAGTAGAGAGAATTTCCTCACCCTGTTCCCTACACCAATGAAACTGCAAAGTATGTATGCCTCTTTACTCTCATGGAACAAATAGTTCATTTTCAAAATGAGACCATAAGGTTTTTTTTTATTGTAATATTGCCATTCTTTGGGGAGTTATATATTTAGTGGATCCAATGTAAAAAATTATATGGGGTGTCGAGTACAGAAAAATATTCTTGATTAGCTAGAAAAAATGGAGGTTCCTTGAGAATTAGTGCTCCAAATTTCATTTGTTTATTTAATTGTTTGGTTATAATCGAGTATATATAAGTTCATAATATTCAAAAAGGTGATAATACGGTGATGCAAGCAATACCCAGAATAAATAAGTAAATATACAAAATAATCCATTTGTATGAAATGGAAAATATCAGAATCCAAATGTCTGCAATATTACCCAAGTCTGAAAAAGAAAAATATTTCTCACTTGTCCACCACTTGTATCTTTCTATATTCTAATTTTACAGGGTCAACAATTATAATATGTATTACTGACCTAATTTATCAAGATAGAGTAATTTTCATTTGTAGAATACAAATTACTCATAACCATACTTGCTGAGATCTTCTCAGTATAGTTCTACACTGCAAGAATCAAATTTCCAAATACACTCTGGGTTATTAGTTCTATTTTTAACCTGCCGCTCATATACTGTGTGTACTTAAAATTCAGAACATGTTTACATTATCCATCCAGCAAGCTAATGGAACTGCGCACACCAGACAGTCATGCATAATTCAAATCAATATCCTCAGGCTTGCAACTCTAAGTCAAAGCTGCCTTTAAATAAGCTGGGGTGTGACTTTAACAAGAATAAAGTGTATCTAATTTTCCTCTTTATCCCCCCAAATTGATACATTTTGCAATGGAACATCATAAATGTGCAGCCACTGTATAATAATACATTTGTATATTACTGAAAAAAGAGATAAATAAAAACAAATTGAAAAAATAAACAAGATGACAAAATATTCTTGGAAAATCATTTCTACATGGAGTAGGATGGGAGCAGGCAGAAAGAAGAGCACAGTTGAATAAGATTCAAATAAAAAATGTC
Organism: Petaurus breviceps papuanus; assembly: GCF_028583685.1. Lineage (NCBI taxonomy): Eukaryota > Metazoa > Chordata > Mammalia > Diprotodontia > Petauridae > Petaurus > Petaurus breviceps. The sequence goes on along the minus strand of NW_027187372.1, from coordinate 37,166,356 downwards.
AGAAGAATATAATGAATGATTATGAATTTTACTAACAGAAGTTTACATAAAAGCTATAGAATCATGGCTCTAAATTGTCTGGAATTTCTTCATTATGATTATATGAAAATTAAATTAAGAAACTGGCCAAAGAGCCTCATTGTAATCTATACAAGTAAAAACATTATTACCAGATTTCCATAATTAACAGTTTTCTAGAAATGGCCCATGACTAGAAGAGCTTGGGTCTTACAAATTAAATTTGAGACTCATTGGCAGAACATGTGGAGATCTTGGTTGAATTCCCACCATGTCAGCCTCTATAGTCTCTCACCTCTGTAGTGGATAAAATGTGTTTTTAAAATAATAAGAAAGGAAAGAAAACTGGATTTTACTATGAAAAAGTCTGCCTTTCATTGAGACTCCCAATAAAAACTGGTTACTTACCTTATTTTTAAAAAATAAATTTATTCTTAGAAGTAACTTCAACTCGAAAAATTAAGAATGTTAGGACATGTTAAAAAAAATTTCTCTTAAAAGCTTCAAAATTAACCTATATCAAATTACCTACCATTTTAGGAAGAAGGGTGGGGAGGGAAGGAGAAAAATTTGGAACTCAAAATCTTATAAAAATGAATGCTAAAAATTGCTTTGATATTTAACTGGAAAAATAAAATGCTATTAAATACAAAAAGAAAAGCTTCAAAATTGACTTCTCACCTAAAGAAGACCTCTAGTTATAAAGGGCATAACTGCTCAAGCATCCAATTCAATTATGAAAATGAATCTCATATTGGTCCTCTTTAATATTAACAGATATACAAAACATAATATCCTCTGAAATATCAGTCCATTACCTATTTATTAAAGTCAAGGCACAGTAACTCACAGCACAGAAAATGTGGAAGAGAAAAAAATTCTTTGGGATTTGAAATAATGACCTAAACATAAAATAGCACACCTCTGGAAATTCGGTAAAAAAGGAAGCCCTTTCAATGAAGGTAGAAAAACCTAACCCTATGTTAGCTCTATCCACAGTGTTAACCTTTATAGTTTCCTAACTGAAACCAAAGAAATAATATTTTCTGAACTCAAGATCCCAGAATTGAAGAAGTATTAATTAGTCAAATCAGGTCTTCAACAAAAAAGACCAAAGAAAAAATTAATGTTCTAAATCCTTTCAACATGTGGGAAAGGGGGGAAAAAAGCAGCAAAGGAGAGAGTGTGTATGTGGAAGTAGGGAGGAGAAAGACAAAAAAGGCAGTTATGATATTTCAGTAGTTTGTGAGTAATTAAAGAGTTTATAGAAAGAAAAAACAACAATTGTATTAGTAATACATTTAAAAATCTAAAAAAGGTGCACTTTATTAATACCACAGTTTTAGAAAATTCAGTCTCAAATATTTAAATCAGTGGGGAGGAGAGATGTTTTAATTCCTTAGGTTGTTTAGAATTCTCTAAACAATTAAGTTATTTAGAATTCTGAAACAGGTTTGTATACAGACAAAAAACAGTTCTAAAAGGTTTCAATTTTACCAAATGTACTATGTGCTATGAAGAGTAATTAATTTTTATCCTTTCTTTGGGAAATTTTTCCCCTTTTCATGTTTATATCCTTCATCCCCAATTTTAAATAATCAACTCACATTCTTTAAAGTTCACCAAAGACCCATAAATTGTTGATTCAAGGTTTTCTCTTTCCATTTATTGCTATATTGGCTATTTAACCGCAAATTTATAGCATAATGTTCAAATGCTACACTATTTTTGTATTTATAAAAATGTCATAAAACTCTAGATAATGCTTAATGATAAGTTAAGCATGTAGCCAATGAAAAAGAATTGTAAAAGGTAATTATAGAAAATAAAATGGTCACAGATCATATAGAAGGAAGGCAAGGAATTAAGAGGGATCAGAAAAAAGCTTCCAGTAGAAGGTGGAATTTTAGCTGAAACTTAAAGGAAGCCAGGAGGCAAAGATGAGAAGGGAGAGCATTCTAGCATGAGAGGGAGTGACTTAAAAGGTTAGCAGGATTCTACACAGACAGAGGGCATAGGTGTGAGTGGATTGTGTTAGAATAATCTCCAAAAAAAAATGAAAGGGTGGGAGAGATGCACAGGGAGAAGGGAGAGGAAAAATAGGATTAGCTCACATAAAAGAGGGATGCAAGGAATATTTTTACGGTGTATGGGAGATGGGGGAGTAGGGTGGTGGGCAATGCTTAAACTTCACTCTCTTCTGGACTAGTTTAAAGAGGGAAGCTATCCATTTTACTTGATAGGGAAATAGAAGAGGAAGACACTAAGAGAAAAGGGGAGAAGTGATAAGAAGGAGCGTTGATTAAGGGAGACAGTGGTCAGAAGCAAAACAGACTTAAAGGAGAGGAGGGGAGGTAGGGGGAGAGGGCAAGGGAGAGAGAGACAGACAAGAAAATAGGATGGAAAGAAAAATTATGGAGTTAGTAATCATAACTATGAATGTGAATGGCATGCATCCTCTCATAAAACAGAAATAGATAGCTAAATAGATTAGAAACAAAAATACAACAATAAGCTGTTGACAAGAAACACACTTGGAACAGAAAAACATACACAGAGTTAAAATAAGGGGCTAGAAGAAATGTATTATGATTTAGATGAAGCTAAAAAGTCAGAGATAGGAATCATGATCTCAGACAAAAAGCAAAAACAGATTAATTAATTAAAGATTAAAAGTGATAATTAAACTAAAAGAGATAATCAGGAAAATTAAATTTTGCTAAAAGGCACCATAGACAATGGAGTAATATCAGTACTAAACATATATGCACCAAATGGCATAGCATCCAAATTCATAAAGGACAAGTTAAGTGAGTTACAAGAGGAAATAGACAGCAAAACTATACTAGGAGGGGAACTCAACTTTCTCCTCTCAGAACTAGATAAATCTAACCATGAAAAAAAAAAACAAGAAAGAAGCTAAGGAGGTGAATAGAATTAGAAAAGGTAGATATGACAGACTTCTAGAGAAAATGAAATGGAAATAGAAAGGAATATACCTTTATCTCAGTGGTACATGGCACATACACAAAAATTGACCAAGTATTTATTAGGACCTAAAAACCTCACAAGCAAATGCAAAAAACCAGAAATATGAAATGTATCCCTTTCAGATCATAATGCAACAAAAATTACATCTAATAAAGGTCCTTGAAACCACAGATTAAAAATTAATTGCAAACTAAATAATCTAATCCTAAAGAATGACTAGGTCAAAGAACAAATCATAGAAACAATCAATAATTTTATTAAAATTTATTAAAAGAGGACAACAATGACAAAACATACCAAAATTTGTCAAACACAGTGAAAGTAGTATTTTGGAGAAAATTTACCTCTCTAAACAGTTATAGTAATAAAAGAAAGGGTAGAACAATGAATTGGGCATGCAATTTTTAAAAAGCAAGAAAAAGAACTAATTAAAAATCCCCAATCAAACACTAAACTAGAAATCCTGAAAATCAAAGAAAAGATTAGTAAAACTAAAATTAAAAAAATAACTGAACTAATAAATAAAACTAGAAGTTGGCTCTATTAAAAATTAGTAAAACAGATATTACTGGTTAATTTAATTAAAAAAGAAAATCAAATTACCAGTATCAAAAATGGAAAGGTTGAATATACCATCAATGAAGATGAAATTAAAATAATTATTGAGCTACTTTGCCCAATTATATGCCAATGAAACTAACAATCTAAGTGAAATGGATGAAAAATTACAAAAATATCAATTGTCTAGATCAACAAAAGAGGAAACAGAATACTTAAGTAACCCTATTTTAGAAAAAATGAGTAAGCCATCAATGAAATCTCGAAGAAAAAATATCCAGGGCTAAATAGATTTACAAGTGAATTCTACCAAATATTTAATTCTGGTGTTACATAAATTACTTCGAAATAAAGATAAAAGAAGTCCTAAATTCCTTGTAAAACAAATACAGATTTGATACATAAACTGGGGAGATGTAATGTAATGCCAAAAGAAGGCAACTTCCCAGGTTCAAAATACCAGCATAGGTGCTCTCTATTTTATTCAGTAACAAACCCAGAACAGAGAAAATCAAAACATGACATCATTCAAAATACAGCATTTACTAAATGTGATTAAATAATCTCCAAGTACTACCCCACCCCAGGACCTTCCAATCATTCAATCAATTACAAAGTCTCTGTTCTAAATACTACTCCACCCCTAGGCTATACCTTAATTAAGTCCACCACAAAGTCTCTCTTCTCAAATGGAGATTAGTTTCCAAACATAAGTAAAGTACCTTCATTTGTCAATCACAGAGCACAATAAGGTCAAAAGTTCCCCACCCCCGGATCACAATTGAATCTACCCCAGAGTTACATCAAGTTTAAACACAGCACTTAATACCCAAATGGAGGTCTTTTCTTCATCTTGACAGGAGGCAAGTTCTCAGCAATCTTAGTTCCTGGGGAGACAAGGCTTAGCAAGGCCACAAGATACATTGCCAGTCCCTTCATGAATTCATCCTCTGTCTGTAGAACAGTCCTAGAACCCCTGAACATATTAGCAAAGCCCTCTCCCAGGATTTCTGTAAACATCCAACAAGAAAATCCTTCTTCAGGGCTTCCGAACCAACAGAAAGGTTCCCAGACCCCTGCAACAACAGCACTGCCCTTCACCAGTGGACAGTATTCACTCTGTCTGCAGGACAGTCTCCAGACCCCTGCAACAACAGTACTGCCCTTCACCAGTGGACAGTATTCACTCTGTCTGCAGGACAGTCTCCAGACCCCTGCAACAACAGTACTGTCCCTCACCAGTGGACAGTATTCACTCTCTGTCTGCAGGACAGTCTCAGGGCTTCTTAACCAAATGCCAGGTTCCAGGACTTCTTCAACAAAAGGACTGTCTTTCACCAGTGGACAAATCTGGCAAAACAACATCAAAACAGACAGACAAAGTACCAGCAAAACAGCCATGTCTCCTCAGTCCTTGGCAGCTCAGGGGGCAGGTCTCAAAAGTCCAGGGCAATTCAAAGCGGCCACCAGCAATTCTCTTAGTCTCTCTCTCTCCACGAGGTGCTGCTTCCAAAAAAAAAATCTTCCGCCTCTCTCTAGTGTCTCTCCAAATCTACATCACCAGCTCCTCCCAGTTCAGGACTTTCTTTTCACATCAACAAGCCCATCCCACAGGTGGGATTAACAAACTCTGGGTTTTAACACAATCAATTTGAAAACCAAGCCAATACAGGGGAATCTTTAATTGCCATTACTATCACAGGAGAGCAAAAATAGAGAACTCAGGAAACTACAGCAATTTCCCTAACGGAGAAGGATGTAAAAATTTTAAGTAAAATACTAGGAAGGAAATGATTACAGCAATATATCACAAAGACCATATACTATGACCAGATGGGATTTATACCAGGAATACAGGGCTGGTTCAATATTAGGAAAACTACAAGTATAGATAATTAAATCAATTTTAAAACAACAAAAATAATACAATTATATCAACAGCTGCGGGAAAAGCTTTTGACAAAATACAATACCCACTACTATCTGATCTTCCTTGTCACCAAAGGAAGTTTCTATAGTCAAGAGTTTTTTCAGTTGTTTGCTCATTTTCCCAGCCTATTAATTAACATTTTAACTCTTTGTTAAGGCAGGGCTCTTGTGAACAGCGAACTGTTTCAAGCTTCAGGGGTTTTGCGCAGCTGTTTCCAGAAATACTTCTAAGGACCTGTAAGTTTTCAGTTCTTCCAGGCTGGTATGATCTAAGGAGAGGTGTTTACTCCTCTTCTGGCTGGTTCTCGGGTCTGTGAGCAACTACAAGCACTCTTTTCTGCCCTGGAACTATGAGGTGTATCCCCTTTCTACTGCTGCTATAAGCTAGGCTATACTGGTGCTCCTCCTTGCCCTAGGCCTGTCACCCAGGACTATGACCCAGATCCAAGAATGGGCAAAGCAACAGAGTCCTGCCTCAGTGCTAGCAAAGAGATCCCTGTAATCTCCTTCTACCCAGTTGTTTGATCCCCTTACCATCTGTGGGTTGAGAGCTCCAGAAGTAGCCGCTACCATTGCTGCTACCACTGATTCAGTCACTCCTAGTTTGCTGGGGCCAGGGCCATGCTGGCACGGCCTGTGCTGTACTGCACTCCTCTCTCAACCACGTCCGACAGACTTTCTTGCTGACCTTCTAAGTTGTCTTTTGCATCTGTGGGCTGAGAGGTCTGGAAACTACCACTGCTGCAAGTGATTCAGTCTACTGAGGTCTATTCCAGGTTTGCTGGGGCCTGTTCTGCAGTGGCATGCATTGGACTGCACTCCTCTCTCAGCCTGGTGCAGCAGACCTTTCCTGTTGACCTTCTATGTTGTCTTGGGCTGGAAATTTGTTTCACTCTGTCTTTTTGTGGGTTGTGCTGCTCTAGAATTTGTTTAGATTCATTTTTAAATGTATTTGGAGGGGCTTGGGGGGAGAGCTCAGGGAGAATCCCTGCCTTTACTCTTCCATCTTGGCTCCCAATGCCTACTCCTATTAAAATCACTAAAAAATAGGAATAAATGGTGCTTTTCTTAAAATGATAAGGAATATTTAGCTAAAAACAAAAGGAAGCATTATCTATAATAGGGATAAACTTAAAGCCTTCCCAGTAAGATCAGGGATGAAGAAAAGATGTTCATTATCATCAATTATTATTCAATAGTGTACTAGAAATGCTAAATATAGTGATAAGAAAAAGAACAAGTAGGAACAAGCATAGGAAAAGAGGAAACAAAACAATATTCATTGCAGATGATATGATCATATAGTTAGAGAACCCTAGAGAATCAACTAAAAAAAACTAATTGAAAAATATTAACTTTAGCAAAGTTGTAGGATATAAAATAAAGCCATATAAGTCTTCAGCATTTCTTCCTATTACCAACAAAACCCAGAGGAAGAGATAAAAAGAAAAATTCCACTTGCAATAACTGCAGAGTATAAAATACTTAGAAGGCTACTTGTAAACACACACCCAGGAATTATATGAATACAGTTACAACACTTTTCATACAAATAAAGACAGATCTATAAAACTGGAAAAATATTAATTGCTTATAAGTAGGCAAACCATCAACAATTCTACCTAAATTAAATAAACTACCAAAGAATTATTTTTTATAGGGCAGCGGACATTGTTTATCCATTTGGTCTTTGCTGTGTAGATAGGCAGTTCAAATTCATCTGAGTGATTACAAATCTCTTCCAGGAGGCTTTTAAATGTCTTGGAGCTTAATGCAACCAACACAACATCATTCATAAACAAAGCATTTGGAAGACCTTACACATTTGGAAGACCTTACACATTTGGAAGACCTTAATATCTGCTGGCAATCTCTTGTCCACCTAAACTCTGCAACAATTTCCTCCATAGTAGCAAATACTTTTTGGTAAGCACACATCTCTCTGATTTAGACTTTCCCTGATATGTATTATCAAAGTGACTGAACAGAGTTAAAATGTTACATCTTCAAAGAAATCCTGAGTGATTTAACATATCTAAGAGACACTTTATTTTAAGAAAGCCTGTAAGGTAGTCTTTTATTCTATCAAGTTGAATTTTTTTTTTCAAAACTAACGAACAATAAGCACAATGAAAACTAATATTCTCTACATCTTTCCATCAACTGTGAAATGTTAAAGATGTGTCCATTGTTGAACACTGTTTTCTGAGAGCCTGCTTGTTCTCTAGAAATAGACTCATTAATGGTGCCCTACAATCACACACAGATGACCCTCATAAAGAGTTTGGATAGATGAGATGGTAGGCATGTAGGTCAGTAGTTGCTAATGATCTCTCAATCACCTTTTTGGTAGCTGTTAATATCTAAGATTTTTTTCCCCTAGAGTATGGTATCTTCTCACCTTTAGAACTCAGTAAATTGGTCTCTCAAGGCTCTCACATTTATATTATATACAGCACAGATACAAACAGATACACACACACACACACATGATCTTATCATAAGATTTTTCACGTATTTTCTCTCTTTAGTGTCTTTTCTAATTACTCTGTAAGTACTTAATAGTCTATGAAATTAGGGTTCAAATGTGGTGGTTCTGCCAACCTTGAAGAAAATTATTTATTGAAACAATTTCTGCAAATCTTTTCTATTTTTCTTTCTATTTTCATTCTTCATTGATAGGATTTCAGGGGGTTTGATGCAACCAACACAATATCACTCATAAAGCATTTGGAAGACCTTAATATCTGCTGGGAATCTCTTGTCCACCTAAACTCTGCAACAATTTCCTTCATCACAGTAGCAAATACTTGGAACTTTGCATATTTTGATGACTGTATTTCAATATAATTAATTTTTTGGTAATTCTATGTATTTCATTTTACACATTTAAAAACATTATTCTGAGAATCAAAGGAATTACCAGACTGCCAAAGAGAGCCATGACACAAAAAGGGTTAAAAAGTCCTGCTTTTGCTGCATAACTTACCGAACTTTCTTCAAACTAGTTTTACCCTCTACTGCTTCTCTCTGTTTAATGAGGCAATATGCTCATAAGCACGCATCTCTCTCTCCATTTGGCAAGTCAAATATTTGCTGATAAAAGCACTTTCTGGCAATTTTGTTCTCCTTGTTGTAATAATTAATTTATATTAGTTTAACTACTGAATAAAACTATTATAGTTGGTGTCAACATCATTTCTGTTGTTCAGTTTCCTTTTTTGAAATTCAAAAACTTGTTTAAATAATTCAGGATTAAATCTTAATTGTAGGTTACAGCCTTTTCTCATTAATATTCCTTCTTGTTCATTATAAATTCTTATCTTTGTTGTTATTTAGTCATTTCAGTCCAGTCTGACTTGTTGTGACTCCATCTGGAGTTTTCTTGGGAAAGATACTGGAGCAGTTTTCATTTCCCTCTCCAACTCATTTTACAGATGAGGAACTGAGGCAAACAGGGTTAAGTAACTTGTCACACAGCTAGTAAATGCCCGAGGCTAAATTTGAACTCAGGTCTTCCTGACTCCAAGCCTGGTGCTCTATCTACTATACCACCTAGCAGACACCTGATGCAGGGACAGCACCTATACTGATTATAAGTGGTTTGCTGTCCATTAAAATCTAGTCACTTTCATCCTTTGCAATGTTGTCTGGCACTACTGATGTTTGGTGTCTACCAATTCTTTTATAAAATGTTCATGACATAGAAACATGAAGCCTCTGTGTGTTTTACAAATCTCTGGACTCTCATTTCTTTTTTCCAGAACCACACTTTCCCATATTTCCCCATGATTAGTCCCATCTTTGTATTGTCACCAAATATTGGAACATATATAGATTTGATTTGGGAGGCTTAACTAAATTTTTATAGAATTTCTCTACCACTTCATTCTCAGCAACTAAGCTGATGGAGAAACTACAAATATTTTCATGTTTTGAAGGGGCAAATAATTTTTAGTAGTACTGCATTATGTGACAACCAAGTGAATCATGAAATACTATTTGTTTTCATTTTGCAGCTATATATAGTAGAAATTACTCTCCAACTCTTTTCTTTGCCTCTTTAAAGAATGACTCTGAGTCATCTCCCCTTTTAGGTTCAACTCCCTTCTTTTTTAAATTTTGTTTATAGTAAGAAAGTCAAGATTGACATAATTCAGTACCACTAGAAATAGTCCACTTAGTGTTTACTGTGCAAGGATCTCACATTTAGAGTAGTAAAAGTCAAATTAAAGCTTATGGATGATCTAAAAACCAAGTCATGCCTAGCACCCTCTGCTTCCATTCCTGCTACTTTGCCACTGTTGCTGCAAAAGAGGAGAGAGTCATTTGTTCTGTAGGCTCTAAGAAGTAAAGTGATCTGCAAACAGGCATGTAACTCATGATAGCATTGCAGCTCAAGCCACATCTTCAGACCATGATTCATGCTTTTTGCATGGTAGCACAGCCCTCTGGGCCTCATAGGAAGAATGGGACTTGGATTCATAGGAAGAAAAGAGGGAAATCATATGCAAGGTATAGGGATCAGCAAAAGCAAAAGAACATAGTCAGGTAAGAGTGCAGTGCTGGCATAAGAAGCAATTTGAGTGTATGGAATAGGAGATCCACACTGCTAAAATATTTAGTAGGCCTATTCCTCAGTCAGTTTCACCTTATACACATCTGAATTCACAGTAATTACAGATTTGCCACGACAGTGAAAAAAAAGTCTCATTTTAGCAATAATATAATATTAAATGTAACACAGAACTGGAGGGCTCAGGTTATTTATCTATCTATAATGATATTTTTTGATTTATTTTACTCAAGAAAACTAAAACTAAGCATTTGCCCACTGTGGAAATACACTCACCCTCTTCCCTAATCTCTCTTCGTTCTTATATATCACAAAATATATCAGATCAATACTTTAGTCTGAAGTCTGTGGTTACTTTTCTCTTCAGCCTAATAATACTGTTAACTTAGAAATCTGCATGACACTAAAACTCCAAGATCTTTTACATGAGTCTATATTTCCCCTGCTGTGTACTTGTGAAATTTATTTTTAACCCTATTACATACAGGATTCCCAAAAGGCTTATCTCTATTAAATCTAATCTTACTAGATGTGACCCAACATTTGGGCCTGTCAAGATTTTTTTCAATCTAAGCTCTGATGTAGTATGTTATTTATCCCTCCCAGTTTTGTGTCATACATAAGATTAGAAAGCATGGAACCTGGCTGCCTGGAGGGCCAGGGTCCAGGAAGACTCTGGCCAATTCCTCCAGCTGTTCCTGTGCCTTGGAAGCACACCCATCCTTGCAAGAGTGGAGTAACAGGTTCATGTAGTTTGTGAGGAAAGGAGGGAGGCATTTTGACATGAGGTTCTGTGTCTACTGCCTGCAGAGCAAACCCCAGACTTTTCTGGACATGCTGGAAGAGATTAAATATGAGTGGACAACTCCAACAGAAGCGATAAAAAAGTTTGCATATGAAGAAATATAGTTGGCACCTCCTCCATTCTATGACATAAGAACACTTATAAAATTTGCTTCTTGATGGGACCTGCACAAATTTTATTTGGACTAGATTTCAGGATGTGAAAGATAGCTGCCAATTACATTGTTAACCCTAGATAGTGCAATGCAGCTTTTACCAGAAGATGAGCTATATCATGAAGACAAAGAATTTTTAGAAAAGAATTTATCAATCAACAAAAAGACTGAAGAAATTATGGGAAAAAGCAGAAAATTTCACAGAATAGTGTCACACAACTGTTATCTTTATACTATCCCTGTGACTATTCAGTCAAAATATAAACATATATATCCAGAAAACTTCTTAGGATTTAAGAGCCATTTATAGTGTAATGCTTGTTTAAAATTGTATCTTCAGATATAAAAACTGTATGCTGATGAAAAACAGGTGTTAGCAACCTCACACACTTAAGAAACTGAATGCAGTAATGGTGAATCGCCACCTTTCTGCAAGTTTGCCTTGCAGATACTTTTAACTACAAACTCTATAGTGTGCCATAACTTTGATTAATATTATCTATATGATGAGTTTCTTATTTCAATATGTCAAAGATTATTCCCTCCACCAGAGCAGATTGCAATCCATTTATTACTTGAGATAATTGAGTCTGAGACTGAAGCTCAGATAAGTCTAGCTTCAGTCACAGAGCTGGGAAATACAAAATTCAGAATGCGAACCCAGATGTTCCTGACTCCCAAGACAACAAAATTATTTAAAAATTTTAAAAACTTGTCAGGTGTCACCATTTCTCTATCCCTATAAAAATTTAAACAGGTCACCTTTGTTCTTCTGTAGGCCTAATGTTCTGCTATTAACATTTTGTTAAGTGTGATGAGTAAGAATGAATCCATTTCAGAGACACTAAAGTATCTTACCATGGTCATAAGCCATCACAATTTAATTCATCTTTTGGCTGGAACCAATGAAAGGCTGTCAAATGGGCAAAAAGGCCCTATATTCACAGAAGTGGAATAAGAGTGCCAGTCAATGCTACATGTACTGTTCTTTGCATTAAGCATGTCCTCAGCCTTGACAATTAAGTAGTAAAGCTGTTTAAGGCTAAATGTAGTTTAAATTTTTTCCCCAATAGTTCTCAAATTGTGAAATGTGTTGTAGTTAACATTCAAATATTTTTATAAAGAAATATACAAATACCTATATATCTTTATTTTTTAAAGATTACTTTATTCTTTATTGCAAAGTAATGAGGCATACTAAGGCTTGTGAGTTCCAGAATTATTTGTTATGTAATGACAACTTTTAATTTTGCCTTTTTAATTCATTAAATTTGTCTGTATTAAGTTTATCTGACGTGGATAAAATGTCCCCATAGAATAATGTTCTTTCATAAAAGTTTGGAACCTGTGGTCAGGACACTGGCTCAACACCTTAGTTCCAAAGCTGTCCTGCTTCTCTGAGTCTCCTGAATTTCGTTCTGTACATTAAAAAATACTTGGAGAAAAAGATTATAAAGTATGCCATCTACTACATTAATAAAAAAATGTTAAAGAGCACAGCACTAAGCACAGATCCCTGAGGTACTGTACCAAAAACCTCCTACCAAGCAGACATAGGCTCATTAATGTATTACTGCTCAGGTCAAACCATTTAACCAGTTCCAAGCTAACCTAACTGTATTATTTCCTACCACCTATTCCTTCATCTTTTGTGTAAGAAAAACAGGAGAATTTTTTTCAAATGCTTTATTAAATCTATGTAAGCCAGAAATACAGTATTCCCATGATATATCTATATAGTAGACCTGTCAAAAAAGGAAATGAGGTTAGTTTGCATTACTTATTGTTGATGAAGCCTCTTGGTTCTTTGTAATCACTAATTCCTTTTCTAGATGTTTATGAAAACCATCATTTTAATAGAATTTGTGAACTTATGAGCTGCAAGGAACTTCAGTGGTTTACTATTATAACCCATATCCAAAGGGAATATTCACCATAATAGACCTGATTAGTAAGTGGTCATTCATCCTCTCTGTCTGAAGATCTCTAAGGAGTTGGAATCCACCATCTCTCAAGGAAGCCAATTCCATTTTTGAATAGCTTCAATTATTAGAATTTTTGCCCAAAATTGCATCTAACTTTATCTTTTTTTTTACAACTTTCATCCATTGTTCCTACTTCTATTCTTTGGGGCCAGAACAAATAAGGGTAATCCCTTCTAAACATGATAGCCCTCCAAATAACTGAACACACATCTTTCATGTCCCTTCTAAGGTTACTCTTCTTTATGATAAACACTACCAGTTCCTTTAACTGATCCTCATATGAAATGAACTCAAGGTCCTTCACCATGCCAGGTGTCCTTCTCTGGACACTTCCAGATTATCTAATTAAATCCTTCTTAAACTCAGACCACAGTGCTCAGAACTAAACATAATACTCCAGATGAGATCTGAAGAGGGGTGGGTAGAGTAGGGAAAATTGCCTGTCTATTCCTGAAAGCTATTTCTGCCTCTTCTAATGTAGTCCAAGTGCTATTAAACTATTAATTTACATTGTGTTTGTATTCTTCTAAGACCCCCAGATCTTTTTCAGAACTGCTGCTTATACACGCCCACCTTATTTCATAGATATATTTGCTAAGTTGATTTTTGTACCCAAGTAAATTTTAGATTTCCCCCTATTAGATCACATTCCTGACAACTGCAAATTTGTTGAGCATACTACTTATGCCCTTGCTATAGTAAAAGACTTTTTTTTAAATTAGAGAACCTGGCTCAGAACAGAACCCTGGAGAGTTCCACCAAAGCCTGACTGCCATGAAGACACTGAACTATTACCAGTTTATTCTTTGAATCAGACAATTGCAGCAATTCTAAATTCACCCGTCTTATTGTCTAATTATCTGACTCCATCTTCTCCACAAGAGCAGCATGAGATAAACTTATCTAAAATCTAGATAAACCATATCTACTGCATCCTCCTCGTCTACTAATTTACAGGTTCTATCAAAAATAGGAAATGAAGTGAGTCTGGCATGGTTAGTTCTTGATGAAACCATACTGACTCTTTGTAATCACTGTTTTCCTTTATGAGCCTGTGCCCTCTGTGTGGGTGTGGTCAAGAAAGTAGCCCAGAGGAACGGGTTTGCCTCTCAGAAGCACAATGAGAACCCCCCATATTCATAGTATTGTATATTACAGAATTTGGGAGTTGGAAGGACCTCAGAGTTATCTATTGTCCAAACCATAACAAAAATTATTTCCTATAACAGGCCTGATAAAGAGTCACTCAACTTCAGCTTAAACAACTCTAAGGAGAAGGAGTCCACCAACTCTCAAGAAAAACCATACTTTTTGATAGCTACAATTATTTGAAGTTCTTCCTGACATCAAGCCTAAACCTGACTCTTTAAACTTCCCCCCATTGCTCCTGCTTCTGCTCTTTGGGGTCAAAAAAGAACAAATTAATCCCTCCTACACATGATGTCTCTCCTAAAGTTTCTCTTCTCCAGGATAAATAACTCCATTTCTTTCAACTGATCCTCATATGACATGGATTCAGGACATTTCATTATCCTGGCTGTTCTCCTGGATATTCTCCAAACTGTAATGCCCATAAGTAAATACATTTTTCAGATGAAGGTTGATATCATTAAAGTAAGGGCTATCACCTCCTGATTTCTGAAAGCACTATCTTTCTGATCCAGCATTTCTTGGGAAATGAATATTTTTCTGAATCTCACAACCTGATGAAGTCAGTAGAGAAATCAAGAAAAAGTATTATAATTCTTCTGAGAAAATTAAAAGTTAACATTCAAAATGGAGATGCTACTGGTTTGAAAGAATACACTGATGTCAAATCAAATGGAAAAGCAAGAAACACTGGTGTATATTTTTGTAAATATTCATCCATGTCACATGGATTGTCATACATGTTAGCATACAATTGGGCAAAATCACTCCTAAATAACTACTTTAATTTCCTCTTCATTGTAGTGGCAAGCACCCCGACATACTCAGGGTGGCTGCCAACACAGGTTCTTAGATTTGCTTTTCTAAAGGAAAGCAACTCAAAATGGGTTAATAATATTGCTTTAATCAGTCAAACATATCATTTACCTAGTTCAGAGGGAAAACTCAGCACCCAGAACTTCAGAGTATACAGAGGTTACAAGCAAACAGAAACTTTTCAAGCAGATAGGCCTCCAATTGTCCAACCATTACATCTATACCTAGTCAGTGACCAGAGAGGGAAGAATCAACATCTGTGTTTTTCAAAGCTGGGGGGCTCTCAACAGCTTCCCAGAGTCTCGTCTAGTCAAATCACACAACACTTCTCAAAGTGAGCCCCAAAACAAAGTCACAATCAAGGTTTATATAACCTTCTCCTGGCTCAGAGAATGCAACAACCCTCTTGATCCCACTGCCCAATGCCAAAGTATCTCCTGAAAAACAAGCCTCCCACCACAGGCTCCAGATGCACTTAACCTAGGGGCAGGGAAGATCTTACACAATACAATCTTAGAAATATGGCAATAACATAAATTTAGATTCCCATTACATTCACTGGAGGAAAATTCACACTTTTCATTTTTGATACTGGTAATTTGCTCTTCTTTTAAAAATTAAATTATTTATTTTATTGCTTTCCCCTCCCCCCCCAAAACACCTTCTATTTTTATTTATTAGTTCAATTGTTTTCCTGCTTTCAATTTTATTAATCCTTTGATTTTCAGAATTTATAATTTTATGTTTATTTCAAAATTTTTTTTCTATTTTTCATAGCTGTATGACAAATTCATTGATCTCTTTCTCTATTTTATTAATGCTAGAACTGATAGAGATACAAGCTTTCCCTTAAGTATGGCTTTGGCTGCATCCCATAAATATTAGTATGTTGTCTCACTGTCATTCTCTTTAATAACATGATTATTTCTAAGATTTGTCCTTTGACCAACTTATTCTTTAGGATTAAGTGATTTAGCTTCCAATTAATTTTTAATCTATCTTTCTCTGGCCATTTGTTAAATATAATTGTCCACTGAGTTATGCTCTGAAAAAGATGCATTTAATATTTCTGCATTTGACTGTGAAGTTTTTATGCCCTGATACATAGTCAGTTTTTGTGTGGGTGTCATGTGCTACTGAGAAAAAAGTATGTTTCATTCTATCCCCATTCAATTTTCTCCAGAGATATGTCATACCTACCTTTACTAAAATTCTATCCGCCTCCTTCTTTCTTGCTGATCTTTTATTTTGCCTAGTTCTGAAAGGGGAAAAGTGAAGTTCTTCCATTAGTATAGTTTTATTGTTTCCTATAACTCATTTAAATTCTCCTTTAAAAAGTCTGGATGGTGCACCATCTGGTGTATATATGTTTAATATTGATATTACTTAACTTTCTATGGTACCTTTTAGCAAGATATAGTTTACTTTCTTCTCTCTTTAATTAGATCTATATTTCCTTTTGCTTTCTCTGAGATGGCTGCTATTCCTGTTTATTTCAATTCAGCTGAAGCATGATAGATTGTGCTCTATACTCTTACCTTCACTCTGTGTCCCTCTGCTTCAGATGTGGTTTTTATAGATAACTTATAGTAGGATTCTGTTTTTTTTTATCCACTGTTATCTGTTTTTGTTTTATGGATGAGTTCATTCAATTCACATTCACAGTTATGATTATTGTGTATTTCCCTCCTTCCTTTATTTACTGCTGTTTATCTTTTCCTCTCTTTATCTGTTCAGCCAGTCTTTCCTCACCAGCATTTTGTTTCTGACTACCACCTCTCTCAATATGCCCTCCCTTCTAACAGTTTCACCCTCCCTTCTCTTATCCCCCTCCTCTCCTACATCTCTATAGGTTATGAAAGATTTCTATAACCAACTGAGTATGAAATTATCTCTGGGATAATTTCAATGAACTTAAGTTTTAAGCAATGCCCATACCTTGCCCCATTTTTCCTTCCACTAAATAGGTCTTTTGCATCTCTTCATATGAGATAATTTACCCCATTCTCTCTCTCCCTTCCCTTTTCTCCCAATGCAATCCTCTTTTTCACCCCTTAATTTTGGTTGTTTTTTGTTTTTGGATGTCATCCCATTAAAGTGAACCTCTGACTATGTATAATTCTTCTAATTGACCTAATAGTGATAAAGTTCACATCATCTTCCCATGTAGGGATATAAATAGTTTAACCCTATTTAATCCTTTATGTTTTGTATTTTCTGTTTACCTTTTTATGCTTCTCTTGAGTCTTGCATTTGAAAATCAAATTTTCTGTTCAGCTCTAGTCTTTTAATCAGGAATGCTTGAAAGTTCTCTATTTCATTAAATATTCATGGTTTTCCCTAGGAAAGTCTCTACACAGTTTTTATATGTAGGTGATTCTAGCTCCTGTGCCCTTTGGAATATCATATTCCAAGTCCTCCAGTCCTTTCATGTAGAAACTGCTAAATCCTGTGTAATCCTGATTATAACTCCACAATACTTGAATTGTTTCTTTCTAGCTACTTGCAATATTTTCTCCTTGACCCTGAGAGCTCTGGAATTTGGCTCTAATATTCCTTGGAGTCTCCATTTGCGTATCTCTTTCAGGAGGTTATTGATAGATTCTTTCAATATCTATTTTACTCTCTGGTTTTAGGATATGAAGGCAGTTTTCCTTGATAATTTCTTAAAAGATAATTCTAGGTTCTTTTTTGTTATGGTTTTCAGATAGTTCAATAATTCTTAAATTATCTTTCTTTGATCTATTTTCCAGGTTAGTTGTTTTTCCAATGAAATGTTTCACATTTTCTTCTTGTTTTTTTTGTTTGTTTTTAAAAATTTTGTTTCTTGATGTCTCATGGAGTCATTAGCTTCTACTTGCTCAACTATAATTTTTAAGCAATTATTTTCTTCAGTAAGTTTTTGTACTTTCTTTTCCATCTGTCCAAATTTACTTTTTAAAGAGTTGTTTTTGGGGGTGGGTAGGTGGCACAGTGAATAGAGCACTGGTCCTGGAGTCAGGAGGACCTGAGTTCAAATGTGGCCTCAGACACAACACAAAAACTAGCTGTGTGACCTTGGGCAAGTCACTTAACCCAAACTACCCTGCCTTCCCCCTTACAAAAAAGCAAAAAAAAAGTTGTTTTTCTCAGTGAATTTTTTTACATCTTTGTCCTTTTTTTATACTTCCTTTACCAAGCTGTTGACTCTTTTTTCATGATTCTCTTGCATCACTTCCATTTCTTTTCCCAATTTTCCTTCTACCTCTCTTATTTTATTTTTAAAATCCTTTTTGAGCTCTTCTAAGAGTTACTTTTGGACCTGAAACCAATTTATATTTTTTCTTTAAGGCTTCACAGGTAGATGTTTTGACAATGTTGTCCTCTTCTGAGTTTGTGTTTTGATCTTCCCTGTCACTGTGGTAACTTTCTATAGCCAGAGTCTTTTTTGGTTTTGCTCATTTTTCCAGCCTATTTTAGGACTTCAAATTTTACATTAAAGTTGGGCTCTGCCTCTGGGCACTGTCCCAAGCTTCTAGTACCAGAGACATTGCTGCTAGCCTACTATATTGGGGACACACAGTGTTACTGCTAGCCTGCTGCTCTAGGGCCATGGGTCCTCACTGCTGGATTGCTGTTCTAAGACTGTTGCTATGAGCCTTCTGTGCCAGGGCCATGGCTCCTCACTGATGACCTGCACCAGGGCTAGGGGCCTTGTTGCTGGCTTGCCTCCATGCTGGCTGCACTGGACAGTGCTCCCCTTTTACCTCAGTGAGACAGACCTTTACAGTCAACCTTCTAAGTTGTCTCTGGCTAGAAAACTGCTTCATCCCGTCCTTTTGTTGGTTCTGCTAATCCAGAATTCAATTTTGAAGCATTAATTTATAGCAAACTTGGGTGAGTTCAGACAAGTTTCTATCTTCCCCTACCATCTTGGCACAATCCTCCAAGAAACACTGCTGTATAGAATCAAAGGCTAAGGCTAACATTTCTGGGAACCAGAACAGAATCAAAAACAAAAAAGGAAAACTCACAAGAAATGAAGAAGAAATAATGGATATTATTAGAGACTACTTGGCCCAGTCCTGTGTCAATAAAACCAACAGCTTAAATGAAATAGGCAAGTTTTTACAAAAATATAAAATATTCAGATCAATAGAACAAGAAATAGAGAATTTAAACCACCCAGTATCAGAAAAAGAAATTGAAAATGCCATAAATGAACTTCTAAAGAAAGAAACTCCAGTAACCAGATGGATTCACAAGTGAATTTATAATGAATATTCAAAGAACAATTTATTTCAATATTAAACTGTTTGCAAAAATAGCAAAGGAAAGGAGAGGATCCTTCCAAATTCCTTCCATGATAAAAAATATGGTCTTGGTATCTAAACCAAAGAGTCAAAACAGAGAAAAACTAGAGACAAATGTCTACAATGACATTAATGAAAATTTTTAAATAAAGTATTAGCAAAGAAGTCATAGTGACATCACAAAAATAACCTAACTATAATCATACCAGGAATGTAAGGCTATTTTAATATCAGGAAACCTATAAATGTAGATGAACACATTAATAAAGTTAATATGACTATATACATAGCTGTAAAAAGGCTTTGGGCAAAATATAATATCGATTTCTATTTAAAACAGTAGAAAATACAGCAATAAATGAACATTTTCTCAACAGGATAAATAATATATGTTTAAAACCTAAGAATTTGGTGCTATTATTACAGCCATCTTACAAATGAGGTAACTTAGGCTGAAAGATTAAGTGACTTGCCCAAGGTCATACAGCTAGTAAGTGTTAAGTGTCTGAGGCCACATTTGAACTCAAGTCCTCCTGACTCCAGGGCCGGTGCTCTATTCACTGCGCCATCTAGCTGCCCCAAACAGTCAGATTTTAATACAAGTCACCCTGCCTCCAAGTCCAATATTTTGTCTAATGAATCAGATAGCTGCCTTAATAAAACTAATCTACATAACTCATCAGTATTTTTGTATATTAAGAATAAAATGCGGCAGCAAAAGAAAGAGAAATTTCATTTGAAGTAGCTACAGAATGTATAAAATATATGTCACTACCAAGATATACACAGGAATTAAATAAATACAACTACAAAACATTGTTTACAGAAATAAAGAAATAAAATAGAAAAATATTGGTTAAGGATTAAATAAGGCAATATAATAAAAATTGCAATACTACTTAAATTAATTTACTTATTTATTGTCATGCCAATCAAATTAGCAAAGGATTATTTTATAGATCTAGAGGAAAAAACATGAAATTATCTAGAGAAACAGAGGTCAAGAATCTCAAGAGAAATAATGAAAAGAGAGCGAAGGAGGAGGGTCTAACAGTACTAGATCTCAAAAAATACTATAAAGTAGTAATCATCAAAACAATTTGATACTAGTTGAGAAACAGGTCAACAAGTTGAAGAGATTGGGTATACAATAAACAGAAGGAAACAATCCTAGTAGTCTAGTGTTTAATAAACCCAAAGACTCCAGATACTATGGTAAGGACTCAATATCTAACAAAATTGACTGGGAAAACTGAACAGAAGTCTGGCAGAAATTGCTAATACATCAAACCACATACCAAGATAAGCTACAAATAGATATATGACCTAGATATAAAAAGTCATATCATAAATGAGAAAAACAAGGTAGAAATAGATATATGACCTAGATATAAAAAGTCATATCATAAATGAGAAAAACAAGGTAGAAATTATCTTTCAGATCTATGGGCATGGAAACTATCACAGAAGATAAAACTCATGATTTTTATTATATAAAATAAAAATGATTTTGCACTAAAAAATTCAATGTAGGGAAAATTAGAAGAGGAATAGTTAACCAGAAGAAAAAAAAATCTTTGTAACAAGTTTCTCTGATAAAGATCACATGTCTAAGACAAAAAACATATTCAAATTTGTAGGAGAAATGACAATTCCCCAAACAAATAGATAGATAACCAAAGGATATGAATAGGTAGATCTAAAGGGAAGAAACCCAAGCTTTCAATAGCTATATGAAAAAAAATGTTACATATCACTACTGTTTAGATAAATACAAATTCAAACAACTCTGAGGCTTCACCTCAAATCCATTAGATTGGCAAAGGTGATGAAAAAGGAAAATAAGAATCGAAGGGACTACAAGAAAACAGGCACAATAAGGAATTATTGGGGAAACTGAATCAGTTTAGCCATTCTGGAAAGCAATATGTAATAAGGCCTAAAAAATTCAGTAAACTATGCATGTCCTTTGACCCAGTGAGAATACTAGCAGGCCTCTACTTCAAAGACAGAAAAAAAGGGGGAAAGTCCCCATATGTATGAATAATTGTCATAAAAGCTTTTTTTTGTAGTGGCAAAGAACTAAAAAGGATACTCATCACTTAAGAAATATAACAAGTATGATATATGAATGCAATGGAATACTACTGTGTTGTAAGAAATGAAGAGATGGTTGCAGAGAAACCTGGGAAGACTTGTATGAATTGATGTAAAGTGAAAAAGTGAAGTGAACAGAACTAGGAGAACAATTTCTATTATAACACTAATATTGTAAAAATAAATGATGATGGGGGGACAGAGTCAAGATGATAGAGTAGAGGCAGGGACTTGCTTGAGCTCTCCCCTAAACTCCATCAAATACCTGTAAAAAATAACTAAACAAATTCTAGAGCAGCAAAACCCACAAAAGAACAGAGTGAAACACATTTCCAGCCCAAGACAACCTGGAAGGTAGACAGGAAAAGTCTGTTGCACCAGACTGAGAAAGAGACCAGCCCCAGGCGTGCCGAGAGCAACCTCAGGGGACTGAATCATTGGCTGCTGTGGTGGTTTCCAGACTTCTCAACTCAAAAAAGTCAAAGGCAACTTAGAAAGTCAGTAGGAAAGGTCTGTTGGACTTGGGTCAGAAAAGAGCATGGAAGTCTAGCCCTAGCCCCAGGACATCTGCTTCTGGAGCTCATGGCCCACAGACTATGTGGGTATTGAGTGGCTGATCAAAGGGAGATTGCAGGGATCTCTTTGTTGACCCTGAGACAGGATTCTCTTGCTTTGCTGGTTCCTGGATCTGAGTTGCAGTCCTGGGTGGCAGTCCTGGGGTGAGGAGGAGTGCTGGCGTGGAGGAGCTTGTGGCAGTGGGGAAGAGAGAATTCTCTTCACAGTTCCAAGATGGAAAAGAGTGCTTGTGGTCACTCACAGACCTGAGCACAGACCAAGAGAGGAGTAAACACCTCTCCTTTAATCATATCACCTTGGAAGAACTGAAAATTTATAGGTCCCTAGAAATACCCCTGAAAACAGTTGTACAGACCCCTGAAGCACAGAACAGTATATCCTCCACATTGGAAGCAAAGTACTACCTTAACAAAGAGTAACAAAGTGAAGTAATTGGGGGCAGCTAGGTGGCGCAGTGAGTAAAGCGCCAGCCCTGCAGTCAGGAGGACCCAAGTTCAGTTCCAGCCTCAGACACTTAACACCCACCCACACACACACACAAAACTAGCCTTGTAACCTTGGGCAAGTTATATAACCCCAATTGCCCTCCAAAAGACAAAAAAAAAGGTCAAGTAATTTTCTGGGAAAATGAGCAAACAGTAGAAAAAAATCAGACTGTAGAATATCACTTTGATTACAAGGAAGATCAATACATACTACCAGAAGACAACAAAGTCAAAAGCTCCTACATCCAAAGCCTCCAAGAAAAATATGAATTGGTCACAGGTCATGGAAGACCTCAAAAAGGATTTTGAAAATCAGGTAACAGAAGCAGAGAAGAAACTGGGAAGAAAAATGAGAGTGATGCAAGATAATCATGAAAAATGAATCAACAGTTTGCTAAAGGAGACCCAAAAATGATGGAGAAAATAACACCTTAAAAAATAGACTAACCCAAATGACACACAAGGTCCAAAAAGCAAATGAGGAGAAGAATGCCTTAAAAAGCAGCACTGGCCAAATGGAAAAGAAGATCCAAAATCTCACTAAAGAAAATAATTCCTTAAAAATTAGAATAGAGTAAATGGAAGCTAATGACTCTACGGAAATCAAGAAATTATAAAACAAAACCAAAAGAATGAAAAATTAGAAAACAATGTGAAATATCTCATTGGAGGGACTATGTGGAGGTGGTATGCAGAGGCATAGACAACGTTGCAGCAAGTTGATCCACCAACCACAAGGGCCATTCCCAGGCCTATCACTGCAGGGCGGGGGTTTGTCGGCGCTGGGTAAGACACAAATGCAGGGTGCATGACAGTGGCAACAGATACTCCTGGGACTATCAACCCACAGTCTGGAAATTTAAAAAGCACCTATCTGAACTTCCTGGGACCAGGATGTCAGAGTAAACCCTGGCTGCTCCAATGCCCCACTCTGACACTGAAAACACAAAAATTATTGCCCCAGAGCAAAATTTTAAATAGTAAATGCTTGGGAGTCCTAGAGGATGGGCATGGCTAAGGCCCTGCCTCAAAATTAGTAAAAAACAGATTGCAAAGACGAAGACTCTAGAATCTTACTATTGTGAGAAGGAGGAATCAAACCCAGAAGGAGACAGCATTGACTCCATACCCACAGCTGAAGCCTCAACAGGGAATATGAACTGGTCTCAAGCCCAGAAAGTGTTCTTAGAAGAGCTCAAGAAGGATTTTGAAAACTAAATTGGAGAGGTAGAGATAAAATGACTAAGTCTTTTAAAATAAAAATTGCAAAAATAGAAAAACAATTCAATGAAGAAAGCAGCTCCTTAAAAAGAAAAATGTGTGAACTAAAAATGAAATCCAAACATACAGAAACACATACAGAAAAAGAGCTTCAAAAACTGAGGAAAATAATTTGCTAAAAACTAGAATCAACCAAATTGAAGCGAATAACGCTATGAGGAACCAAGTATTAGTAAAACAAAACATCAAGAATGAAAAATTAGAAAAAGAGGCAAAATATCTCAATGGAAAAATAACTGACCTGGAAAACAGATACAGGAGGGATAATCTGAGAATCATAGGCCTACCGGAAAATCACAATGAAAAAATGAGCCTGGATAACATCTTCCAAGAGTTCATTGAGGAAAACTGCCCTAAGATACTAGAACCATAGAGTAAAATTGAAATCAAGAGAATCCACCGGTCACCTCCTGAAAAAGATCCTAAAATGAAAAGTTCGCGAAATGTTATGGCCAAACTCCAGAACTACCAGGTAAAGGAGAAAATATTACAAGCATCCAGAAAGAAACAATTCAGATATCACAGAACCACAATGAGGATTGCACAGGATCTGGCAGCCTCTACACTGAAAGATCAGAGGAAGTGGAATACGATTTTTCGCAACGCAAAAGAGCTTGGGTCACAACCAAGGATCACCTACCCACCGAAACTGAACATATTCTTCCAGGCAAGGAGATGGTCATTCAATGATATAATGGATTTCCAGACCTTCCTCATGAAAAAACCAGAGCTCAGTGGAAAATTCAACCTCCAATACAAGTTGCAAGAGTGACGTAGAAAGGTAAACAAGGAAAACACACACACAAACACACATGCACACACCCTGTTATTTAATAAGAACAAACTGTTTATAGACAAGTAGAGAGTATGAGTATAAATTACACAAAATGACGATTAAAAAAACCTTATTAAGGGCTACAAAAGGACTGCAATGGAAGAAGAGGAAAGAATGAAGCAGAAAAGGGTAAATTATGCGACACAAAGAGGAAACAATATAGTAGAGGGGAAGAAGGAATGGAGACGAGCATTATATGAGCCCTCCCTCATTGGTTCTGGTGCAAGGAGGGAATAACACAACCAGTTAAGCATAGGACCCTATCAAGAAGAGACACAAAAAATCCGTCATAATAGAGGGAAAGAGGGGAGGGAGAGAAGTTTTGCATGAGATCTGTTCCTGTCAATCTTGGTTTGAAGAAGAAATAACATACTACATTAAGTATAAAAATCTATCATATCCTACAGGCAGTAGGAGAAGGAAAGGGCTACAAAGGGGGGGGGGCTGGAAGGGAAGGAAGAAGGGGGAAGGGGAGGAAAAGGGAGGGAAGCTGATAAGAAGGGAATACTGAGGGAGGTGATGGTCAAAACGAAAACTCTTAAAGAGGGGAAGGGAGAAGGGGAGAAAAATAAAAGCATTAACAGGAGAGAGAGTAGGATGGAGGGAAAGAGACAGATAGTAATCATAACTGTGAATGCGAATGGGATGAACTCTTCCATAAAACGGAGGTGGATAGCAAAATGGATTAAAAAACCATAATCCTACAATATGCTGTTTACAAGAAACACATCTGAAACAGAGGGATACACACAGGGTAAAGGTAAAAGGCTGGAGTAAAATATATCATACCTCAGCAAAAGTTAAAAAAGCAATCCTTATCTCAGATAAAGCAAAAGCAAAAATTGATCTAATTAAGAGAGATAAGGAAGGAAACTATATCCTGCTAAAAGGCACCATCAAGAATGAAGCAATATCATTACTTAACATACATGCACCAAGTGGTATAGCATCCAAATTCCCAGAGGAGAAGGCAAGGGAATTAGAGGAAGAAATAGAGAGCAAAACTATACTAGTGGGGGACCTCAATCTCCCCCTCTCTGAACTTGATAAATCTAACTTCAAAATAACAAGAAAGAAGTTAAGGAGGTGAATAGAATTTTAGAGAAGTTAGACCTCTGGAGAAAACTGAATGGGGATAAAAGGGAATACACCTTCTTCTCAGCAGCACATGGCACATACACAAAAATTGACCATGTACCAGGACATAAAAACCTCACAATTCAGTGCAGAAAGACAGAAATATTAAATGCATCATTCTCAGATCATGATGTAATAAAAATCATATGCAATAAAAGACCATGGAAAGATATACTAAAAACTAATTGGAAACTAAACAATTTAATCCTAAAGAATGAGTGGGTCAAACAAGAAATTATAGAAACAATCAGTAACTTAAGAGAATGACAATAATGATACAACATACCAAAACTTGTGGGATGCAGCAAAAGCAGTTCTTAGGGGAAGGTTTACATCCCTGAATGCATACATAAATAAAATAGAGAAAATGGAGGTCAATAAATTGGGCATGCAACTGAAAAAACTATTAAAAGAACAAACTGAAAGTCTCCAAATAAATACTAAATTAGAAATAATGAAAACCAAAGGAGAGATTAATAAATTTGAATTTAAGAACACTATTGAATTAAAAAATAAAACTAAGAGCTGGTATTATGAAAAAACAATAAAACTGATAGAGCTTTAGTCAATATGATAAAAAAGAAGAAAATCAAATTACAAGTATCAAAAATGAAAAGGGTGAATCTACCTCCAGTGAAAAGGAAATTAAAACAATAATTAGGAATTATTTTGCCAAATTGTATTCACATAAATTTTACAATCTTAGTGAAATGGATGAATATTTACATAAATATAAATTGCTCGGATTAACTGACGAAGAAGTAAACTACTTAAAAAACTGCATCTCAGAAAAAGAAATTGAACAAGCTATCACTGAACTCCCTAGGAAACAATCTCCAGGGCCAGATGGATTTGCTGGTGAATTTTACCAAACATTTAAAGAACAATTGATTCCAATACTTTGTAAACTATTCAGGAAAATTGGAAGAGTTCTACCAAATTCTTTATGTGACACAAATATGGTACTGATACCTAAACTGGGAAGAGACAAAACAGAGAAAGAGAATTATAGACCAATTTCCCTCATGAATATAGATGCAAAAATTCTAAATATAATATTATCAAAAAGACTATAGCAACTTATCGTGAGAATGATACATTTTGATCTCCAAGGGTGTGATAGAAATGGAATATAAAGATCCCCCTGTATTGGCTTGGTTTTCAAATTGATTGTGTCAAAACCCAGAGCTTGTTAATCCCACCTGTGGGATGGACTTGTTGACTTGAAAAGAGAGACACGAACTGGGAGGAGCTGGTGACGTAGATTTGGAGAGACAAGAGAGAGGCAGAAGAACTTTTTGGAAGCAGCACCCTCGTGGAGGCAGAGAGAGACTGAGAGGATTGCTGAGTGCCACTTTGAATTGCCCTGGACTTTTGAGACCTGCCCCCTGAGCTGCCAAGGACTGAGGAAACATGGCTGTTTTGCTGGTACTTTGTCTGTCTATTTTGATGTTGTTTTGCCAGACTTGTCCACTGGTGAAAGACAGTCCTGTTGAAGAAGTCCTGGAACCTGGCTGTTGGCTAAGAGCTCCTGAGACTGTCCTGCAGACAGAGAGTGAATACTGTCCACTGGTGAAGGACAGTGCTGTTGTTGCAGGGGTCTGGGAACCTTTCTGTTGGTTCAGAGCTACTGAGACTGTCCTGCAGACAGATACTGTCCACTGGTGAAGGGCAGTGCTGTTGTTGCAGGGGTCTGGGAACCTTTTTGTTGGTTCAGAAGCCCTGAAGAAGGATTTTCTTGTTGTATGTTTACAGAAATCCTGGGAGAGGGTTTTGCTAATGTTTTCAGGGGTTCTAGGACTGTTCTGCAGACAGAGGATGAATTAATGAAGAGACTGGCAATGTATCTTGTGGCCTTGCTAATAAGCCTTGTCTCCCCTGAACTAAGATTGCTGAGAACTTGCCTGTGTCAAGATGAAGAAAAGACCTCCATTTAGGTATTAAGTGCTGTGCTTAAACTTGATGTAACTCTGGGGTAGATTCAATTGTGATCCAGGGGTGGGGAACTTTTGACCTTTTTATGTTCTATGGTTGAACAAATGAATGTACTTTACTTAGATTGGAAACTAATCTCCATTTGAGAAGAGGGGTTTTGTGGTGGACTAACTGAAGGTACAGCCTAGGGGTGGAGTAGTATTTAGAACAGGGACTTTGTAATTGATTAAATGATTGGAAGGTCCTGGGGTGGGGTAGTACTTGGAGATTATTTAATCACACTTAGTAAATGCTGTATTTTGAGTGATGTCATGTTTTGATCTTCTCTGTTCTTGGAGTATCACTGAGTAAAATGGAGAGCACCTATGCTGGTATTTTGAACCTTGGGAAGTTACCTTTCCTTGGCATTACATTACAAAGGGTAGTTCAATATCAGGAAAACTATCAGTATAATCGATCACATCAACAACAAAACTAGCAGAAACCATATCATTATCTCAGTAGACGCAGAAAAGGCTTTTGACAAAATACAACACCCATTTCTATTAAAAACACTAGAGAGTATAGGAATGAATGGAGTCTTCCTTAAAATAATAAGTAGCATCTACCTAAATCCATCAGCAAGTATTATATGTAATGGGGATAAACTAGAAGCATTTCCAGTAAGATCAGGGGTGAAACAAGGATGTCCACTATCACCCCTCTTATTCAGTCTGGTACCAGAAATGTTAGCAGTAGCAATAAGAGAAGAAAAAGAAACTGAAGGAAATCAAATTAGGCAAAGAAGAGACTAAGCTATCACTCTTTGCAGATGATATGATATACTTAGAGAATCCTAGAGAATCAATTAAAAAACTACTTGAGATAATAAATAAATTTGGCAAAGGTGAAGGATATAAAATAAACCCCACATAAGTCCTTGGCATTCCTATATATCTCTAACTAAATCCAACAGCAAGAGATAGAAAGAGAAAACCCATTTAAAGTTACTGTAAACATTATAAAATATTTGGGAATCTACCTGCCAGAACAAACCCAGGACTTATATGAACACAGTTGCAAAACACTTCACAGAAATAAAGCCAGATCTAACTAATTGGAAAAACATGAGTTGCTCATGGCTAGGTCAAACTAGTATAATAAAATGATAATTTTACCTAAATTAAATTACATATTTAGTGCTATACCAATCAATCTACCAAAAAATTATTTTGTAGAGCTAGAAAAAATAGTAGCAAAATTCATTTGGAAAAACAAAAGGTCCAGAATATTATGGCAATTAATGAAAAGAAATGCTTGGGAAAGTGGCCTCGCTATACCAGATTTTAATCTGTATTATAAAGCAGCAGTCATCAAAACTACTTGGTACTGGATGAGGAATAGAGCAGTGGATCAATGGAATAGATTGGGTACATGAGACTCAGCAGCTAATGACTACAGTAATCTACTGTTTGATAAACACAAAGACGCCAGTTTTGGGGATAAGGACACACTATTTGACAAAAACTGCTGGGAAAACTGGAACATAGTATGGCAGAAATTGGGCATAGACCAATATCTAATACCATTAATGAAATGTACCATTTCAAATGTACCAAAAATACCATTGAAATGGGTACATGATCTAGGTATAATGGCTGATGCTGTAAGCAATCTGAGAAAGCAAGGAATAGTTTGTCAGATCTATGGAGAAGGGAAGATTTTATGACAAAACAAGAGTTAGAGAGCATTATAAAATCCAAAATGGATAATTTTGATTACATTAAGTTGAAAAGTTTCTGTACAAATAAATCCAATGCAACCAAGATTAAGAGGGAAGTAGAAAATTGGGAAAGAATTTTTACAACCACTATCTCCAATAAAGGCCTCATTTCTAAAATATACAATGAATTGAGTCAAATCTATAAGAATACAAGCCACTCCACAATTGATAAATGGCCAAAGAAATGAACAGGCAGTTCTCAGAAGATGAAATTAAAGATATCTATAAGCATATAAAAAATGTTCTAAATAACTAGTGATTAGAGAAATGCAAATCAAAACAACTCTGAGGTACCACATCTCACTGGCCAGATTGGCTAAGATGACAAAAGAGGAAAATGATAAATGCTGGAGAGAATGTGGAAAAATTGGAACACTAATGCACTGTTGGTGGAGTTGTGAACTGATCCAACCATTCTGGAGAGCAATCTGGAACTATGCCCAAAGGGCTATCAATAAGCGTATACCCTTTGACCCAGCAATACCACTTCTAGGGTTATATCCCAAAGAGATCAGAGAAGTGGGAGGAGGACCCATATGTACAAAAATATTTATAGTGGCTCTTTTTTGATGGCAAAGAATTGGAAATCAAGGGGATGCCCATCAATTGGGGAATGGCTGAATAAGTTGTGGTATATGAATGTAATGGAGTACTACTGTGCTATATGAAATGAGGAGCAGATGGACTTCATAATAATCTGGAGAGATTTATATAAACTGATGCTGAGTGAGAAGAACAGAACCAGCAGAAATCTGTACACAATCACAGATACAATGTATGTGTGATAACTAACTTCAATAGACTGGGCTCCTCTCAGCAATGTACGGTTATGAGACAAGGCCAAAAAAAACTCATGATCAAAAAAGAGATATCCACATCCAGAGGAAGAGCTGAGGAGTCTGAATGCAGATTGAAACAAACTACTTGCTCTGTTTCTTTTTCTTGTTTTGTTTTGTTTCCTCTTTCCCACTGATCATTCCATGGGTTATAATCCTTCTTTACAACCTGACTAATGATTAATGTGAAGATATTTGTAGATAATATATTTGAGTGCATGCTGCCATGACGGCGGGGGGGGGGGGGGGGAGGAAAGGAAGGATGAGAAAATTTGAAAC